>NW_027459351.1:0-372911 GCF_050624435.1 Tenrec ecaudatus
TGAGATCGTTATGGGACCAGCTCGTCAAGTCTTTTCCCCTTAGAGCCCATGGGTAGGTTCAAACTACCAGCCTTTTGTTTAGCCACCCAGTCCTTAGCCATTGTACCACCAGGGCTCTTTAAAACAGGGATTAGGTTGATTAATTGTATAATCTCCAGGCACATTTGAAAGCTGCTTCCCAGAACACCCTTCCCCAGATTGTTGATTAAGATGGGCATTTGGGGACTCATTTATTTCTCATTTGTGTAAGTGCACTCTATGAGAGGGGTTTCCCTTCATAGATAGGTGATCACATACTATTTTTCCAAATTGAACCACTCTTGGTGGTATATTGGGTTAAGAGTTGGGCTGCTGCTAATGGCAAAGTTAATGGTTCAAACCCACCAGCTACTCCTTGGGAGAAAGATGAGGGTTTTCTGCTCCCGTAAAGATGTGCAGTTCTGAAAATCAGCAGAGCCAGTCTATTGTGCCATATATGAGGTCAACCCCATGGCAGTGGATTTGGTTTTGGTTTGGGGCTGTGGGGGAAGTCCTTAAGTCATTCTTTAGTCACATGGAGGAGTCCCTGGGTGGTGCAGTTGGTTAACATACTGGCAACAAAGCCCTGTCACTCCTTACCTTAGGATTTACTCACTCTTTGAAACAGGCATTTATTTACACACAGTTTGACCTCATGATGGTGTTCAGTAGATGTGGATCTTACTTATTTGCATTGTTCTGTGACAGTTGCAAAATTCGTTAGTGGCTCAGGGATCAATCCTCTGTGGACTGCCCCGAAGCTAGATGAAGCAAGCGGGTTCTCCCTGATTCATTCTCCCTCCTTAGCAATGCTTGCTAGTCAGGATAACATAGTGCCCATTAAAGAAACTGCCTGTGTCACTTTAAATTTGTGACCTGGGCGGGAGGGAGGGTCATGATCACAAGTGACAGAAACTGACGCTTGACTAACTTAGGGAAAAAGGCCTAATGGTGGATAAATGTTGGGAAGACAAGAAAATGTGGCAAATGCCTGGGCAATCTCAGGGCTGTGAAGCAGGTAATGGCGAAACACTCCTCCTGAGGCCAAAGCGTGCCCTCTGTAGTACATTAAATCACATTCACACACACCCATTCATGTTCACATGGGACCTGAGGCTATGGCCTTACTTGGAGAGGAGGTCTTGGCAGATGTGCTTAGATAAGTATTTCAAGAGCTCCATCTTTCTGGGTTTAGATTTCAGATGGATACTACATGCACTGATTGGTGTGTTCTTATAAGAAGAGGAGTGGGCACACAGAGACCCCGTGTGAAGACACTGGCAGAGATTGGATCAGTGCATCTATAAGCCAAGAAATATCAAGGATTAGCAGCAGTGACCGGAAGCAGAGAGAGGCTACTTTGATTCTCCTTCAGAGTTCTCAGAAGGAATGAATCTTACCCACACCTTAATTTTAACCCATTGTCCTTCAGAAAAGTGAGAGAACAAATGCCTGCTGTTTAAGTCACTCGATTGGTAGCCATTTGTTACAGCTACCCAAAAGAAGCATTATGGATTGATCTGTAGCCCCCTCAAAATATGTGAGAAATTTGAACCTTGGTGGACATGATCCTGTTTGAAAAGAAGGGAGTTTTTTTGTAATATAATGAGGCCGTATGGCCACTGGAGATCCCTTCATAGAGGGGTTTAGAAGAGGAGATGGGTCAGTCAGGGTGCGAGGTAGTACCGATGAAGAACACAGCTTTCCCCCAGATCCTGTATGCTTCCTCCCCCCAACTACCATGATCCAAATTCTACCTTGCAGGGCTGGATAGGGCAGAGGTTGTACACTGGTGCATATGGGGGCTGGAGGCACAGGGAATCCAGGGTGGATGATGCCTTCAGGACCAAAGGTGTGAGGGGCGATGCTGGGAGAGTGGAGGGTGAGTGGGTTGGAAAGGGGGAACTGATTACGAGGATCCACATGTGATCTCCTCCCTGGGAGATGGACAGCAGAGAAGGGGGGGAAGGGAGACTCGGGATAGAGCAAGATATGACAAAATAACAATGTATAAATTACCAAGGGTACATGAGGGAGGGGGGAGCGGGGAGAGAGAGGAAAAAAAAAGAGGACCTGATGCAAAGTGCATAAGTGGAGAGCAAATGCTTTGAGAATGATTGGGGCAGGGAATGTGCGGATGTGCTTTATATAATTGATGTATGTATATGTATGGATTGTGATAAGAGTTGTATGAGCCCCTAATAAAATGTAAAAAAAAGAAAATGATTAGGGCAAAGAATGTACAGATGTGCTTTATACAATTGATATATGTATATGTATGGATTGTGATAAGAGTTGTATGAGTCCTAATAAAATGTTAAAAAAAATGAGGCCATATGAGAATAGGCTTGAGCCTAAACCTAAACACTTCTGAGTTAAAGGCCAGGATAGACCCAGTAACACACAGTACGGGGAGAAAGATAGCGAGGAATGCCAAGGAACTTTCTGGTATCCACAAAGAAGGACCCTGACCTAGAGTCGCACCCCAAATTTGAACCTGTAAGCTCCAAAGCAGGGGGAAAAGTGTTTTAAGGCTACTGACTTGGATAATTTTTGGTTAAGGAGATTAAGACAGGAACTTAAGACATCCTCCAATCCTTCCTCTGGCTTCGTTCCATTTTTCTCACATTCAAGAGTCCTCCTAGAGGATTCAGTCAGGTTGTTGTTGTTGTTGTTGTTGTTCAGTGTCATAGGGAGGGTTTGGATTCATTGTGACCATGCATACAACATAATCATACACTGCCCGGTCCTGTACCATTCTCACCGTTGTTCTTAAGTTTGAGCCCATTGTTGCAGCCACTGTGTCAATCCCATTTGTTGAGGGCCTTCCTCTTTTTCATTGCCCCTCTACTTTCCAGAACACGATGTCCTGCTCCAGGGACTGATCTCTCCGGACAACATGTCAAAGTTAAGGCGAAGTCTCATTATCCTTGCCCTGAGGAACATTCTGGCTGTACTTCATCCAAGTTAGATGGGTTTGTTCTTTTGGCAGTCCATGGTACATTCATTACTCTTTTACATCACTACTAATCAAATATATCTATTCTTCTTTGGTCTTCCTTATTCAGGTTTCAACTTTCACATGAATATGAGACAGTTGAAAATACCATGGCCTGGGTCAACCCGCCCCAGTCCTCAAAGTAATCTCTTGCTTTTCAACACTTTAAAGAGGTCTCTTGTAGCAGATTTGACTAGTGAAATGTGTCATTTGTTCTCTTCTCTGCTGCTTCCATGAGAATTGATTGTGGATTCAAGCAAGACAAAATCCTTGACAATTTCGATCTTTCCTCCATTTATCATGATGTTATCAATAGGTCCAGTTGTGAGGGTCTGGGCTTTCTTTACATTGAGTCATAATCCAAACTGAAGGCTTTAATCCTTCATCTTCATCAGCAAGTGAATCAAGTCCTTCTCATTTTCAGCAAAATTGTGTCATCTGTATAATGCAGGTTGTTAATAGGCCTTCCTCCAACCTGATGCTCCATCAGGCACTGCCCCTTAATGAGTTTAGGTCATGAAGGATAGTCCTCCATAGGCACATTGATTATTACACTACCACCCTCACATAATAAATTCAGAGAGAGAAAATTTCCCCAAAGCAATGGAAAGCTTACTAGAGAAGTGGAGGGTGCTCAAAGCCAAAGGTGACACAAACTGGAAATCAATACTAGTTTTCAATACCTGCAGTCATCTAATAGTTCACTGCACTATCTAAGGAAAGGTGAGGAGAACTGGGGCAATTCCATTAAAAAAAGACAATGCAGGGTATATAAGTCCATCATTCCTCTGGAGAAGAAAAACACATAGTTGGGTTGTAGAGCTTTGTTTGCTAATCAACCGAATGTAGTTGTAAGGCAGGGGTGTGTGTGTGCGCGCGTGTGTGTGTGCGTGCGTGTGTGTGTGTGTTGAAGGGAGGGGCTTGCCATTCTATTTCATAGCCAGGAGAAAGATGAGCCTCTTCCCATATCTTTTGCTCTGTGGCAAGTTACTGATCTACAAGGAACTTTTATTTGACAAGGATATTGCCGAGAAAACAACGGGAAGCTTGTGTTCATCTCTGCTGAGAGGTGGAGTCAAAGAGATGGGCTTTATGACAGACACCTTGATCGTGCAACCAAACTATGAAATGGCCTCATACATTCAACACACATTTGCTGCACCTCCCCAGTGTGCTGCCCAGATATTACCAGGCAGAGTGTTTTATGGGCAGCATTTTAGAGTTAGGCAGGCAGAGGGAGTGTCTTTGTGGGTGTTGCCTTTACCAGTCCTTGGATTGTTCTGGGACAGGCATGTCTTTTTCCTCTAAAGTAACTGATCGCGTGTAAAGAAGGAGTCTCCTCAGTAAGACGGGTTGAACCAAACCCAACCTATGACAATCATCTCAATTGGAACACATAGCGACCCTATACAAATACCCGTAGGGTTTCCAAGTTTGTAACTCTTTTGGGGGGTCAACTACCACATCCTTCTCTTGCAGAACCACTACAGAGTTGAGCGTTGTGTTAGCAGCTGAATGCTTAATCACTGTGCCCATTTTGTTTGCAGAGCCGCCCTCAAAACACTGAACAGGTTTTCTGGGTACCAAGTATGTCCACTTCTGTATCTGGCCTAGGGTGTATTCTCCAAGTTGATAGGAGGTGCAAATCAGTTACTAGGGGTTTGGCAGAGTCAGTATGGAAACTGGGAGGGTGTGTGAAATTTGAACCAGAGTAGAACAATTCCAAGACACTTCCTAGGGATTCCTGGCATATAATACGCAAATGATAGTCAAGATATACAACTGTGTCTCTGTTCTTGGTTCTGTCAGTACCTGGTGTGGCCACAAAGGAGAAACCTGGTCTCCTGCTATTTTGAGCATCTAGTGTGAATGACAGGAGATAAGTCACATGCTAATGAACCCTGGTGGTGTAGTAGTTAAGCACCATGGTGCCCGGCTATCAAAGCATATAGCGTCTGGGGTCTTAAAGGCTGGAAGATAAACAGGGGGACATGTAGACAAGAAACAACAAAGTCCACATGGAAAAAGCACACCAGCCTACACCAACATGATCGCTGAAGACAAAGCGGGTGCATAAGCACATGTGAGCATGTTTTCTTGATGTGCACTCACCCTTTACATACAACTCTCTTATACATACGTGTTTCTGTGGATTTGTTTCTCGAATGCACCCAGACTAACATAAGCAGCGTGGAACGCATTTAAGAAACCTAGACAAGGGCAGGGCAGGATATTCAGAGGGACTGGATCCAGAATTAGAGAGGAAGGAGCCCTGGTGGCAAAATGGGCTGCTAACTCCCTGTCCCAAGGGGGACAATGAGACTGCTGGCTCCCATGAAGATTTATAGTCTTGAACACTACATATAGGGTCACTGTGGTTGGAATCCACTGGACGGCAGTGACCTTTTGGGATTGAAGGTGGAAGCCACCAATGACTTCCTGCCATTGAGCCAAGGAGCCTCCGGAGAGTGTGTGAACTTCTGGAATGCAGTGAACAACCTCTGCACATCTGCTTTTCGTGCTGCCCAAGTCATGCCCTTGGTCTTTGCTTAAACATATTCATCCAGAAGTGAACCATCACAGCTGCTCCCTCGGGAAGCTGGGGGCTGAGCTCTCTGGTTCCACTCTGTCAGCATTTCTGGTCCGGGTACCTCCCCTCTGCCCCGGCACAGGCAATGTGCTTTTGGAAGCAGTGCTCCCTGGGTAGTGGGTGTGATTTGCCTCCTCTGGCCTAACATGATGAATGCTGAGAGGGGGTGGATACTAGGGGGTTAAACTCCCTGAACTTTACCTAGCCCAGGGGAAAACTTATTATTTAAAGTAAGCATTAGACAGAATCTTTAGAAAGAGAAATAGTTAACTTAATGTACACAATTACTCCCCAACACATAGGCTCAACCTCATAGGCTGTGGATGACCTTGAGCAGGTGCTCAGTCACAATGGGTTTCTATCAGGATTGAGAGTTCAGCTCTCTCAACTCTCCAACTGGTTATTAGCACCATAGTCTCGTTTCTATTTTTGTATTTACTTTGTTTTGAGGGGGAAAAGACTCCCAATCCAACTATATTTTATTAGGAACTGCTTTGCTAAGTTTTACACAAGAAAAAGGCACAAACTGCTGTTCTGGATGAAGGAGAGCATCCGCATGAGGCCACAATGGTGTCTGAAGGGCCCACAGCCACAGTGACTTAAATAAAATGACACCCATTCTGTCCTGCTGACTCTGACTCATAGTGACTCTGTGTAGGGATCCTGAAGTTGCTACCTTTACAGGAAGCAATAACCTCATCTTTCTCCTGTGGAATGACTAGTGGCTTTGAACCAGCGACCTTGCTCTTAATAGTCCAACACTATCCAGCATTACCACCTGGGCTCCTGAAAACTTAAATAAGACATAGAAAACAAACAACTTTGTCACAAAATTGTGACTGAAGACAGATCAATTCATGGAGTTTCAGGAGGGCCTGTGAGAGCATGAGCGGGACCTTCATTGGGATGTGCACACTACCGTATATCGTTGAGTGTGGCCCGGGGAGTGGACGCAAGCACACTGCTGAGGGACAAGCTTTCGACTGCCAGTCAGCAGTAGGAAAGAACTCAATGGCGGCTGAATCTGTGGCCCCTCAAAATGGATGTAGGGTCTCCACATAGACTCTCACTGTGAGCCACAGCCTATTGCTCAAAATTTAAGCTCAAATACGACTTAAACGCCAAACATTCTGTTTCCTTAAAATAGGGTACTGCCAGGATCAGCTAGAAGTCTGCATGACCTATCGGATCTCAACGCCGATCTCAAATCACTTCACATGATCCATTCTACCAGTCATGTCAAGGACAACTAGAGGTCTGCATGAGCGAGCCCAAATCGCCTCCTCACTTACCCATTCCAGAGGCTGTGCCTGTATAACCTATCGACTAACACATTCCCATATGAAACCAACCATCATGCTGGAATAAGGACCAATCACGATGCAAGGGTCAGGATCAATGGGAAAGCAAAATAGGGGCTGAGGGGAGCCAGGAGGGGTCGCTTCACTCAATCCCTAAACCTGATCTAATGTCACTAGACTGGGGTCTTCCTCACATCTCAAGGGCACCCGATTCATGATTGAAGTGAATTGTGCTTACTCAATCTTTGTTCTGCTTGCTGTCCTGCTGTGCTGCATCCTCTTCTTGCTTTTTTGTGCATGGCTCCCTCTGTTGTGGTGACAAATGGCTTGAGAGGGATTTGACATAGGGAGAAAGCCCACCCACATCAACTGTCACCAGAAGCAGACACTAAGTCCATTTCTCTCACCTCACAGAACTATGCACACCAGACACTGGTAGGGCTGCCTGGGAGGGGAACCCTTAGTGCAGTGGTTCTCAACCTGTGGGTTGCGACCCCTTTGGGAGTCATATGACCCTTTCACAGGGCTCACCCAATTCATAACTGTAGCAAAATTACAGTGATGAAGTAGCAAGAAAATCATTTAATGGTTGGGGGAGGGGGGCATCACCACAACAAGAGGACCTGTATTAGGAAGGTTGAGAACCACTGCCCGAGTGTGTTTAGGACTTTGCTGCCCTCAAGGTCATCAGACATTCCTGAAGGCAGAGCCACTGCAGGAAGCCCTTCTGGGAAATGCCCTGAAGACAGGTCTCAACCAACTGCACCCTCACCCTCTGAGATCCTAATCATAGGACGCATGGAAATGCTCCCTGCCACTTTGAAGGCTGTAAGTCCATGGGACTAGAAAGCCTCCTCTTTCTCCCTTGGAGTGGTGGCTGGTGAGTTCAAACTGCTCACTTTCTGGCTAACATAACCCACAGACCAGCTTCCCCTGAGTTCAGTTTGGTTTGCCGCACAGCACACATTGTTTGGAACCTTCTGAAATAGCTATGCACATGTGCAGGTTGGGGGGATTTCGCACAAGGTGCAGTTTTCCACCCTCTCTTGGCAAAATTAATTTTTGCAAAAGGCTTGTATTCTCTTCTGGATCTGAGTAGCAGCTACTCTCATGAAGTCATAGCACATACATTCATGCTACAGTCCTCCCAACTCCCTAATGTCTTACGCCGAGTCTGCTCCATGCTTTTCTGTGTCCTACATGGCAGCTGTAGGCACCCAAGGCATGGGCTCTGCAGCCTGGGTCCAAATCTCTCCTTCCCACTTCCTCACTGTGTGGTCCTAGGCCCATGACTTTATCATCCTGTGCCACTGATTTTTCATCTGTAAAAGGAGGCCAAATAGAGTCCACACATAGGCTTGTTAAGTGGAATAATTGAATTATTATACACAAAAAGCTTAGAACGGTGCTTGGCATCTTGCAAATACTATTAGGTGGTTTAGCATAGGGACTGGGTCATCCATTACATATGCTCAGGTTCAAACTTCCGGCCAGGAAGGGGTGGTACACCTAGGTGGGCATTACACCTGGATTGGCCCATCTGGGCAAGGTGAATTCAATCCAGCCATTGGGGTTGACCATGACCGTCAACCATGCCTCCCTATGGAGGAATTGAAAAGGCAGGATCTTGACCGCTCCGATGTCTCCCTTCACCCACTTTTCTGTTGTCCATCCCCCAGAGAGGAGGTCACATGTAGATACTTGTAATCAGTTCCCTCTTTCCAATCCACCCTCCCATAACCCTCTCAGTATCACCACTCACAAATTATCAAGGTTTCTTGAGGGATGGGGGAGCGGGGAGGGAGGGGAAAAATGAGGACTTGATGCCAGGGGCTGAAGTGGAGAGCAAATGTTTTGAGAATAATGAGGTAAATGAATGTACAAATGTGCTTTACACAATTGATGTATATATGGATTGTGATAAGAGTTGTATGAGCCCCTAATAAAACGATTTTTTAAAAAAGAAAAAAAGGCAGGATCCCGGAGCCCACTGAGTGACTTTCTCTCCAGCAGCTTCCAGGTAGGCTGTGCCCCGTGAGGGGCCCCGAGGTGCCTGTGTAAACCTGAAACTTCTTCTCTCAAAAAAACCCACTTGGATCACAATCCAGGCTTCGAATTGAATTCTTTCTCGCGCGAAGCCAAGGCCTGAGGTATATCTCTCCCAGGAGAGATCTAACAATAGTATCTCTTATTATAGCATTAGGAGCCCAGGTGGTGAAGTGGACTGTGCATTAAGCTGCTAATCGCAAGGTCGGGGGTTTGAACTGACTAGCCCGTCCGTGGGAGAAATATGAGGTTGTCTATTTCTGTAAGGCAGTGGTTCTCAACCTTCATAATGCCCCCACCACCCTTTAATACAGTTCATGTTGTGGTCACCTGCAACCATAAAATTATTTTCATTGCTACTTCATAACTGTAATTTTGCTATTGTTATGAATTGGTTGACCCCTGTGAAAGGGTTATTTGATCCCCAGAGGGGTCGCGACCCACAGGTTGAGAACCGCTACTGTAAGGATTTAAAGTCTCAAAACCCCAAAGGGGCAGTTCTTTGTCCTATTGGGCCGGTATGAGTGGGAGTCAATAAAATGGTAGTTAGGTTTTTTTCTGCATCAGTATCAGATTCTGGTGGCAATCTCAGTCATCACGCATTGTGGTCTGGTTTGAACTCTGGTAGATCTGTGGGAAATGACTGCCGTGGTTTGAGGTGAGGGTCACGGTGCTTCAGTGGTAGATCTCTCATCGTCTTTCACCGGGAAGACCCGGGTTCGATTTGCAGCCAATGTGCCCCAGACTGTCAGTGAAAGTTTGTGTGTTGCTATGACACTGAGCAGGCTTCAGTGATGTTTCCAGACTGAAATAGAATAAGGACGAAAGACCTGATTATCTCCATCCACACATCGACCTATGGCCCTCCACGGTTGGCTTCCCTTCCCAGCCCTGGTGATAGCACAGACTGGCATAGTTTGCTCCGCTTCCCATGAGGTGCCCATGAGAGGCTGACTCGACAACCACGGTCAAGATCAACAGCTTGAACTCCTTTCTGGGTCTACAGAGACAAGAACAACCTTCTGCTATTTGGGACTGGGAGAATGCCTTTGTGACAAGGATTGTGCTCTGGATCCCAAAGGCGACTTTTAAACACAGCCACAGAGCAACTCCGGAAATTGCCATAGTAGAAGCCAGGTTTAAAAAAAAAAAAAGTTCTACTGGCTTGCTCAAAGGAGGCCAGAGTTGGATGGGGGTGGGGTGGGGTGGGGTGGGGTGGGGTGGGAGACTCCTCTAAAAATGAACAAATTTGTTTCCTTACATATTTGTCATGTCTTTTGGGCCTGAAAGAAAGGGGGGGGAAAGCAGAAGAGAGGAGGAAACGGCGACTGACAGTCATCTTGTTGGTATTCCCACAGCATCCCCTCCTTAGGCACTTGCTGCCATCTCATCCAACTCCACTCAGTATATTTTCACCCAGCAATGATGCAGAAATGTCTGTGTACTCCAGTGTTATTGTAGTCGGGCAGCGTTTACGGGTTTGACTTTCAACTCAGCATGGCAGGACGTCTAGAAGCAATTATAACCAGCACCTGCTCTGTCTGTGCGGTGGGCAGGCAGTGACGGATCCCCAGCTTCCAGAACACTAGTGCCCCCTCCCAGCTCAGGATAATGACGGTGACACTCGGCCTCCTTGTTGTCTGGGGGAGCTCTAGGAGCTCTCCTCTGAAACCTCATATTATTGGCAATTCTTTGAGTGAGCACATCAAATTAGTGACTGTAAAGGAAGGTGTAGGAGATGATTATTGGTGACAAGACAAGCCTCAACCACCTCCAGAGAGCATGTCTCCTAAGTGCAAAGTATGGAGAGGTAGGAAACAATTGACCACAAATGGAATAGGCTCTGAGTCTCGCCACACAATGTATGTGCATGGTCACTGAGGCGCCAACATTATGACTGGAGGACGGATATGGTTTGTGCAGCCGTGATTGCCATCCAGAACGTGCCGTGCTATTGTGAAAAACGATTTTTTTATTCTGAGCAAATCTCTGCTTCCACTTGCTTTAATGCTTCGCCAGAGAGCCAGGGACTCTGGGAGGGGTGGGGACGCACAGGGCTGGGCTGACCTCAGGAACTCATGTGTAAAGGGCTTTTTCTCACTTGTAAGCAGGCTGGGTTCACAGCTGTTCTTTCTGGTAAAGCTTGTTTCTGAACCTTGCCACGTCTGAGTCCGAAGAGGGAAATGAAGGTGACAAATGCTGCGAGGAGCCCTGGGCACATCTTGGCTATGGTCCTGCTTAAGTCTGTTTCATTTGAATCCCAGTTTTACCTTTCCTCCTTTCTGGGTTCCGAAGCATCAGATGGGTGCCAAACGCTTCCACGGACAACTAAAGCTGAACAAGGTGCAGGCAGATGAAGAGCAACGGGAGGTTGGTGTTTGGGAGAATGAATACTTGGGCTTCCTAGGCCAGTCCAGCTGGTGGTTAGAGCCCTGTTTCAGATTCCACTGAAATCTCCTAGTGTCCAAGGACCAAGTGGCTCCTAAGTCCAGAATTTCTGTTACATGTCTCACCAAGGAGAAGCTGGGTCCAAATGCATTGAAGAATAAAGCAGGAGCTTGGCTTGTGAATCCACTCTCTGATTCTGAAATTTCAAAGGCTCCGTGCACAGACATTTCAACACTGAAAGCACAGCAGGGAAAATCAAAGGCTTGGGCTTCCTCCTTGCCCCTCTTTTAGGGCTTTTATGGTTTTCCAAGGTGCCTCCAAGAGCCGAGTGTTGTATAGGTCATGTTTAAATATGTCGTAGTTCTGAGGGACTTGCTGTTCTGCTTTCTTTTGCAAGGAGACCCGGTTTCTTGTCTTGTGGCCAAACACAGAGCACAGATGTCTGTTGGCCCCCTCCCTTTCCCGTGACCTTTGCTCTCTTCTCTGGATACCCTACTGACCTGTTCTCCCTTACAAGACCTGAACTGCTCACACACTTCGTTAAATTCTCATCCTAGCGAGAAGCATCCGAGCATCTTATTAGAGCCTGTATGAGTTCTGTTCTGGATGCCTATTTGTGTAACTTCAGGTCTCTGGCATGGAAACGTCCCATGCCCACAGACCCACACAGGTAATATAAACTCCAACAGTAGTTTAAGGTTTAAGGTGGTCACAGGGAACACTGGGGCCCGTGTCTCCTGGTGAACCCCTCAGGCTGTCTAAAGGGGCTAGTTCCATCTCAATGTAGCCATGCAGGAATGTAGACCGGTTAGGTAGCAAGACAAGGGGTTGTTCCTCTCCATGCTTAGGGGGCCCCCTACAGGAGGTTGGAAGCCAATGCGGGCTAAGCCCAAGCCAGGAGAGCTTAATTGACGCCTCCCAGCTGAAAACCCTTAAAAGGCTGGAATCTGGAGACCGCCGCCCCTTCCCTTCAGCTGCTTCTCTGCCTTCCACTCAGCAGGGCTGAGTGTGCAGTGTCATAAGGGTGCCCGTGTTCAGTTTAGTGTAACGCCGGAACCTTCTTCTCTCATGTATATAAACCCACTCGGATTACCAACCAGGCTTTGGTGTGAATTTCTTTCCAGTGCCAAGGACCGAGACATTTCCCACCCGAGAAACCTAACAGACCCAGACTTACAATAAACCCATATTTTTATTTATAAGGCAAGAGGTGACCAGGTCTAGACAATAATGGTGAAGAGGGCCCTGGGTTTGAGAAAGATTCTGAAGTAGAATCCATAACCCTTAGAAATGTATTGGCCTTAGGGGAGGGGCAAAGAGGGCTGGATTGAGAAAGTCTCTGGCATCCAGTTCTGACTTGACTTCTGGATCCTGAATCCTTCAGGGCCATGACCTTGCCCTCCAGCCAGACCTTCCAATAGCCATCTTCTCAGAGCCTTGTTAAGTTCTCATAATACATTACACCTGCCATCCTGTGAGCAGCTACCAAACCCAGGCACTTTTTTCAAAGACAAGCTCGCTCTCTCTACCCCTAAGAGCAGGTAGTTTGGGGATGATGGATATGAGATACCACAGAAGACAAATCTGTTATCTTCCATGGTGCACAAAACATGCTGTCACAACCAGGATTCGTGACAATCCCTCAGTTTCCTAAATTGCTTCACTGCTACTTTTTAATTAAGCCTCATTAGATTGTCATATATTGATAAGAGGGATGACCCTGAACTAGATGCATAAATTAAAGCTATCCTCATCCTGTGCTTTTATATGAATGTGTTAATTATTTTTGTCATTAGGGAGAATAATGGAGGGATGGAGCAATACCAAACGGAGTTTGACAAAGTGAATCCGTCACCCAGTGAGTCTGCAATTAACACCAAGGGACAAAGGTAGGATTCCCTGTAATAAATAACCTTCCTCCCTGATGCTAATGGAGACCCAGCAGGACCCACTGTTGTGTTGTCGCAGTTGTACACGGGCCCTTAGAGGAGACAGAGCTGGTGTTTCAAACGAGTCTTGTTTGCCCCCAGTTGGCTCACACATTTGTTTTTTAAACGGCATAATCACTAACATTTAAACACAGGGTGATGTCACGTAACAATCTGCAGCTTCTGAGAAATGGAGAGGCCCGACTTTGCTGGTTGACAGTGCAGAGGGACTGGGGGAGCAGTCAGATATGGTGATCAGAGTTTGGAATCCTTGCTTTCCAAGTACATGTGTCAAGGAGTTCAAGGGTTCAGAAATTTAGGAGGGAAGTTCCAGAAGACAAGTTTGTGTGGTCGATAATAAACCAATATAGGGGTTGAGATTTCAATCTGTTGGCTATTTATTTTGTGCTTGGTAGCCAACCAGCCCAGAATTCCTGACCTCGCCGACCTGTGAAACAAGGACCATTCCAGAATGACATAGAAGCAAGCACGGAAGCGAGGGCATCCATTACCCCGAATGCGTAGGGGTCAGGAACTAAGTGCTTTCTGTAGAACAGCTCCAGAAGGCAGACCTTTGGCTGGAAAACCTGTTAGGGAGCTAGCATAGGGATTGGCAGGCCTATTACACATGCTCAGAGGTCCAAGCTACCGGCTCATGAAGCAGTGGCTCACTGCATGCTCAGAAGTTCAGGTTTCCAGCCAGGAGGGGGAGCTATGCCTGGGTGGGCGCTGTACCTGCATTGGCTCACCTAGGCCAGGTGAATTCAATTAAACAATTCAGCCAATGGGGTCGACCCACGTCATCGACCACGCCTCCCTAACCGCTCATAAAACTCACGGGGATCCCAAACCAGGCCTCGGCGTGAGCTGTTTTTCGCGTGGAGCCAAGGACTGAGGCACACCTGTCCCCGGAGAGGTCGAAAAGAAGTGGAGCTGTGTGATTCGGAGCTATGAGGTAAGCCGGCCCCAGGAGTGGGCTCTCCCATGTTGGTCTCACGGATTGGGGGCCCCTCTGGGCTCCTTTTACCTCACCACCCTCGGGAGAATTGTTGGGTTGAATTCACGGTGTCCGTCTTTGCGCCGTTTCTTGCTGGTGTCCGTCTTTGTGCCATTTCTTGCTGGTGTCCGTCTTTGTGCCGTTTCTTGCTGGTGTGCGGGACTTGACGTGCCTGCTTTCCCGGGAACTCGCCTGCCTTCCCGGGCTGCATTTGTGAGGGGGCTGGGAGGCTGCTGCCTGGAGGCTGGGAGGATTTTGACTCCCAAAGCCTTCTTGAGGCTCAGTGTATAAGGTTTATTTGGACGTGAAAACAGAATCAAAGATGCAATTAACGAAGTTTTAGAAGCAGGCCTTATTGAGAAGCTTGCGGGCGGGTTCAGCAACTCAGGGTATTGAGCTATTGAAGCCGCGCAGGGGGAAAAAATCCTGGCAGCGTTTTTATGCCCACTGCTGGCAGGCACAGCTGGGGAGGATCAAAGCTGGCGAGGATCTGCGCACACAGGTGCTTCAGAAGGGAGAAGGTTGTTAATCTTACCTATATGTCAGGGACGCGTGGAGTGACCATATCTTCAGAAAACATTCTGGCTTTGGGACGAGCTGGTTCCAGGAATTTGGGGTTGAGCAGGGGAGGGGAGGTCGGTTAGGGGTCAGCCTTGAGAGCTAAGATGGAGGTGCAGGACTCAAAATGGAGTCTGTTGTGCCAAGACCGGACATTTTAGACTGTGCCCTATAGGGAAAAGGGATGTAACCATTTCTGTAACTGCTTCCTGTGGGTAAAAAGCAACGGGAGGGGCTTTTCAGGCAGAGTACTGACAGTTGCGGCCTAGCACAGGGTGGAGAGGTTGGTATTGCTGGTGAACTGCTATACGGGTAATTTCGCGGAGTCGACTTTGCCGGAGCTGGATGAGACAAGGAGCAATTAAGAGCAAAATTATAACTAAAATTATGGGTCCTAGTATGGGGGCTAGGAAGGAGTACAGAGAAGAGTTCCACCAGGAGGAAGATCCATCTGTTCTGAATCTGTTGTTTTGCAGCTCTCGGTTTAGCTTGTTGAGGATCTGGACTCTAGTTTCCACAATCCCCAGTTTATTGATATAATAACAGTCTTCCTCCTGGAGGAAGAGGCAGGTTCCTCCTTTTTCAGCCGTGATGAGGTGTAAAGCACGGTGGTTCTGCAAGGCAACTTGGGCAACAGAGGTTATTTGTCTTTGCAGGGAGGCTAGAGACTTGACAGAGGCATCGACTGCCAGCTGGAAGCATGCGGTAAACTTGTCTGCTGTGATGATAGTGTCCAAGGGCTCCGCCGCTGAGTCCTACTGCAATTGCTGCTGAGGCGAAGGAGATTCTCACTGCTATCGGGAGAAAAACTGCTCTTTTAGTTTGACGACTGTATACTTGGATGTATTTGTCCTGGAACTCAGCCGGAGTGTATATGGGGAGCTGCGGAACCAGAGTGATGGGTAGAGGTAGAACTGATGTTTATATGCATAGTGAGTGTATGGTTGCACCAAAAGAAAATTTTTTCTGGCCCTGTTAGTGGTTTGGAGGGGATTTGAGTGACATTACATGTCTGTGTCGATGGATTGGAGTAGCAAAAGGGCACTTGAGTGTTTTCCGGTTGGATGTACAGAGGGACGTTGGGGATGGTTATGGATTTTGTGGTCTTTACGTTGGATGAAAATGACAGGGCAGGACCTGGTACTGCTACCAGAGGAGGGCGTTCTAGGGCCGCACACATAAAGCAGGTGGAGAGGTTGCCTAGTCCAGCAAAGTGGCGATGGCCAGCCCCTGCTGTAGCAGGGTGAGCCAGGAGAAGGGAGACTCAGAAGGTTTAGAAATTTAGTTAGTGAGTTGAAGGTCTTGGATCTGAATATTACGGTGGATGGTGGATTGGACCTGGAGTAGCGACCTCCATACATACAGTTTGGCGTCCAGAAATTTCTCTTGGCGAGTGGTGCACTAGACTCCTGGAACCGGAGACGTCCACCGGCTATCCCAGGGGTCTGGGATTGTGAGAGTGTATTTAGATTGATGGTAGTAGAATCATCCCTGGGGACGAAGGGAAAGGTAATGTATCTGGCAGGAAGACCAAGGACACCCTACATTTTTCTGCATTCACTTTTTTGCACATTGGGTAGTTGCCTTCTGGTCATACAGGAAGCGTTTTAAAATCAGTGAAATTTAAGTATATGGGTGCTCTGCCCCCTGTGGGTGGGCAGTTAGCGGTGGCCAGCAAATAATCATAACACTTAGTGCAGGCGTAATTGGTATAGTTTTCAGTCAAGTAAAATCGCCAGGCAAAAGGGGAAATTATACTACGTTTAGCTGGCTGGCTTGGTGAGGTGAGTGAGGCAGAGAGACATAGGACCAGTAGACTGAGCAGACCACTGGGAGCCATGGTCAGAGTTTACTGCCATCTGGACTCGGGACAAATGTACCCAGGAATCTAGTCTAAGAACCTTGATTGCTGAGGGAGTGGTAAGGGACAGTGTAAGGGCCTTTCCACCGGGGTGCTAAGGGTTTGGGTGCAAGGGATTTAATTAACACAGCATCTCCAGGATGCACTGGTTTTTGGTGATCAGCAGAGGTCAGAGAGGGTTCAGGGATGGCAGAGTTGGCGTGTTGTCTAAGAAGGTTGTGGAGCAAGCACAAGTATGGAAGGTAAAAAGCTAGCAGAGGGCAATCGGTTGCAGGAAGAGGCGAGAAAAGGAAAGGTTGTCTGTAGAGTATTTTGAAAGGACTGAGGCCGGACGGCTCCTGAGGGGCTGCGCCAAGGCGAGTATAAGAGCAAAGGGTAATAGTTGAGGCCAAGAAAGTTGCAGTTCTAGGGAGAGTTTGGTGAGCTGTTGTTTTATGAGACTGTTAGCTCGTTCAACCTTACCAGAAGACTGGGGGTGTAGGCTGCGTGGAGTTTCCAGCAGATGCCCAGTGAGGCGCAAACTGCCTGCTGCACCATAGATATGAAGTCTGGACCATTGTCCGACTGAATTGAAGCAGGCTGGCCAAAACGAGTAATGAAGTCTTGAAGAAGGTGAGGGGCGACTATGCTTGCACTCTCAGAGGAGGTGGGAAAGACTTTGATCCATCCTGAAAATGTGTTCACCATAGTGAGGAGATATTTAAACCGCTTATGCTTTGGCATGTGGGTAACGTTTATCTGCCAGTCCTGTCCCAGTAGGTGCCCTTACATCTGTGGAGCTGTTTATGAGGGTGTTGAGCTTTCTGGCTATTGGAGAGGGCACCGATGTTGCATTTTGCATGTACTGTGTTGATAGTACTCCATAGTCCAGTGGGGTGAAATATGGGGTTAGAAACGTGTAGAGAGCTTTTGGCCCGATGTGTGGAGAATTGTGAATATTGGTGATGATTGTTTCCTGTTGTAACTTTGGGAGAATGAGTAAGTTCTATTTGTGTACCCACCATTTTTGTTGAGGAAGAGAGCAATACTGGGTGTTTTCCTGTTCAGTGTAAGTTGGAGTGTAAGTGGGAGGTAAAAAGCATACTGAACTAGGAGCGGGAAAGTTGTTGGGCTAAGTCAGTAACAGGATCTGCAGAGTGGAAGGGGTGCCTGTCTATTCCCATAACCGAGACCAGGGAAGGGGAAGTAGGGCCTGAGTGAGAGGGCGAAATGGAGAAGGTAGTCCGCTACCTGGAGCACAACCCTGGGCTCGGCGAGGGTTACCGGAGTCGAGGAACCAGGGCCTCTTCAGTCCATGAACCCCAGCAGCTCCATACCTTGCAGCTATGTGTCTGGAGTTTCCAGGATCTCGGCACCTCGGCTTTGCAGAGCCGGTGGCAGAGCCAGGGTCGGGCAGTTCGACTTCCAGTGGCCTGGCTGTTTGCACTGCGGGCAGGGCTTGGTAGGAGGCTTGGGATTGGGGCAAACTTTTGCCCAGTGGCTGACCCGGCCACATTTGAAGCAGGCTCCTGGCGGTAGGTGCCGGCTCCCCTGGGGAGCGTGGCGATGGACGGGATTGCCTGCCGGCCTTAGGGCTGCTACCAGGGCTTGGGAATGGAGGCTAACCATCTGTTGGACCCTCACCTGGCAAGTGGCCTCAGCTGGCTCCTCCCAAGCGTCGAAAACTTTAAATGCCATTTTTACCAGATCCTGCATAGGGGTTTCAGGGCCCTCCTCAGCCTTCTTTAGCTTTTCTTTCTGATGTCAGGGGCTGACTGGAAGGTGAAGTGAGAGGCCAAAATAGAGGCCCCACTTTTTAGACCCTGGGTCTAAACGAGTGTACTTTGTAAGTGCCTCCTGGAGGCGGTTAAGAAAAAGAGCAGTAACTTCTCTCAGTTTTTCATAGTTGACAACCTTGTTGGAGACTGTTTCCAGACCTCTAATGAGGTACCTGAGCATGAGGTTTCTATAAGGAAGATCAGACGCCCGGCCGGGCTGGTAACTCCAACTGGGGTCCTCTATTGGGATGGCATGCGCCCCCAAGGGGACATTAGGGTCGATAGCGTGGTTTTTTTCTGTGTACGTTCCTCGGCAGTAAGGGTAGAAGCAAGGATCATTTGGATGCCATGCCAGGTTAAATCATACGTTTGGGAAATGTAGGTAAATTCTTTAATAAACTTAGAGGGCTCTGCTGAGAAAGAGCCCAGGCGGGTCTCTATCTGCGACAGGTCCTTTAAGGAAAAAGGGACGTGGACTTGAATGAGTCCCTATACACCTGCAACCTCTCTTAATGGACAAAGGGCAGCTGGAGGGTTGTGGGAGCGGGTATGAAAGGCAAGCGGTGAGGACAGGAGAGAGCGATGGGGTGGCGCAGCGGGCGGGGTAGACTGATAGAGCAGCGGAAGAGGCACACTGAGGAGCTTGGCTGGATCTTCTGGGGTTTGAATGGCAGGTTCTTTCTGCTGAGGAGATAGAGCTAACCGTATTTGGCGGGCGGAACAATGGCTACAGAGGTCAGGGCGGGAACGCAAGTCCCAAAAAGCCTGCACATAGGGGACTTCAGAATCCTTACCAGTCCTCCTGCAGAAATTGTCCAGGTCCTGTAGAACGTTGAAATCAAAAATGCCCGTTGGAAGCCAATGTGCGTGGTTGTTAAGCTGGGACTGGGGCCAGGCAACTTGGGAGAGAAAAACAAGTATTTTCTTTCACAAGGTCTGAGTGAGAGGGAGAGACTCATCAGGGCAGCCATAGACTGATTCTGAACGTAGGCAAGCGCCGTGCCTAAAGGTCCTGGAGATTTGGGTGGCTCTTAGGGGACCCCAAAAGAAGTGGGGAGCCACACACCTATCCCGGGTTTTTGGCACCAAAACACAAGGTCTATTTGGATGTGAAAACAGAATGAAAGACCCAATTAACGAAGTTTTAGAAGCAGGCTTTATTGAGAAGTTTGCGGGCGGGTTCAGCAACTCAGGATATTGAGCTATTGAAGCTGCGCCGGGGGAAAGAATCCTGGCGGCGTTTTTATGCCCACTGTTGGCAGGCACAGCTGGGGAGGATCATAGCTGGTGAGGTTCTGCACACACAGGTGCTTCAGAAGGGAGAAGGTCGTTAATCTTATCTATATGTCAGGGACGCGTGGAGTGACCATTATCTTCAGAAAACATTCTGGCTTTGGGACGAGCTGGTTCCAGGAATTTGGGGTTGAGCAGGGGAGGGGAGGTCGGTTAGGGGTCAGCCTTGAGAGCTAAGATGGAGGTGCAGGACTCAAAATGGAGTCTGTTGTGCCAAGACTGGGACACAGTGTTGTGCCGCGGCTCCGGCAAGCAGCAGGCCTGGGGGCGCCTGCGTCCACCCTGTTGGTTTGGGCAGGACTCTGGCTGGGTGGCCGGCTCCAGGCTGGCTTTCGGCTAGGCCGCAACCTGCGGTCTCCATTTTCCCAGCCACGTGACTCCACTCTCAGGCAGAATGGCACCACCTGTGTCTGTTGTAGCTACACTCCATTCCCAGACAGCAAACCGCCCAGACTGCCGGAAAGTTCAGCAGAACAAGTTTCATTTCCTGCGCAGGGACCAGACCATCAGCTCTCTTGAGGGGAGACTGAGCGGCCCCCCAGTCTAATTTTCCAAAGGTTTTTATACTTTTGCAATGTGCAGGTGTGCAAGCAGGCAGAGCTCAGAAGCGGGGTATTGTGGTTAGCCATTCTTAGTTGAACCAAAACTGCTCTGGTCCTTCTCGCAAGCCTTCTGAACATCCATTTCCTTCTGTACGTTCCCTTGGGCTACGTCTGCACAGCCTAACTCCCCAGTATCAGCTAGTTCATTGGCAGTTCATAGCTAGTTTATTTACCATTCATAATGGCTTCTGAAAGCTCAAAATGACTTCTCTTGTCAAGGCTATTTAAGCTTTGCCCAGAGCTGCTATATTCTCTCCTGTTCTTAGCCAAGTTCCAATCATTGAATCTTCGGTAGCCAGCCCAGTGTATGGTGGGCTCAGCACTAAGAGTTTTGTGGCTTGTACTTTCTGTGTAAGGAATGCCACTAGCTTATTGGTTATTACTGGGCCAAATGTGAGGCTTAGCAGGAGGAGGATTAGGGGCCGGCTAGGGCCGTTCATAGGGTAGTTAGCCAGGCTGACCAATTAAGTAGCTTTTCAAACCAATTGGTTCCTCCATTTCTTTTCTTGACTCTTTGTTCTAATCCTTTCCTAACCAGGGCTCATCTATCTTTATTGATTCCCGAATGCTTTGCATAGAATTAGTTTCTCCCAATGCTGTGCACAGCATTCCTTGTTTCCAAAAGAGCAAGTCAAGCCCTCGGCGGGTTTGCAACACAACTGCCACAAGGGAGTCTAGGGATCTTTCTAAATGGGAGACAGGTTTTTTTTAATCCCTGTAGATCTAAAGCAATTTGCTGACTAAGAATCTGATAGTTTAAGTTTCCTTGTATTAAAGCAACTGACCCGACTGCAGCTAATCCCATAATCCCAAGCCCTGTTACCAGTGGGACCAATACTGGGGCTCTTTGAACTCATCCGGAAATTCCAAAGTTATCCCTACACCTCCTTCACCAGAACACAGGTACACTTGAGGACTAACATGCACTAGCACACAAATACCCGGGTCCGCTACTAATACTGGGGAAAAGAGACAGGGTGTTCGTCCTGTGGAACAAGTAAAGCAAGTACTCATTGGAGCAGATAACAAATTAGGATCAACATTTGGTTCAATGGGAACAGCTTGAAGGCAAAAATCTCGATATCTTGATATATTAAAGGGATACTTAGATGAATAAAAACACAGTCCTTGCCCTTGCAAATCTTTTAAAGGGAGCTTAGACTTGAGTCCATACTAACATCACCTATAGACTGCTGCTTTGTGTAATCCTTTTTACTAACATTTCTAATTGGATTACACTCTGTACCAATAGTGCTATTTGTACCTGTGCCTACATAGTAAGGGGAAGCAGGGTTCAGACAAAGCCAACAATCAGCTGTGAGGTGAGGATTTGAGTTCATAAATTGGAATACAGCATCCCGAGAATCAAACACAGAACCTTGAGGTGGCTCCTGAATGAGAAGGGCCCTGTGAGTTGGGCTGGCAGTGAACGGGAAAGTTACTGGAGAGTCTGGCAAAGGAATCTTAATGACACCAGCTGTGGCTCTTCAGGATTTATCCCGAGGTTTGGGCCTTTGTACAGATGGCAGGTTGCCATATTTTACTTTGCTGGATAGAAAAGGTTTTCCCGGGATCTCTATCATTTACATAATGTTGAATTCCCCATGTTTTCCCAGGGAACCCAATAACGCTTGAATCCAATTCTTATTGGGTTACATTTGGAAACCATACACGTAGTGGGATCAAACCCTTCCAACGTGAGTCTCATTCTTGTAAAAATAATAGGGTCATCTTTAACAAGTTTCCACCCTGAAAATGATAGTTTCACAACCCCAAGCTGCACAATGATAATGTCCCTCCCCTTGGCAGTTAGGGAGTCCATGAGCCGGGCATATATAGACATGGTTTGTTTGGAGCCTTCTTTCTATAGAGGGTATTCCGCACCCATAGGACGGGATTCCAGTATAGGTCCCATTGTGCCCTTTACCTTTAAAGGATCCAGAATGCCAATTCTTTCCTAGCAAATCAAACAAATCAAAATGAAAACAGGGGGTCATACCCAGTATAAGAGGTTACATATTCACTGCTGGAGGTTAGAATAGCAGTCCACAGATGTGTTTCTGCTTGGGGGAAACACTGGGTGCTGTCAGCAATACTCGGAGAAAAACAATTAAGTTCTGTAAAGCCTTAATTTTGAGGGATTTTCCGTCTTTCTGGGTGTCCATCTTTTCAGGATATGCTCAGGGAGGGCTTTTTTTTTTTACTTATGACTGATGAATCCACGGCCCCCTCCCCACTATTTTAACAGCAGTTGGAGTTGTAAGTATCACTTGGTATGGGCCAGTCCCCCTAGGTTCTATGGTGTCAGGTTGGTGTTTCTTTACCCATGTCCAGTTTCCTGGTTGCACGTTGTTGGCTGCCTGTTCCCTTTCCCTTGGTTAGGCCCAAAATGAAGGTGTCAGAGCAGATGATTTGTCTCTCACCTGTTGCACAGCCTGCAGGCACTCGATGAGGGAACAATTAGTGACTTCCATTATTTCTACTTCCTTCAATCTTGGGAGGATTTGGGGAAGGTCTGCCAAACATAAATTCAAATGGGGACATGCTTTTCCCATAGGGAGTGCATCAGACTTGAAGTAGGGCAAAAGGTAAAGTAAGGATCAACCCAGTTCTCGCCAGGTCCTAAATGCAACTTAACGAACAATTCCTTTAGGGTTCTGTTTATTTTTTTCTACTTGCCCTGAAGAGCTTCCAGTTAATATTTAGAAGCATTGCTAAGACTTTAGTAATTTGAGCAATAAATGTTGGGCCATTGTTGGACCCCAAGGTGGTGGGAAGGCCAAATCTAGGGACAATTTTAGTTACTAATAATTTACACACAGTGGCAGCAGTTTCCTTCTTTGTTGGGAAGGCTTCCACCCACCCAGAACAGGTGTCTACGAACACCAGAAAATATCGGTAGCCATACTTTCTAAGTTTGATATCCATAAAGTCCACCTCCCAGAATTCTCCAGGACTACTACCTCGAGCTCGTGGTTGGGGTTGCTCCTTTTCTTTCTGGGGTTGTTTACCCGAGCACAGTGCAATCAACGGTGGGTGACATCTGCCACCCAGTGTCCAAGCCTGGGTATGTAAAAGTGCCTGAGAAGCAACTGAGACAGTTTAGAGAGGATCCCAAATGCATACCTTCATGTAGTCCTTGAATCAGATCTCTCCCAGAGCTTCTGGCATGAATCTTCTTCCATCAGGATGGAGCAGCCACCCTGGATGCTCCCAGTCTTTTTGGCAGGCCAGCTCTTGGCTTATCTTTAGATCATTTTCTGAGTATGTAGGTTGTGGCTGTAACACTGGGGATGGCATGGTCACAGCCACTACCTTGGGGATTTGTGGTATAGTCCTGGCATTCGAGATCCACCGGTCCGGGGGACTGGTTAGGAGTGGTTCAACCATAGGTCCCCCTACCACAGCAATATCCTGTCCCAGTGTAAGCTTCCTAGCTTCTATGACTACGATGGCCGTGGCAGCCTCAGCTCGCATGCAGCTCAGCCATCCTGCAGCTACAGAGTCCAGTTTCTTTGAAAGATAGGCCACAGGTCTCTTCCATGGCCGCAAGTTCTCAGTTAGCACTTCTTTTGCTGTGCCTCTGGCCTCACATAGACAATTGGAAGGGCTTTACTATGTCTAGTAGGGCAAGAGAGGTTGCCCATATGAGCGACTTTTTAAAGGATTCAAACGCTTGTTGTTCTACTTCAGTCCATTTAAGTTCCTTTTCCTTTCCCCAGTACTTGCATATAGGGGTTTCGTTGTTTTTGAAAATCCCAAATTCCACAATGGACAGTACCCCACAGCTCCTAGAAACTCTTGCAACTGTCTCTTAGTCTCAGGGACTGGGATTTTGAGGATCGCCTCAGTGCGGCTGGGGGACAAAGTCCGTTTTCCCTCCTCCAGTTGGTAGCCTAGGTATACAGCTTTATGGACACACAGTTGAGCCTTTCTTGCAGATACCCTGTACCCCAATGGGCCAAGGACTATTATCAGGTCCTTGGTAGCCCGTTGGCATTCCTCCAGGGTTTCGGAGGCCAGGAGGAGGTCATCTGCATACTGGAGCAAGGTGGTTTGAGGGTGTTCCTCCTTGTGTCCCTGTAAGTCTTCACTGGGTTGATGTGCAGGGGACACGGGTATGGAGAACAAAGCATCCTTTAAGTCCAAAACAGTATAACAAATTCAGTTTGACGGGATAGTACTCAGGAGGGTCTCGGGGTTTGGCACGTGGGGTGGCCCGTTTCTATCCTCTCATTTGCCTCTCTGAGATCCTGCACCGGTTGGAAGTCCTCAGTTCCCGGCTTCTGCATGGGCAGCAGGGGAGCATTCCATGTGGACTTGCAGAGGACCCAAATGCCTGTCCTCTTTAGTCTGCAAATGGGAACAGAAATACCCACTTTTGCTATCCAGGGAGTAGGGTTAGCTTGACACACCGGTGTAGCTGAGCTCAGAAGTTGTACGACCCCAGGCACCTGAAGTTCAGAAAGGTCTGGCAGGTTGTTCTCTGCCCAAACAAAAGGAATATCTTTTAGCGATTTATCAAGAAGTTCCTTTGAGCAGGTCTCTTCTGCTCCTTGATAAAACACATATCACTCTGACATTGGAGCGGTGAGCAAAACTTTTGGCTTTTCAAGTTCAAGGGTTAAGGTGGTTGTAGCAGATGAGAAAGTAATTATGGCTGCCATTTTTCATAATAAGTCACGATCAATTAGGGGAAAGGGGCATTGAGGCATTACCAGGAAGGAGAGTGTGTGTAACTAACTGTCTCTTGTGCTAAATCTGTTATTCTGGCCGTTGTCCATGGGTGTGCTTGGGTCTGCCCTGGGGCCCCTGTAATGAAAGCCTTTCCTTTTGACAAGGCACCTGTAGTCTTTTCTGAAACCAAGAAGGTGACCCCTTTGTCCACCTAGAAATTTACTGGCTGGCTCCCTACATGGAGAGTGAGCATGGGCTCTTTGGGGTCAAGTGAAACAGAGCCTGGACACCTTTATTCAGCTTCGAGCATTATTGTCTGTAGCTTCGATTTTTCTAGGCGAGGACTAGGCCCGTTCCCTCTAGTGGTGGCTCGTCTGCCTCTCCTGGGCTTTTCAAGGCACTGATTTTTCCAATGTCACTGTTTTGTATAGTAGGTACATGGATACTTCCTCAGGACTAGGCGAGTGAGAAGCGGGGTATTAGGGTTAGCCATTCTTAGTTGAACCAAAACTGCTCTGGTCGTTCTCGCAAGCCTTCTGAACACCCATTTCCTTCATGACATTCCCTTGGGCGACGTCTGCACAGCCTACCTCCCCAATATCAGCTAGTTCATTTACACTTCCTAGCTACTTTATTTTCTTTTCATGGTGGCTTCTGTCAGCCCCAAATGGCTTCACTCTTGTCAAAGCTGTTTCAGCTTTTCCCAGAGATCCTACACAGTCGCCAGTGTAGCCGAGAGGTAATAGGGTCTGTGACCATGGTCAAGATGGCACCCACCAGTCCAAACATGTGGAAGGGTGCTGCCTAGGGAGCTGGGTGAAGAGGCCTGGGAGTTAGCCCTGCCTGGTCCCGGGAGCCAAAAGTTTCCCTTATCCCCTCCATTCCCTTTGCCTTTCTCCTGGTTTTTCAAACAAGCTGCTCTAGCCCTATAACGCCAAGCACAAAATTGTCATAATTCTTAATGAAAATGTATCTGGTACCCAAATTATAGATGTGACAATTTGGTCACATTTCAAAAACACTGAAAATTTTATGCTTTTAAAATATATTTTGAATGCCATATATATTGATAACTATGAAAGTAAAGAATAAAAACCAAAAAAATATATATTTCCTAAATTTAAAACTTGAGGCGTTATAGGGCTAGTGTTCTTCCAGATTTGGTTTGTTCCTTCTTACAGGCTGGTTTTCCGTGGCCCAGGCTTAGGCCAATGGCGTTCGGAAGCCTAGGCGGAGTCACTGTTACCTTTAGGCTTTCAGCGATGCTGCTTCAGGCACTTTTGGGGACAGCTCTTACTTAATACACAGCTCCTCTGCCATGATGTTCCAGCCAGAAATTCCAATTTCCCTTAAGGTTCCCTGAGCTGCCACGTGTCCCTTCCCTTCAGAGATTTGAGCGTCAGCCCCGCCAGCAGGCATCTTGGAGGGCCTTGGAGCCATCCCAAGCAATGGTCCTCCTAGCCTGTTGTCCAGAAAAATGGTTGGACCTAAAGGTCGCCCTCGGCGACTAGTCCTTGACCCCTCCCCTCGTGCTGAGGCATGAGATTCAGGGCAACCCAGGGGTGCGCTCTCAAAGTGGGGGTTATTGACCTGGAGGCAGCAAGCTGTCAATCGCCTCCTTGTTTTGTGCTTTCTAGATGGGACTTAGCAGCTTGATGCTCAGGAATTGCCCCCTTGCATGAATTGTGTCCAATTGGGATAGAGTTGATACAGAGAGGCTGGGCAAACAAAAGCTGATAGATTCACTTTGCAACTCTATTTGGCCACAGTATCATTTTGAGAAAAGAGAATGGTGGGCAGAGAATGGTACGCTTTCCCTTCCAACCGTGATTCACCGGGAACAGTTCGGTAGAGTGCCGGGAAAGTGGGTGGAGATGCCAGCACTTAGAGCATTTCTCCTCTCGAGGAGCAGTAGGAGACCTTCATCCCCAGTGCACCCAGGAACCCCTAAGGCAGGCGTCCTCAAACTGTGGTCCATGGGGCACATGTGGCGCCATGCCATTTATCCCACACTCGGGGTGTTTTTGCTGCCACTGCCTGTCCTGCTTAGCAGCCGACTCGTGCAGTGTGCATAGGAATTTGTCCATAGGTTTTTTGAAAACCATAGTCTGGCCCTCCAACGGTCGGAGAGACAATGAACTGGCCCCCTGTGTAAACAATTTGAGGACCCCTGCCCTAAGGGATCCTGGACTTCAGGTCACTATTGTCCCAGCCCTGAACCCTCCCTGAACATCCTACCCCTAGTAGAGGCACCAGGGGCATTTGGTCCCAGGGTAACTTACAAGCCTTTTACTCAAATGGAACCCAAGAAAATTAAAAATGACACAGGCAGTTACTCTACTTTTGATCCCTGTTGAATCCGCCTGTAGCATCCCAATATTACAATTTAACCCTATAACGCCGAGCATGACCTTTCCCTAACATTTAATGAAATGAATATAAATGTATATATATTGATAACAATGAAAGTAATGAATCAAAACGAAATTTTTTTGCCCAAAAATTTAAAAGTGAGGCGTTATAGGGTGAAAAAGAAGGATGGTTCTTATCAGAGGGGCCAATGCCTTAGGATCATAAGTGAAGCGGTGATCCCACTGCACCCAGTAGTGCCCAAACCCTGGACCCCCCTAGGGGAAATTGTGAATGCTTTTACCCCCGTGCCGGTACTTAGAATGAACAAACACACACGCCTGATAATCCTAAGATTTTTACTTACTTCCTGTGATACTCACCTACTTTCAAGGGCACTCCCACCTCACATTCCTAGCCTTGTCTCAGTTAAACTGTTCACCCTTTTGTGCGTTTGTTGTTTTTTCCAGAAGTTCTCAAGTTACAAAAGCCCCTAATCCAAGTGTGCCAGCTCCAGGACCACCATCTCCTGGACCACTTCAACCTTATCCATCCTAGCGCTGAATGGACAACCCCTCCCAGCAGAGCAGGAAGGGTGTGGACCCAAAGCTCCACCTCGCCCCTTTTGCCAGCAGGAAGTAGCTAGAGATGTCGTCGCCCAGTACCCCAAAGATTTGGGTCCACATCTCTTCAGGGTGGAAATGTTAGGTAGCTAGCATAGGGATTGGGGTGTCCATTACACATGCCCAGAGGGCCCAGTTAGCGGCCCAGGAAGGAGTGGCACACTGTGCGTGCTCAGAGGTCCAGGTTTCCGGCCAGGAAGGGCAGGTCCACCTGGGTGGGCGCTGCACCTGCATCGACCCACCTAGGCCAAGTATATTCAATTCAGCCACTAGGATCGACCAGGGTTGCCCACCACATCTCCCTAACTCTCCTAAACCTCACTTGGATCACAAACCAGGCTTTGGCGTGAATTCTTTCTCACGCAGAACCAAGGACCGAGGGATATCTGTCCCCAGAGAGATCTGACCAACTCAGGAAAGCTCTTTGGAGGCAGCAGGAGTGGATGAGAGTGGCTGGTGGATACTGTTCAGATGCATGGCTTTCTGCTTGGAAGGGTTTTTAGTCTCGGCTGACAGGATCAGAGAAGGTAGTATGTCTGGATCACATAGTATCCATGTCCACAAATGAGCTGCCCATTCCAAAGTCCTGACAGTGCTTTTGGAAAACACTGTGCTTTGGAATGTCACCCCTTGCAGAGGGCAGTGGGAGGGGCTGGGACCCAGGCATGCTGCCCCTTACTCCCAGTTGCCGGTTTCTGGATCCTGATTATATCTCTCACAGGATCAGTTAGTGGGCTTGTTGTCTGCCTCAGGCTTTGTTCACCGAGGTCCTCCAGCTAGGTGGTGGTGTGTGTACATGAGCAGAGGCTTCCTGCCAATCCCCCATGAGTTGAAGAGCTCCCCTGGTGTGGGTGGGCTCCGTGAAAGAGGTGCCCCAGAGAGCAGGACTACCCAGGAGGGTGGGCCCTACAGGAACCGGAGGGCCATTCCCCCTGTGGAATGACCTCAGAGCCCCGCCTCTCTCACTGTCCAGCTGCCGGGGCTGTGGACCCTAAGCTTCATGCCTCACATAGGAATAGACACAGGGTGAGGCGACTGCAGCACCTGCTTTTGCTGGTCTAATCCAGCCTGAGATCATCCTAGCATCAGCCCTCTGCCAGGGTCTTTTTTTTCTCTCCTTTTATAGGGGCTCATACAACAATAACCACAATACGTGCAAACATCACTGATATAAGGCACATTTGTACATTCATTGCCCTCATTATTCTCAAAATATCTTCTCTCCACCCAAGCCCCTGGCCTCAGCTCCTCATTCCCCCCGCCCCCATTCTCACTACCCCTCCTCATAAATCCTTCATCATTTACTAATTATTATTTTGTCATATCTTGCACTGTCTGATGTCCCCCTTCACCCCCTTTTCTTTTGAGGTTTTATGTAGATCCTTGTCATCGGTTCCCTGGTGCCAGCCTACCCTCCCTCCACCCTCCCAGCATCCCCATTCATAACACTGGTCCTAAAGGGCTCATCCACCTTGAATTCCCTGTGTTTCTAGTTCCTATCTGTCCCAGTGTACATTCTCTGGTCTAGTCAGATTTGAAAGTTATAATTGGGATCTTGATAGTGAGGGGAGAGGAAGCATTGAGGAGCTAGAGGAAAGTTGTGTTTCACCGTTGCTGTCTAGTACCCTGTGTAGGCTTGTCTCTTCCCCAAGACCTTACTTAAGGGAATGTCCAGTGTACTGCAAATGGGCTTTGGCTCTCTACCCAGCATTCCCTGCTCATTCGCAATGAGATTTTTTTGTGCTGATGATGCCTGATCCCTTTGATACCTCGTGATCGCACAGGCTGGTATGCTTATTCCATGTGGGCTCTGTTGTTTCTGAGCTACATGGCCGCTTGCTTACCCTTCAGGCCTTTAAGACCTCAGACGCCATATCTTTTGATAGCAGGGCACCATCAGCTTTCTTGACCACATTTGCTTATGCAACCGCTTAGACTTCAGGGAACGTGTCGGGAAGGTGAGCATCATAGAATGCCAATGTAATAGAACAAGGTATTCTTGCAATGAGAGAGTCCTTGAGTGGAGGCCCAAAGGCCATCTGCTACCTTAATAGGACACCTATAAAGATATGGACATAGGTGTATTTCCCCATGCTCACAGATAAATATATTTACATCTGTGCGTGCCTTTCTTTAGACCTCTATAACTGGCCCGTGCTTCCTAGGTCGCTCTGCTATTCCCTTTCATTTCCCTCTTGTGCCCACTGCCATGCTCAGTTTTCATTTGGGTTTCAGTAAATCCTCTTGGTTCCTTCACCCTTGATCACGCCCTACCAGGATTCCTACATCGCCCTCACCACGGATTTGCATCCACTTGTTGTTCCCTTGTCTCTGGGTTTCTTGACATCACTCCCTTTCCCCCCAACTCCCTCTTTCCCGTGGCCCTCCCGCGAAGTGTTGGTCCCCTTTTTCTCTCCTGCAGATTGTGCATCCAGCATCTCTTTTTAGACATACAGTAGAGGTAATAACATGCACAAACAAAAGAAAGAGCGAAAGCAAGCACCAAAAGAAAGAAAACAGCCAAAATCCAATGACCATCAAAGAAGACACAACTCCTCAAGAAAGGAAAGCTTGTAGTTAGTTCACGGACTGTTTGTTGGCCCTTAGCAGTGTTTTCCAGTCCAGTCTGTGCGGGCACCAAGTCCTGCCCCCAAAGTCCTCCTTTGGCATTCCCTGGGGACCTTGTTGCTCCACTTCTGTGCTCTTCTGCTGCACGCCCTTAGTGCTATGCCTCGGTGTGGCGGGATCCGTTCCCGCACTGTCTCTCCAGTGTTGTCCCTTCTAGGGCTATGGGTCTTTGAGGGACGTCGTGTCTCATCTTGGGCTGGCCATGTGGTCTTCTGTGTGGACTGTTTTCTCTGAGAGGGAACATCATCCTCAAGGCCTGGTGGGCCAGGATGTGCTCCACTCTCCCCTCCCCCCCTTCGTCTTCTCCGTATTCTCCATCAGATATGTCCCGCTCCCAGAGCTGCAGATTCAGTGCCATCCTATGAAAAAACATATTTGGGCGTGGGAGGGGGGAATAGGGGGGTAGGATCTGCTCAGATCTTTCGAGGGTCCAGGAGAGGGTGACTGCTCAGCTGGGCACAGGCATATGGGGCTCTGAGCTCTGGCTCCAGACACTGGTTGGGAATGTGGCTTTGTTGTTAACCAGTTGTGTTCCTGTGGGTCAGTACCTGTGTCTTTTTGAGTGAGTTTTCTCATCTGGAAAGTAAAGGTATTCCAGGGTCTAGTGTCCCATGTCACTAAGTGATCGAGAGGGGTTAACCCGAACCTGATTCAAACCATGTGGACATGTCAGGCGCATTCTAGATCCTGGGTGGCGATTCAGAGTCCAGGACAATGATAATGTCCAAGAGGTGATATAGGTGGCTTCGTATTGAAACGGGAAGCCCACGGTGGTGGTTTTGTCCTTCCGCTGATGGCCACTTCAACTCCTGCTAAAAGAGTTTCACTGGCTCAACAGCCGAGCCGGGAGCCAGTGCCATGAAAACCATGTGGCTAACTGGGACATAGGGCAGAGAGACATTTTTTACCTTGATGGCTTGGGAAGCCCCCCAATCTCCATGGAAACCTTCTGGTGTGAGTACTTTGGAAGCAATCATAGGCTGACAGTAATTCCAATCTTTCCTTTGACAATGTGTCCGTTCTCTTTTTTGAACCTGAGAAGATGGCCCCTGTGTCCTCCAAGACATTTCCTGGCTGGCCCCCAACTTGGACAGTTAGCACGGGATCCTGGGGGCCAGTGAAACAGAGTCCTGAGACATTCCTTCAGCTTCCTCAAGCGTTATTGTCTCTCACTTGGGTTTTTCTAGGCGAGGACGAGGCCTGTCCTCTCTACTGGAGGTTTGTCCGTCTCTCCTGGAGTTTTCAATGCAATGTTTTTTCCAATGTCTGTCTCTTCTGTAGTAGGCACCTGGATCCTTCCTTCCTCAGGGCTTGGTGGTGCCACAGGTCAGTCTCTCCGTGAGTGGGCCATGATCTCTTTTTCTGAGTCTCTGTTGTGTCTCATGGCAATTCCTAGTATTTTAGCTATTTCTTTGTCTCTGTCGTGGTAGGGTCATCTGTGTTGTGATACACCCAATAAGACACTTCTACCAAATCACGAAGATTGTTCCCTTCAAATGCTTCCCATTTCTTTTTCATGTCTGAGGCGGGCTGAGTAATAAAGGCAATACTTATTTCCCTCTTGTTCTCGGGGGCCTCTGGGTCCTTGGGGGTACAAAGAACGCAGGATTCCATCAGCCACTCTAAAAAGGCAGGCAGGCAGGCAGGCAGGCAGGCAGGCAGACATTCGTTTGTAGGCGCCTGAAAATTCTCACTGACCTTAGATAAATGCATAGGTTTCCTAGTTGTCCCGGGGAGGCCCTGCAAGAGAGACTGGTGATACCTAGCTAAGCCCTCGGGGCATTACTGGGAGTTTGGGTCTCACATTATTCGTGGAGTGGTAAAAAGAGTTTCTCTCCACTGGGGAGTGCCCGCTGGCTGACCATCAGTTCTATTGACTGCTTTCTGGGCCTCTCTCTGGAAGGGCTCCCATTCCTCTGCTGTGAACAGCACCTGCAGAAGTGGCTGGCACTTGTCTGAGGTGGGCTGATGCATGTGGAAAAGCTAGTCTAGCAAAGAAATCAGACCTTGTGGTTTCTCAGACAGGGGGTTTTGTTTATTCCAATTATGCAATCCTGGGGAAAAAATGGGACATAGACCCAAAGAGGGACGCTTGGGGTTTCCCCAGGTGTTTGGGCTGCTTGCCTTAAGCAGAGAATGCTGCTGACCAGTGATCCTTCTGGGGGGAGGAGAGGACATGCCAGCCCTAGTGCATGTGTTGGGGGGTGACTTTAAAATAGGTAGTATTTCTCTTCCTTTTGCCCCCATGAACTGATAGGCAGGCAGCGGTCACAATGGGTCTTAAGCCAGCTCTCCCGATCCTGAGTCGTCCTGCAAAGTGGGATAAAGAGGACGGGGATGGGGAGGGGAGGAGAGGGACGGCCTCCACTTTGGTGGCTTTAGGAATTTGGACCTGTTGTCTTTCCTGGTCATGCCATGTTTCGTGAAATCATGGAGAAAAGAACCCATTCTGTTGGGGGAGGAAGTAAGTCTTTTATATATGCTGGCTTACTAGTGGCCCTATCAAGTCACACATCAATTTTATCGAACCCTAACCCTAACCCGAACCCGAACCCTAACCCTAACCCTAACCCTAACCCTAACCCTAACCCTTACCCTTACCCTTACCCTTACCCTTACCCTTACCCCCCACCAGAAAGCCAGCCTTTGGTGGTGGTGGTGAGCCATTTTCAGTATATGTCTGGCTCTACATTTTGCCAGACCTGTTAGATTGACTAAGTGCCCTTGTGGCATAGTGGTTACAAGTTGAGCTGACATCCCAAAGGCCAGTAATTTGATACCACCATCAGCCCTGTGGCAGAAACCTGGTGCTTTCTGCTTCCATGGAGTTAGTCTCAGAGAGTCACAGGGACAGAGCTACCCTGTACCATAGGATCCTGTTCAACAGGGTCCCTCACTAGGAGCTAGTATTGACTTGATGGCCATGAGTTTAAGGGCCATTTTGGCTTCCTTTTCAAAGGAACCTCATTCAGTGAACTGACTCTTTCTGGTCAATCCTTTCCTCTGACTCTTGTCTGAATGTAGCACCTCACCGGTGGAGTGAAGAGGTCTGCATCTTGGAGCTGCCTCCCAATGAAAGAAAGTAAACCATGATAGTTCATAAAGGCACTGGTGCAAATTGTAAACCACCAACCTTGGCTTAATTCATTTTTTAATTGGATAGAAATACTCTAATTATGTTGATGACAAATAAACCAAACATATATATGTGGATATACACATACACACACACAAATACACACACACACACACAATACGGATGTTTAGGGGCATCTACCCAGCTCTGTCAGAGAGATTTGTCCCAGGTCTGGGCATAGGAGTCAGTCTTCTTGCATTTCAGTGTCTGGCTCTGTACCTGACCTTAAGCCCCATGACCTTGATCAGATTGCTTAACATCTCTGAGCCCTTTTGGCAACACCGTGTATCAGGGCTGAGAAGGGGCACTGGGTAAGCCCTGACACATGATGGTGGAGGGACTCAGCCAAAATAAAGCATACAAGGGTAATGACCATGGCATTCTCTCCAGTGTGGGCCTCAGAGCAGCCCTGGTTCTAGATAATCCCACAGAAATAATTTTACCAACCTGGGCCTTCAGCCCTCACGCCAAACTTAACACGTTTCTAATCCACACAATGTTTACAGCTTTGGGTTCTCATCCCTCTCCTTCTTCCAAGAGACCAAGGAGAATGGAGTGTTTGAGCAATATCCAGGCCACATGACCATCTTTCTCAGTTCTTAACTCACCTTTTCCTCTCTCAAGCACAACTTTAATGTTTCCATGAGTGTCCGTGGCTATGATAAAGAATACGTGTTATGGGAGGTAATCAGGGCCTGTGTCTTCCATAAACCAGTTGCCAAAGACTCTTTACAGATAGGTAATGGTAGGCCCATATGTTTTACTTACCTATTGCTGCTTAGTGACTTTCAATCCCACTCGGAGTATTATTTGCTCATAATTTTGTAATTTGAGGAAGGTTTGGCTGGGGCAGCACATCTCCACTCCACGTGGCATTGGCCAAACCAGCTCAAGCAGCGAGACCCGGCAAGATGGGTTTGCTTTGGTTCATAGGTCTAGGGCCTGGGTTCTTGCTGTTGCATTGGCTCCCCAATTTCCCTCCATGTGATCGTATCATGTGCTTGCCTTTAGCTTCCTCACAGCAGGGTGATTTTCAAGATAGATTTTTTTGTCAGGATAGTTGGGCTGTAGGCCCAGTGACAAAATCCCTTAAAGGGATTAAATTGAATGCACAATTTAATACGTGACTGCCAAATATCCCCCAGAGCACACAAGTTGAAACCACAAGACTTCTCCCTAAGAGAGGTTCCTTGTAGCTTTTGATTGTCTTCTAAGTCCCTTTTCCTTTTCCACAATAATGTCTGGGTTGCTTTATCAATCATCTTCTTTCTTTTTATGTAGCACTATCTCTGGCTGTTTAGTCCAAGCCAATGCAGTTCCTTCCCAAAGTTACTGGGTTTCCCTTGCACTGGATTACATGATGCATTCAATTTTATGAAAGCCATGTCCCCACATCTCTTTGAAATGGGTCCCTCTCTGTTTTAGGCTGCAATTCAGCCTATTTAGGCTGTAGCACAGCCTTCTGGAGACTCTTAGAAAAACTTTTGTGTACACGACACTGTCTACAAGGCACTGGATTACATTCTTTTGTGATCTTAGTACAGGGCATGAAAGCTATCTTCTTGATCTGATCCAACACAGAAGCCCTGCTCATGCCATTCCTATTATGGGACATTATTTTTTGGCAAGAAAGACTTGGGGTTGAAAAATAGGTTTTGTTAGGCAGATAGGCAGGAATGAGATGTCCATTGACGCATGCCCAGGAGAACCAAGCATAGAACAAAAGCCTAGGTTTTCCCGCTGGTGGGTACGGATGGCCGTTAAACCTGGATCAGCCCACCTGGGCCAGGTGATTGCAATTCAGCCAATGGGATCGACCTGGGGTCATTCACCATGCCTCTCCCCGGGAATCCTTGAAAAGGCAGGAGCGAGGGGGAGAAAGGAAAAACTGGGGACAGGAACTGGGGAGAGAACTTGAGAAAGAACATGAGACAGGTCTTTTTTTGGAGGAAAACTTAGGAGAGAGATCTTTGCGTGACCTCGAGCAGTCTCTGCCAGGCTGCATGGTGGGGAGGAATCCTAGGGGTGGCGCGTAAAACCTGAAACTTCTTTTAACTTTCATTAAACTCACTTGGATCACGAGCCAGGCTTTGGCGTGAATTCTTTCTCATGCTGAGCCAAGAACTGAGATGTAACTCTAGCCCGGAGAGAGATCTTACAGTTCATATTTAAGTCCAGCAAGTCCCTGCTCCTTCATAGTTCATATTTTCTGCTAAAAAAAGCACACAACTAAACCCCAAACAGAAGTAACTTCTTTAGCTTTTCTTTACCCTTCTGTAGTTTATAATTATTTGTCTGTTGCCTCCATTGTTAATGACGCTGAGAGTTCAGATTCTAGATAAAGCAGAAGAATGTCACTGCCACCCAAAATAGTTGTTCTTAGTGTTAGTTGGTGCCCAATCAATCCCTGCCCATCCACTCACTTGCTGCCATTGAGTCAATTCTGACTCATGGCAGCAGAGTATACTTGCCCTGGTAGGTTTCTGAGACTATACATCTGTACAGTAGAAAGCTTCAGCTTTCTCTCTCAGAGCAGCTGGTAGTATTGAACTACTGACCTTATGGCTAGCAGGACAATGTGTTACCAGGGATCCTTTTCAAGACTGTGCCCTTTCAGAAACAGATCACCAGGCCTGCTTTCCTAGGAACCTGTGGGTGGGTTTGAAGCATCAACCTTTTGGTTAATATGCAAGTGCTTAACAAATGGTCTTTATCCTGGTTTGGAAAACCTAAGTCACTGGTCTTTTGCCTAAATAGTCGCTTTCAATGGTCCTGGCTTGTTTCATGGGAAGGGCCAGTTCAGGGGCTCCCGGACAGATGGTGGGGTAGGATCCTTATTTAGTAGGGCCATATTGGGTGGGGTGGCAGGGAAGTGTGTGTGTGCTGTATGTGTGTGTAATCTGCATCTTTAACAAATGCCCCCCCCCCACTCAAATGAGAAAAACTGGCCCCAATTGTCCTCTGCCTCTCTTGTTGCTGCCTTTTTTGGGATTTTTCTGGCTTTTAGCAGCCCTGGAGGCCTCTCCTATCTAGGCAGGAAAAGGAGCCAATAAATAAGTTCACACTAAGGTGCTAGAGAGTGATAACAGCTAATCCCTTCCAAGGGCAATTGCTCTCAGAAAGAGAGAAAAAAGAGAGAGAGAGAGAGCTCAGGGGGTTGGGGGGAGCAATTTAACTCCAATGAATAGTGTCTCCTGGAAGAGTCCTACACTTTGTCACTGCAATGGGAGTCATATATGAACATGTGTGTGTGTGAAACCCCTCACATCAGTCTCTTCTTCTGCTTTTGTGTAAATTGGACTTTAAACACATTCTCTAGGAAGTGTTTGAATGCCTCTGTTTATGGAAGCTTCTTGACAGAAGGGGGATTTTTGTCTCTTTTGTTCAGTGAGAGAGCCCCAAGGTGTGGCATTTAATAAGTAAGTAGCAAGCTGGTTGAATGAATGAGTGAATGAGTGAGTGAGGTAAAGAAGCCTTCAGCAGCCTTCCAGGTCGAGACTGGCCCCCTCAGAAGCCTGGCTCTTGTCTAAAGTGAGGTACACCTCTCCCCCTTCCCATTTCATGCTTCCCCGTGGTCTGCCTGGGATTGAGCTGAAAAATGATTTTTCATGCATGTCATCCTCATTATATCATTATCCCTCACAGCAAAGCTCTCTGACCACCCTGAAGACCTGTATTTAATGTGAGGAAAGGTGATTTAATGGAGTGGAGAGCGCAGCATAAAACAGACAACCCTTTCAGAATAGCAGAGCAGGCTGTCCCTCCAAGGGGAAAGGGACAAAAAGGGAAAAGAAAAGAAAAATGGCGAGGGAGGGGGGGCAACTCTCACTCTCCTAATAGGCTGAAATAAGAAGTCATTTTGGTCAACTTCATCAGAAGACAAACCTGAAAGGGGCCCCTTGCCCTCCCCGCCAGCGCATAACTGACTTACCATGCATTTTACCGTGGAGCTGATTATGCGGTGAGTTGTGGTAGACGGGGAGAGTTTATTGACATATGGTCTCCCTTCACACCTTTTGTTACAGCCAGACATCAGGGACTGAGCTGCAGGATATTAAAGGATTTGGAAGCGTTATCAAGGAATGGTACATATTTATCAAAACCAGGGTGATATTACAAAGCTGGGTTGCTGCTACACCTGGGTGTGTTATGTGATTAAAAATAATGACAATGCATCCTCTTGATGGATTTTGCACCTGGGCGAATACTGAGCAGGTCTGCTGGACCACCCTTGGTCGAGAATTCACACCTAACAACCCCTTTGGTCTCAGAAGAAAATTGTGGCTGCTAGCTCACACTTGGAATCCAGGTAGGGCAATGTTTAAGCACTTCACTGTTAACCGAAAGAGCAACACTTGGAATTCACCAGCTATCCCGAGTGAGAAAGATGTGACCATGTGCTGCCACAAAGATTACAGCCTTGGAAACCTTCCGGGAGGTTCTTTCCTGGCCTACAGGGTTGCTCGAGTCAGAATTGACTTGACTTCCATGGCATTGAGCTGTTTTGAGTTTTGAATGGCTGAATTGGAGACTTCAGGATTGCAGGAAGATTTCAGATATGCAGGCGACCAGCCTTGCTTGCTTGCTGCAAGGGAAGAGGAGTTGAAGCACTTACTGATGAAGTTCAAAGATGATAGTTTTCAGTATGGATTACAACTCGAGGTTAAAAGAATAAGAATCCTCACCACTGAACCAATAAGCAACATGATAAACAGAGAAAAGATTTAAATGATGAAGCATTTCATCTTACTTGGACCCATCCACAACCAACGCTCATAGAAATATCTGTAAAGAAATCACTGGATAAATTGCTTTCAGTGAATTTGCTGCAAAAGTTCTTTTAAACATTTTTTTTGAACCAAGGTGACTTTGCCACCTTAAACACTCAGGAATATCCTATCCCAAGGCATGATTATTTTCATGTGGAAGCTGGAAAATGCATAAGGAAGTCCCACGAGAAGAAATGATGCATTTGAAATATGGTCCTGGTGAGGAATATTGAATACACCAAGGAACTTCTAGGAGAACAAACAAATCTATGTTGAAAGAACTACAGCCAGATTGATTCTTAGAAGCGAGGATGGTGACATTTGGCTTCATGTACTTTGGGTGTTATCAGGAGGGACCAGTCCCTGGAGTTGGGCAGCATGCTTGGTCAAGACAAAAGGAGGACAAACCTCCACAAGATGGGTTGACACAGTGGCTCAAATGTAGGAATGACTGTGAGAAATGCGCAGGGCAGCGTGTTGTTTTGTTCTGCTGTACATAGAGTGGCCATGAGTTGGAACCAAATTGACAGCACCTGGTTAGGCAATGGACTAATGGCAAGATAAACCATTCAAAACCACCAGTCACTCAAGAGAAAGATGAGGCTTTTTTACTCCGGTAAAGAGTCACAGTGTGAGAAACTCACCGGGGGAATTTTGTCCTGTCATATAGGGTCACTGTGAATCGGCATCGACTCTACGACGTGAACGGCAACAACAACAACAACAACAAAAAACGCACTAATGGTGGCTGGGTACATGCGCAGACACCCATCCACTCTCACTGGAGCTAAGTTAGTGGTTTCAGCAGGAAGCTTACCTCGGTGGTTTCCAGAACTCCCTCGGGCTGAACCAATTTACACCAGGTCCTTCAAATATCCCTGGTACCCCGGGCATCTTTCATTTCCCAGAGTTGGTTGCATGACTTAAGGCTTGATGATCACGGGGCCACATGAAGGACGCCTATGTGCTCCAACCACTGCCTTCCTAGAGAGTGCTGTGGACAATTGCCTTCAAGTCAGCCAGCTCCTGACTCATGCGGACTCCATGCGCTACAGAACTCAATGCCCACTGGTCCTGCCCCATTCTTTCAATGGGTTGTAGATTTGAACCCTTGTCAGCTAGGGGGTTTTCAGTGGCTGATGGCTTGAAGGAGTTCACCAGGCCTTTCCTCCTACTCTGTCTGTAGGCAGAAAACATCGCTAAAATCTGTTCAGCATCATAGCAATATGCCAGCCTCCACTAGCAGTTAGGTGGTATCTGTAACAGGAGGCGCACTGGCCAAGAATCAAACCCAAATTTCCTGCATGGCTAGTGAGAATTCTGCCATGGAACCACCATTTCCTCTCTCCTGGTTTCTAGTGTTTATGTATATAAGATTTAAGTACCTTCTAACAAACAGTAAGTAAGACTGCACCACGGATCACCTCTATTTAGCTCTCCCCCAAATTTTTCCACATGAATTATAAAGTGTGTGACAGTTGTAATATGTTTCTCTTTTTAAAAATTGCTGGGTGAACTTAAAACAGCACAAGGAAGTGCCAGCATAGCAAAATGATACCCACCTGCTTATTTATCTTAAGAGGAGAAAAGTCGTGAATGCATTCACTCAGGTGAAAATATCATTCTTGGAAAGAAGTGCCTAATGGTCACCAGGACCCATGGTTAATCCAGGCATGGTCATCTGATTCCAATCGATCAGACCTAGCTATAAATCACTTATAAGTCTGGATAATTAAAAGCAAATATAAATTTTCAAAAAATTAACGTTGCATGGAAAAGAAAGAGAATACATAACAACATCAGACATAAATATGCCTCAAGACAAACTCATTGTGCACATCCAGAATACATAATGGCTCTTGCTAAGATGCGTTTCCCACTAGACCCTACCCCAAGCCAATAAAATCCAGAAACTCTACAGTAAACTGTGAATTGTACTACTCTGAAATGGGAGCTGCGTCTCTAGACCTAATTTGGGGCTGTTCGTGCTGAGGACTCACCAATACCTGCTGCAGTGACAACAGTCCAGGTGAGAATAAGGAAATCTGGATGACAGCCAGGATATAGGAGCACTGAGACCTCAAATTGCTTCTAGGCGAGCATGGCCTAATGTGCTTCCATTTCTGCACCTCTGGCAGGAGGAGTTTGTTCTGGAAAGTAATGGTTTCTAAGGAAGTATTTCTTAAACTTTCACATGCATGCACTTACCCAGGTTCCTGGAAATCGGGCTGGGGGACAGATTCTGATTTTGTGGGTTCAGGGTGGGGTCTAGGATCCAGCAGTTCTAGAGCCCCTGGTACTCTTGGGCTGTTAACCACAAGGACAGTAGTCCTAAACCACCAGACACTCCTTGGGAGAAATATGAGGCTGTAGACTCCGGGCAAGAGTGACAGTCTGGGAAACCCACAAGGGCAGTTCTACCCTGTCCTGTAGGGTCACTATGAGTCAGCATCAACTCGATGGCATTAGCGTGGGAGAAGCTAATGCTGATGTTGCTGGTTCCTTGAACTATCATACTTTGAGTGGCAAAGTCCCAAGGGCCTTCCCGGATGTGATGGCCAAAAGCAGTAGTGTTCACCCTTGGTCATACTTTGGAATCCCTTAGGAGCTTTCAAGCCTCCCATTGGCCTGGCCCCATCCCAGACCAATGAAGCAAGGCTTAGTGGAAGCAAGATTCAGGTCACAGTCAGTGAGAAAGCCCCCTTGGCAATGCCAATGTACAGCCAGTGCAGATTCGAACTGGTCGACGACTCCACATGATTCCATATACTTTGGTGAAGCCAGCTGTTTGGGCAAGGTTTTCAGAGTTACCACCCATGTAGACTTGTTGGTGATAGTGCATTAAATAGAGCACATGCAGTGCATTGCATGAGTGGCCTATGTCATGCAACCACATCAGGGGGAGGTTGAGCCAATTTCTCTAAGAGACCAAGGGTGTTGGCTCCATCCTGAACGTTGGCAGGGTAATGGACTGACACAGAGGAAACTCATTGTCTTTGTGGCGGTGCATTAATGGGTTCTTCACAGAAGGCCAAGTCCATGGCTGCAGATGCAGATGCTCACGGGGCTGAGGGAGCAGGTCAAATCCTAAGTCCGAGGTGGGTGTTTGCATATTTACATGCCCTCACTGCCATCAAGTCCATTCCAACTCACAGGCCCATGGGACTGAGTAAAATGCCCCCCGTGGGTTTCTGAGACTGTGATTCTTTAGAGGAGTAGAAAATCTCCTCTTTCTCCAGAGGAGCGGTTGGCCATTCAAACTGCTGACCTTGAGATTAACAGTCCAACTCCTGACCACTCTTGCCGTCAGAATTCTATTTATATACACAAGTATATATATATATATATTTATACTTTCCCAAAAGAACTCCACATTTTCAAATCATTCTTGACACTCATGGCCTTTTTTCCTTTATAGCCATGCCTTTGGTTGAAACACAGATATAAGAGAAATATTTATCTACTTATAGGGGTACAAAAGGAGCTTTGGTGGCATAGTGTTTGCATGTTGGGCTGCTAACACCAAAGTCAGCACTTTGAAACCACCAGCCACTCCATGGGAAGAAGAGTCTGTCTACTCCTATAAAGAGTTACAGTCTCAGAAACTCACAGGGACAGATCTACTCTGCCTCATAGGGTCACTATGAGTCAGCATCACCTCCCTGGCAGTGAGGTAGATTTTGGTTTCATAGAGATACAAGTCAGTCCTGAGCTGCTAAAGACAAGGTTGGCAGTTTGAACCCACCAGCTGCAGAGAAAGAGGAGGCTTTCTATTCCCATAAGGCGCTACAGTTTCAGAAATACCCAGAGGGGAAATTTTAACCTCTCCTGTAGGATCAATATGAGTCAGAATCGACTTATCGGTGGTGAGCAAGTGGAGGGGACCCTAAACAGGTTCCGGTGGACCTTAAGAGTTCTACTCATTGTGCATGCTCTGTAAAATGTAAACCAAGATTTTACTTTTGCAAACATTATTTTTTTCTAAACACGTCTAACTGTGAAACTATACACGCATGCGGGTCTTTGAACCTGGTCAGTGGTCTGGGGAAGTGAAGGGCCCTGACACCCTTTGTTGTTGTTAGTGCTGTCGAATCATTCTGACATCACAGGGACCTTCTTTGCAACACAAGGCAGCACTGCCCGGTCCTTTGCCAGCCTCAGGGGTAGTATGTTGGAGCCCATGGTTTCAGCTACCGTGTCCTCCAGTTCACCAAGGAGTTTCCTCTTTGTGCTGCTTACTAAACCCGTTTCTGAGGAGTCCATTCCAACTCACGGTGACGCCGTGTGGGTCAGCACCACGGGACCCCACAGAGCTTTCAAAGGCTGGTCGTTCAGAAGTCAATCAGCAGGCCTTTCTTCTGAGGGGCCTTAGATTTGAACCGCAAACCTTTTAATCAGCAGTGGTTGAGCGTGCTAACTGTTCACATTACCCGGGGACACCCAACCCTTCTTACCCTCATCGCTTCATAGGTGATCCATCTCCAATCCAAGAGGGCAGAGAAGATAGATAATACAGCCTGAGCTGCGTATGTCAGGTCCAAACTTTTCAGTGTCAGGGAACAAATAGCCAAAAACCTTGATGAAATGGCTGGGAAAACTCAGTCCAAATCATTCCAAAGAAATGAGTAGCGGTGCACTCTTGGGAACTTGTGCTGTGACAGCAGCCACCAGGAAGACCCCGGTAGTCCAGAGCCTTGCCACCCCAAATATGGTCACAGACTAGCAACATCAGGAGCTTGTTAGAAGTGCAAATTCTCAAGCCCTACACAAGGTCCACTGAACCAGCGTGTGCAATTTACCAAGACCACCAACGGATCGGGGTACCTGTGAAAACCAAACCAAACCCATACTCACTGCTGTCCAGTCGAGTCAGACTCAGAGCAGCCCTATGGGCCAGGGTAGAGCTACCACTGTGCATTCCCAAGACTAATTCTTTAAAGGAGCAGACAGCTTGTTGTTCTCCTTCAGAATGCCTGCTAATTTAGAACTGCTAGTTTGGTGGTTAGCAGCCCACTGCCTAACCTCTAGGCCACCAGGGCTCCTTTTGTGCTTGTGAGGGGTCGAGCAAATACCATTAGCAACTAGAGAAGAACCTGGAAGAAGAAGAGCAGGGTGGGAACTGTGAGTCAATTTGGTCATTAGCACATTTCTGTGTTCACTTATTCTGTTCCTTCCCTTGTGTATTCAGTCAACAATTCTTCTTTGAACATCACCTCTGAGCCAGGATCTGTGATATGCTAATTAAGCTGGTTTAGGCAAGGGGTCTGCCTAAGTGACTCCTGCTTCCTGGCTTTTCCTGCTTCCAGATCCCCTCTCTTTACTTCCTTCCACATTAGAAGCACATCCTTACATGTGCAGCTGATCCCTAGTTCAGGACCGGAAGTTACGTGTTGGCATGCATGCATGCTCATAGCTCGTTCAGTGGGAGTGCAAAAAGTCAATTCCTTCAAGAGCCTAGCACAGTCTGTAAGGTTGGGATGGTGTTAAAAGTGGTGGGGTTGGTGTTAGTTCCCGTTGAGCCCATTCTGCACAGGATGCCTTCATGTGACAGAGTAGAAATGTCCCCATTGTGTTTCCTAGTCTGTCATCGTTACCAAAGGAGCCCCGGGGGGTACTTTAAGGGAAGTGTTGGACTGTCAACTGCAAAGTCAGGGGTTCACACCTACCAGCTGCTCCCCAGGAGACAGATGAGGCCCTCTGCTCCCATGAAGATTTACAGCCTCAGCGACCCATGATTGGGTCGCTATGAGCCAGGGTTGGTTCCATGACAGACCCAAAGCCCACTTTCTGTCGAGTTGATTCCAACTCATGGTGATCTTATATACTTGTTGTTGTTGCTGTCGGGTGCCATTGAGTGGTTTCTGACCCAAAGTGACCCTATGCACAACAGAACCAAACACTTCCAGGTCCTGCACCATCATCACATTTGTTCTCTGCCTGAGTCCATTGATGCAGCCACGGTGTCAATCCAGCTCGTTGAGGGCCTTCCTCTTTTGTGCTGCCCCTCCACTTTACCAAGCAGGATGTCCTTCTCCAGGCAATATGTCCAACATATTTGGGAGGCAAAATCTTGCCATATATGCTGTCAAGTGCACTCTGGCCTGACTTCTTCCAAGACAGATTAGGTTGTTCATTTAGTAGTCCATGGCAGGGTAGAATTTTCCCTATAGGTTTCTGAGATATTATGTCTCTATAGGAATAGATAGCTTCATCTTTCTCCCACAGTGAAGCTGGTGGGTTAGAACTGTTGACTTTGCATTTAGTAGCTCTGTGAGTAGCCCGCCATGTCACCAGAAGTCCTTTGCGTTTGATGGCAGTGGGGTGGAATGTTTACAATGGCAAGAACTTTTTCTCATGTATTGCTACTGACCGCGGTCTAAAGCCCAAGTGCTTAGCCATTGGGCCACCAGGATTCTTCGTGGCAAGGATGTGTTCCTGCCAAAGTTCATGAACACTACACAGCAGTGGGGTTTTGGAACTGCTAGGTAGTTTAGCTTAGGGACTGAGGCATCCATTACGCATGGTCAGCAGTCTGAACCTTTGTCCAATGAACGAGTGGTACACTGCACATGCTCAAAGGTTCAGGTTCCCAGCCAAGAAGGGGAGGTACACCTGGGTGTGTTCTGCACCTGAATTGGCCCAACAAGGCCAGGTGAATTCAGTTTAGCCAATGAATTCAACCAGGGTCACCAGCACGCCCCACCTCTTGGAGTAATTTAAAAGGCAGGAGCACAGAGCAGACCTCGTGACTTTCAGGGAAGCTTCTAAGGAGATGCACATTTCTGAAGAGCCCTGCAGGTGCCTTTATAAACCTGAAACTTCTTCTAATTCTCATAAAACTCACTTGGATCACTAACTAGGCTTGGAGGTGAATGCTTTCTCGTGTGTAGCCAAGGAGCAAGGTATATCTCTATCCTGAGAGATCTCACAGAACCATTGATTGCCCTGGCATGTTTTGGAGTCCTGATGGTGTCATGGTTATGCTTTGTGCAACAGTTTAAAACCACTAGCCACTCCACAAGGGAAAGATGGGGCTTTCTATTCCTATAAAGAGATACATCCTCAGTAACTCACAGGGGAATTCTACCCTGTCCTATAGGGTTGTTATGAGTCAGCATTGACTCAATGGCAGTGAGTGAGTGCCCTGGCAAGTAAGCCTTGGGTATCTACATTGACTCTCAGTTTCTGGTTAGCTTTTCACCACTTCACCCCATGAACTTGAACTGCAGTGGATGAGGGTTGGGAGCTCTGGCTCTGGGGCTGCTTGCTTGAATTTTCACATCATGGCCCTGCCCGTGATGGGACCTTTGACAGTTGGGCAAATGAGCTCAAGCCCGAGTCTCCTTTTCTGCAGCATAGGCTGTGGAAGGAGATGTCTTCTTTCTTGTGTGATAACTGACTTTTACCAGTTAATATGAATTAGATCTTTCCACGAGGAAGATCAGGGAGAAGGGGGAAGGATGAAGCAACTTGGATAGAGGTGAAGGCAGCGTGAGGGGTCAGAGAGAGATGAAAGGACCACCATGTCACCTTTGACTACTCTTAGTGAGGCTGGCTTGGAGTGCAGGAGATGGGGAGAGTGAGGACACGGGCTAAAGGCAGTGCTCATTCATTACTTCCGGGCAGAGTTCAGCCTTTGGCATGTTTTTTGGATGCTGGCGCTGTGTTCATCCAATGAAACAAACTTCTGTCCTCTCATTAACACTTTGTCTCTCCTTTATTCACGATTTAGAACTTCTATCCTCGGGTTCTCTTTAGAGCCCCAGGAAATCAGAAGTCACAAGTCACTTCTGTTTACAGAGAGGCCCCCAGCATGCAAAGGCAGGAGGGTGTGTTAACAGCACACCAGTCCAGTGGCTGGTCACGCCCATGCAGTACATTCTCCATCCCTTAGCTCAACAAAAGTAAAATTACCAAAGAAAAAAATTTTTCTTTTTCAAGGATATTTACTTTTTCAGTTCCCTCCCCCACCCATAATCTGTGTGAATTACAATAGAACACGCACACACACACACATACACACAATTTTCTGCCAGAATATGTTACTCCAGTACATTCTACCCTCCTCCCTCACTGCCTCCTACCCTTTTTTCTCCTATCTACTCTCTTCCCATGACACCCAATGGACAGGTAGGGGAATTCAAATTAGACCACAGTCTCAAATGTAGTTTAAAGCTCACTCACGCACTGCTATTGTGCCAGTTCTGACTCATAGTTACAGGATACAACTGTCCTTGTGGATTTCTGAAACAACAATTCTTTGTGGGAGTTGAAAGCTGCCCTTCCTACAGGAATGCAGCAGGTGCGTTTGAACTGCCAACACTGCAGTTAACAGGCCAATGTGAAGGGATTTTGCCACTTGGCCACCAAGGATCCTAAAAGTAGCATGAGGAGAATATTTATTAAATCTTCCATGGTACACAGGCAAGGGGGAGACCTGAACTACAGCTTTCGGGATTCTTGGTGCCTCGCAGTGGACAGTTTCAGCCGCATCGGATCCAGGCTTCCCAAGATTTGCAGAGCCACCAGCATAGTCTTTGCTTCTCTCCAGGATTCACAATTGCTTCCTGGTTGCTCAGGTATGTAGGAGTTTAGTGGTTCTCTAATGCAATCATCCCATTTTGCAAAGAAGATGCTGATGCCCAGACCGGGGAGAAGATTATCTGAGGCCACTGAGAAGGACACCATCACCTCAAGTCCTTCTGACCCCCCACAAGTTTCTGCCAACAGCACTGAGCTCTGGGTTACCTACTCAGTCTTTTGAAGCCTTAGCCAGCTGATGCAGCTGCCAGTTGGATTTATCAGGGTATGTGACCCAGAGCTCCTTTGAACGCGCCCCCCCCCAAATGCAAATTTACTGCCATAGAGTTGATACTGACTCATAATGACCCTATAAGACAGGGTAGAACTTCCCCTGTAGGTTTCTGAGACTAACTTCCAGCCTTTCTCCTGAGAAGTGGCTGGTTGTGTGGTGGTTTAGATCTTGCAGTTAGCAGCCTTTTAGCATGAGAGGTAGGGTCACATTTGTGTTCTGATTATGCTCCATTTTCTGAGATGCCAGTGCCGAGGCTCCCACCCCTGCAGGTAGCAGTGAGATTTTTCTCACTAAACTGCGCTGGATGGGAAACTTGTGGCAAGTAGTGCATCGCAGCCAAGGAAGATCTCATTGACAGTGCAGTACTTGAATAAGGCAGGAAGACACAGGAGTGACCATCTGGCGGTGGGGAAAGTGTTCCAGGTAGGAGACAGTCAGTGCAAAAGGCCTTGTGATTGGGTTCTCCAAGCTTCTTCCTGGAACAGCAAGGAGACCAATGTGAGTGGGGCATGACACTCTGTGTAGTGAGGAAAGATGATCACTGTGTGGGCCTCCTGTATGATTGAGAAGCCAAGGGGAATTTTTAAACCCTAAGCCAGATCAATGCTCAAGGAAGCATCAGTCAAGACATCAAATGACACGTTGCATTGGCTAAATGTGCTACAACAGATCTTTTAAAAAGACTGAAGATGAAGGATGTTACTTTGAGGACACTGCCTGATCTTGTGCCAAATCTCGCCATGGTTGTTAGGTTGGAGTCCATTGTTGCAGCCATGGTGTCAGCCCATCTCCTTGATGGTCAGTCTCTTTTCTTGTGGACCTTCAGTTTTACCAAGCATGATGTCCCTTTCCATGGACTGGTCTTTCCTGATAAAATGTAGTAGCTACCAGGTTGGATGTCATGCCTTTAGAACAGTGGTTCTCAACCTTCCTAATGTTGTGACACTTTCATATAGTTCCTCATATGTGGTGCTCCCCCCAACTATAAAATTATTTTTGTTGCAATTTCATAACTATAATATTGCTACTATGATGAATCGGATGACCCCTGTGAGTTCGACCCCCCCCCCCATGGGAGTCGCGACCCACAGGTTGAGAATCACTGCTCTGGAACATTTTCATCATAGAAGAGAGTTCGGTTGCACAGCTCTGAGTTAGAGGGTGAGACGGGTTATTTGACATTCATTTGCTGATGTGTTTGCGAACCCAGTGGAAACACTCGGGAATGAGCATCTTCTTTAGCCATTTTCCTGAATCATTCAAATGCCATCTCCCCTGTGAATGCCTCACTCCATCCTTGGCTTTCCATACTTGCCACATGAAAATGGGATAATATTCAATACTTAGCATTATATATAACCCAGTATTTGGTAGTCTGCCTCAAACAGATGCGAGTCTCTCTCTTTTTCTACTAATATTTAATTTTGATATGTGAAAACATACAAAGTAAAATATGTTCCATTTCAACCCTTTCTGGACACAATGTTCAGTGACATTGGTCACACTCTTCATATTGAATTAACATTCTTGTTCTTTCTATTCTAGGTGTTTCTTTTTACTTAATCTCTCTGCCACAACCCTCTCACATATATTTTGAATTATCTGTAGCCCATTTAGATTTGTGCTGATTTTTAAAGACTGCAATACTCAAGGATGCAATCCTTTAAGAGCTAAATTGTTATTTAGTTTAAAGATGACTTCAGGGGACAGTTTCAATTCAAGGTTTGAAGAGTAACTCAGGGTCATAGTCTCTGGGACTCTTCCAGTTAAGTAAGTCTAGATAATTAAAGAATTTTAAATTATGTTCCACAAGGTTCTCCCTTTCTATCAGCATCCTTAGGAATCATGGTGCTATGGTGCCTGCTAACCTCAAAGTCAATAGTTGAAACCACCAGCCACTCTACAGGGGAAAGAAAAGGCTTTCTGTTTCCTTAAAGAATAGCAAGCGAGGAAACCACAGGGGGTGTTCTATACTGAGTCAAAATTGACTCCATGGCAGTGAGTTTATGTTGTTATCGAAAAAAGAACACATTTTAATGGGGGCTCTGACAGATAATATAACAATCCATAAATCAATTAGATCAAGCGAGTTTGTACATATGCTGCCACCATCATTTTCTAAACACTATCATTCTACTTGACCCCTTTGATATCAGCTCCTGTTTTTTCCCTCTTTCCTCAACCCTCACACCCTTACTAAATTATATATAAATTAATATCTTTATACACACCGTCTTCTGTGTCCCTCTACCCATATTTCTGTTATTCGGCCCCTAGGCTGTGTGTGTGTGTGTTCTAAATCCATCATTGTTATCAGTTCCCTTTTCCTCCCCTTCCCTACACAGCCACCCTGTGCCCTCATGGTATCTGAGTCAGTTCGAGTTGACCAGAGAAGCACATTCATAAACACTCATGTGTCCTAAAAAAGCTTTATATAGAAGAATAATTGTATATTAAGAAAACATCCCAGCCCAGTCCAGACCACGTCCATAAGTATGAAATTAACCCATATATCCAATAACAGTGTGTAAATTTTTTTCAGACTTATGCAACACATGCAATGACACCAAGTGCTGGAAGATCACAGGGCAGTCGGTGGATTCTCTTATGGACCCAGTGGAGGTGGAAAGTGGCATGGGTCTCCACATGACTCCTCCCCATTCAAGGCTCTGGCTGCCGTCCATGTAGATCCATGTATCTTGTCAGCAGGAATATCAAGTCATGGGTGTCTCTCACTCCCAGGAAAGAATACAGGAGTTGCCAGAATCCTCAAGAGAAGGCCATGCCCACATTGAGACCTCACTGGCTATGGCCTGAGTGACAGTCTGGACTCCACCCCTATGCAAGATGATGGGAGATTAAAAAGCTACCACTGTATCGCTACTCCCATTGCTGTTCCTGAGGATTTCATCTGTCCTGGATTCCGTGCGTGGTTGCTATTTTTTTTAATGATTTTTCTTTCAGCATCTATCTGTGGTGTCCCTGATCTGAATGCCCTGATGCAGTATCTGTGAGTCTCCTGTGAGCAGGGACTGTGTTCTCTACATCTGGGTCTTCTTAAAGCTTTGCAAAATGTTGTCATTTGAATAACACTCAATTAATATTTGTTGAAGGAATGGCATTGCAGGTGACAGTCAGTACCTATTCTCCCATCAGTTTTATGGTTGGTGGTCTTTTTCCTCTCAGACATATAGCTGAATCATTACAATGTGAGGGTCTGAGCCTGGTTATATTATTGGGACATGTAGTCAAAAGACAAAATATGTTTGCCTAAAGCACCTTTTGAGTATGATGTTTCAATAAAATGAATTGCACAGATCCTGGCAGCAGACATGTTTCAGCCACTCACAAGCTATGTGGCTTTGAGTAGTGTACCCTAAGCTCTGAATTCAAGGTAAGTAGTTTCAATGGTCAATATGCATGTGAGAGCTGGACAGTGAGTAAGGAAAACTGAAGAAGAATCAATGCATGTGAATGATGTGCAAACAATACCGAAAGTCGTCTGGGCTGTCAGAAGAACAAGCAAATCCCTCTTGGAGGAAGCACGGCCAGAATGCCCCTTAGAACTGAGGATGGCAAGTCTTCATCTCACATCCATTGGACATGCTATCAGGAGAGACTGGTTCTTAAGAAAGGACATAATGCTTGTTAAAGTACAGGGGCAGAAAGAGGGAAGAAGACCCTTGATAAGATGCATGTCCTGTCCACAGTGGCTACAGCAATGGACTCAACATGGACCAATGATTGTGGTGATGACACAAGAGCAGGCAGGGTTTCATTCCATTGTACAGTTCCGGTCTCTGGTACAAAGGAAAATAAGTTGCCCTATCCTGTGGGGTCGAGGCTATTGTGCCTGCTGTGTATTTTGTCCTAAGGTCTTGCAGTATTGTTCTTTATACAGTGTTGCTGTTATTAGCTGCTTTTCGGTCCATTTTGACTCATAGCGACCCCCATGCATTTCAGAGTAGAACTGTTCCATAGGGTTTTTAAGGCTGTGACCTTTTGGAAGCAGATTTTCAGGCCTACCTTCCTTAGGCACCTCTTGGATTCTGGGTGGGATTTAACTGCCGACCTCCTGGGTGCTAGTCAAACACTACCCAGGGAGTCCTCCCACAGAATAGTGTGAGTGTATTCCCCCTAGGGTGCTCCTCTTCCAGTACTTGTTTGGACGGTATTCTCTTTTGATCCATAGGGTTCAATGGACTCATTTTCAGTAGTACATCATCAGGTCTTTCTTCCCAGTGTGTCCTAGCTTGGATGCTCTGGTGAAGCGGGTCCAGAGTGGCTTGCTCTGGTTATAATCGTAGCTGGTGACATCGCTTACAGCAATCACTGCTATAGACAAATGACAACATGATGACAAACTGACAGATGGGTGGCAGCCTAGGGAAGGAATGATCAGCACAACACAACCTGAGTGGAAATCGAGCTATGGAGTCTCTGAGAGTCCAGGCTCTTCGTCCTGGCACAGCCAGGAACTGTGGCTGCTTGGGTGAGGACCCCCAGCTTCCCCACTTGGCATTCCCTCCCCAAACACAGCTGGCAGCCTGTGGGTATTGACTTTCCCCTTGTACATGACGGCACTGACGAGCATAACGCAACCCTGCTGGTGGTTAATGACTGGTGACATTTTGAGGCCGCTGCCCACCTTTGATTGAGGGAATTTGCCAATGCTCGGAAGTTGTTGGGCTCTAACGAAATGCAATCCCTGCAAGCAAGCACTGAGTCAAGTGCACGAGGTGTGGGGCACTCTGATATCCCCGTGTGACCGTGAAAAGCAGGCTGCGGAGCAGTGGTGGAGCTGAGGCTCCTTTCTCCTGGCAATACTGGCGTGCTGAAATGTCGGGCTGATTTGCCATGGAAAGCAGGGTTTCATGGGAACTTGAGGATTAAGAATCCACATACCTGCAATCAATATTGTATGTTCATCATATAATTTACTTTGAAAGGGAGACGACACCGTTCTCCGAATTTTTGGGTGAAGTAAACCACTTTTTCCAAAGGAGTAAGTGGATTTCTGTGTTTATAAATCATGCCCACCACTTGGGAGTGAAGAGGAGGATATGGGAGGATGGTAAAGAAGAGCAGCAGGAGAGGACCTAAAGACCTCATGTTTCCTCAGGGTCAGGGGCCAGGCGAAACCAATGTCCCTGGAACACCACTGTCTCTCTGGAATGGTATTAGCACAGCTTGTTATTTGCACACTGTACTGAGTTCATTCTGACTCACAGCGCCCCTATAGGGAAGAATAAACATGCCCCAATGAGTCTCTGAGACTATAATTCTTTACTCAAATAGAAAGCCTCATCTTTTTTCCATGGAGGAACTGGTGGATTCAGAACTGCTGACCTGGTGGTTAGCAGGCCAACATCGAAACTACTATACCACCAGGACATTTCTGTTTAGCCTAGAGACTTTTAAATGGATAGAATAAGACCCATCCTAACCCTGTTCACAGCTATCAACTCCCCTTTCTGTGAAGTCCCCACTACGTTCTGTGAAGTTCACCACTTTCTCCGTGTGTCTGTGTGTCTGTGTGTGAGAGAGAGAGTTATAAAAACAGGAACTTTGGCCTCTTTTTAGAACTCTTGCAATTCCAGGGCTTGCTCAACAAAGCACGAATCCCCAGTGTCTTCAACCTGACTTGTCCCATGTGGAAATACACATTGGGTTTCCAGACACACTGAGCTAATGAGTGAGTGGACACTACTGTGCTAGCTAAACAAACCCTGTGTGACAGGGCTGCACCTGCCTTACTTAATTGAATAACCAGAACCGTTTTCTAAAATAGGTAATATCAACTTAATCTCCCTGCCATCGAGTCACTGCTGATGCATAGCGACCTTGTAGGACAGGGGAGAATTGCCCCCATGAGTTTCTGAGCCTGTAACTCTTGACAGGAGTAGAAAGACTCATCTTTCCCTCACTGAGTGCTGCTGCTTTCGAACTGCTGAGTTTAAGGTTAGGGAAACAATGTGTAACCCACTACACCACCAGGAGATGCTTGTGTCAACTTTCTATATACAAAAATGAAATGTCGCCAGGTCCGATGCCATCTTCATGGTCACTGCTGTATGTGAGTCCAAAGTTGTGGGCCAATACATCTCAAGGATGTATCCATGCATATCCAATGACACATCCCCGCACCAAACCCAATTTCCTTTTCTACTGATCAGCCTTGATTAATGACTTGGCCAAAGTGATCAAGCTTAAATCCTCCCAGCCTCCCTTGCCAGGCACAGTGTGGTTTCCGAGAGCAGTGTTTCTTCTACAATGGGAGTGCTCATGCTTTTGCCACACTCGGCAGATTCTATGAATATTTTGACTTTTTTTTTAAACTTATTTGATCATAGAGCATGTTTCCCTTTTCCCTTTGTATGAGATGACAAAATTTCACTCACTTCCTAGTCATCCAAGGAAAGAGTAAACTTCCCTGCCCTGCCAGCGAAGGGCTTGGCCAATAGAATAAAAGTGGAAGGAGTTGTGTGCCACTCTAGATCAGAGGTTTTAAGAGAAATGGTCCTTTTGTTGCTTACCTATCCTTCAAGAGGAAGGAACCCTGGTAATATAGTGGTTATGCGTTGGGCTCTTAACCTCATGAGTCACATGCAAGTCTTTCGATTTCAAAGCCTGATTGTTCCCCTGCACAAAGCTAACAGAGATAAGCAACAACTGCTTGTAGGTTGGAAAGATTGCCCGAACTCAGTGTACTTTGGGGATTTCTTACTGCCAGGAGAAATGCAGGCGATGTGGCAGGTGACGGTCCTAGTATCTCTCAGCTGCCAATCAGAGGCAGGTTCTGAGCCTTCAGTCAGGGCCACTGGAGGAAGTGTCTCATGGTGCTGCTGCCATAGTCCATCCCAGATCAAGCCCTCTGAGGTGCTGGGTTACAGAGTTTTGGATTGGCACTCAGTGAGGGCTGCTTCAAAGCTCCTTCCTTTCTTAAACTTGCTCCTGCAACCACATTCTTTCTGAAGGTCCTTGTCAGTAAGCCGAAATCCCAACCAATTTGCTAAGTCAGCCGAAATCCCAACCAATTTGCTAAGTCAGGACAAAATGCAAAATTGATGGTACCGAGAGACATTAAACCACCTACAACCTTTTAGACCATGTCAACAGATCATCTGTAGCCTCAACTGCAGAAACATTTCACTAAATCCTCTCTGTTTCTCCACAAAGATTAGGAATGCCCTTCTATCTTTTAAAAACAGATATTGGTCTGGCACCACTTCGGTTCCAGCTGAGGTAGTGGATTCACCTGAGCTAAGCTCTAGAGAGGATCACTTAATCTTCATTCAAGATCTATGTCATGAGGACTGTAGATCAAGCAGGGACTGCACAATCCCTCTGTGTCGGCAGCGGCTGCATCACGGCCTGGCCTATTGGGAAGAGAGACATACCCGTGGCAATTATAAGGCAAGATGCTGAGGGTGCTGGGGTGGTCTAGGGATACAGGAAAGGAACTATTGGGCATGGAGGCAATTATGAAGGGTTCTTTTTTCCCATGGACCAAACCCATGCCAGTTGCCATGAAGTTAACTCTGATTCATAAGGACTCCTTTGGGCCAGAGTAGAACGACATTCTGTTGTTGTTTTCTATAACTGATTTTGTTGTTGTTTGAAATGCAGCACCAGGCCTTCCTTCAGAGACACTTCTGGCTGGGCTTGAAACTCCAACCTATGAGTTAGTAGCCCAGTATGTTAACCAACTGCACCACCCAGGGACTCCTCCATGTGACTAAAGAATGACTTAAGGACTTCCCCCACAGACCCAAACCAAAACCAAATCCACGGCCATGGGGTTGACCTCATATATGGCACAATAGACTGGCTCTGCTGATTTTCAGAACTGCACATCTTTACGGGAGCAGAAAACCCTCATCTTTCTCCCAAGGAGTAGCTGGTGGGTTTGAACCATTAACTTTGCCATTAGCAGCAGCCCAACTCTTAACCCAATATACCACCAAGAGTGGTTCAATTTGGAAAAATAGTATGTGATCACCTATCTATGAAGGGAAACCCCTCTCATAGAGTGCACTTACACAAATGAGAAATAAATGAGTCCCCAAATGCCCGTCTTAATCAACAATCTGGGGAAGGGTGTTCTGGGAAGCAGCTTTCAAATGTGCCTGGAGATTATAAAATTAATCAACCTAATCCCTGTTTTAAAGAGCCCTGGTGGTACAATGGCTAAGGACTGGGTGGCTAAACAAAAGGCTGGTAGTTTGAACCTACCCATGGGCTCTAAAGGGGAAAAGACTTGACGAGCTGGTCCCATAACGATCTCAGCCTAGGACACCTTTGGGGGCAGTTCTACTCTGTCCTGTAGGGTCACTATGAGCTGACATCAACTTAAAGACACACAGCACGTTTGACTCTACGTCATTTGTTGATAGAGTTTGTGCAGAGCATTCTGAGTAGAAAACAGACTCGGGCATCTGACATCAACCAGCAACAGTCTCTTTCCTTGAGAAAGACTGTGGAAAGGGATGAAGAGGGAGCTTCCAAAAGCATGTGGAAAAATGATACGAAAAAATAATGGAATTTTGCCATGAGCTTTTTGAATCTCTCTTCATGAGAGCTAGTCCTCCATGGAGGTTTCTAGAAAAATGAAACACGAAGGAAGAGGCTGGTAAGTCCCACTGAACAATTCCAGGGGAGATTGGGTCTTGACTCAGAGTACTTGAGCATTCTGGCTTATTCCTCAAAATAGCAAATCAGACTAGACCAGGTTCTGAGACTCAGGGAAGGCAAATAAGACACACCAGGCCCATGATTCAGACTTATGGGGAAAGTCACACTGGAGAGGGAAGGCCTCTTTACCTTGTGTGCCTGACAAGTGTCTCATTTGCATCATCTAAAACCCAGCCCTGGAAAAAAGGCTAACAGTACCAGCTTCAAACTTGTATTTGAATCTTGTCTCTGTCACTTATTAACTTAGCCACCTTAAATCCCTTCCTCTAGTTTTCCATCTGTAAATGAGGCACAGTTCCAATCATAGGGCCTTCAGTAAATGGCTATTATTAGCTAGGCATGCACTCCTGTGTTCTAGGCGAGAGTTCTCAGCCAGGTTTTTGTGGGAGCTTGTTCTTCAGGGTATTGTCATAGATGAGTGTGTCACACAGATTCCTCTCAGGGCCAAGAGACTGATTTCCCCAGCTGCTAAGAGAGCCACTGATAGAAAAGGTCCCAGCTGTCTGGCCCCTATCAGGATTGCCTCAGCTGATGAGAGCTCATCCAAGGTCTGCTCCTTCCCCAAACTAACCTTCATCCAACGACTTGTCAATGTAGGGGTATAAATGGCATAGTGGAGGCATTTGACCCCCCTGTAACTTCACAAAAGGCAATGGAGGAAAATCAAGATAAACAGCCCAAGGCTGATCCCTATGAGACAGAGATCAAAATGCCTCCACCCTCCTTTCTTTTCACAGTTTCTGACACCAACCATCCCTACCATGACACTCTCTTCTTCTCTGCTGGGTTTGATAATCTTTAAGTGGCAATGGCCACACAGAACTCGCAAACAATACTTACGTTTCTGGGGTTAATTGGGGACCTAGCAGGTGACAATTCAGGATCAGAAATGACTGGGGATATAGTTCTTCAGTCAGGACAGTCTCTTCCAAGTGGTGCCCAGAGGCAGAACTTTTTCTGGTCCTTGGCCTCTGCCCTGCAGCTCCTTAACCTCTGCTCTGCTTGGGAATATGTACGTTCCCTAGCGGGCGCTTGGGCTATCTACGTTACCAAGTGGGCACTTGGACTATGTAGGTTAACTAGCAGGCACTTGGACTATCTAGGTTACCTACGGGCACTTGGACTATGTACGTTCCCTAGAGGGCACTTGGGCTATCTACGTTACCTAGCGGGCACTTGGACTATGTAGGTTAACGAACGGGCACTTGGACTATGTAGGTAACCTAGTGGTCACTTGGACTGTCTAGGTTATCTAGCGGGAACTTGGACTATGTAGGTTAACTAGCGGGCACTTGGACTATCTAGGTTAACTAGCAGGCCTTTGGACTATGTAAGTTAACTAGAGGGCACTTTGATGATCCTGGTTAACTAGCAGGCACTTGGAATATCTAGGTTAGGTAGCGCGAACTTGGACTATGTAGGTTCCCTAGCGGGCATTTGGACTATATAGGTTACCTAGCGGGCACTTGGACTATCTAGGTTAACTAGCGGGCACTTGGACTATGTACGTTCCCTAGAGGGCACTTGGGCTATCTACGTTACCTAGCGGGCACTTGGACTATGTAGGTTAACTAGCAGGCACTTGGACTATCTAGGTTACCTACGGGCACTTGGACTATGTACGTTCCCTAGAGGGCACTTGGGCTATCTACGTTACCTAGCGGGCACTTGGACTATGTAGGTTAACGAACGGGCACTTGGACTATGTAGGTAACCTAGTGGTCACTTGGACTGTCTAGGTTATCTAGCGGGAACTTGGACTATGTAGGTTAACTAGCGGGCACTTGGACTATCTAGGTTAACTAGCAGGCCTTTGGACTATGTAAGTTAACTAGAGGGCACTTTGATGATCCTGGTTAACTAGCAGGCACTTGGAATATCTAGGTTAGGTAGCGCGAACTTGGACTATGTAGGTCCCCTAGCGGGCATTTGGACTATATAGGTTACCTAGCGGGCACTTGGACTATCTAGGTTAACTAGCGGGCACATGGATTATCTAGGTTAACTAACGGGCATTTGGACTATGTATGTTCCAGAGCGGGCAATTGGACTATGTAGGTTCCCTAGCGGGCACTTGGACTATCTAGGTTACCGAACAGGCACTTGGACTATCTAGGTTACCTAGCGGGCACTTGGACTATGTAGGTTAACTAGCGGACAATTGGACGATCTAGGTTAACTAGCGGACACTTGCACTATGTAGGTTACCTAGCAGGCACTTGGACTATCTAGGTTAACTAGCGGGCACTTTGACTATGTAGGTTAACTAGCGGACACTTGCACTATGCAGGTTACCTAGCGGGCACTTGGACTATGTAGGTTAACTAGCAGGCCCTTGGACTATCTAGGTTAGCTAAAAGGCACTTGGACTATCTAGGTTCCCTAGGAGACACTTGCACTATGTAGGTTACCTAGCGGGCACATGGACTATGTAGGTGAACTAGAGGACACTTGGACGATCTAGGTTAACTAGGGGGCACTTGCACGATCTAGGTTTACTAACGGGCACTTGGATTATCAAAGTTAACAAGCGAGCCCTTGGACTATGTAGGTTAATTAGTGGGCCCTTGGACTATCTAGGTTACCTAGATAGCACTTGGAGTATATAGGTTCCCTAGCGGGCACTTGGACTATCTTGGTTAACGAATGGGCACTTGGACTGTCTAGGTTACATAGCGGGCACTTGAACTTCTAGGTTAACGAACGGTCACTTGGACTATGTATGTTGCCTAGCGGGCACGTGGACTATCTAGGTTAGGTAACGGGCACTTGGACTATCTAGGTTACCTAGCAGGAAATTGGACAATGTAGGTTACCTAGCAGGCACTTGGACTATCTAGGTTACCTAACGGGCACTTTCACTATCTAGGTTACCTAGCGGGCACTTGGACTATGTAGGTTAAATAACGGGCACTTGGACTATCTAGGTTACCTAAAGGGCACTTGGACTATGTAGGTTAACTAGCGGGCATTTGGACTATGTAGGATACCTAGAGGGCACTTGTACTGTCTAGGTTACCTAGCGGGCACTTGGATTATCTAGGTTAACGAACGGGCACTTGGACTATGTAGGTTACCTAGCCGCCACTTGGACTATCTAGGTTAGCTAACAGCACTTGGATTATCTAGGTTCCCTAGCGGGCACTTGTACTATCTAGGTTACCTAGCTTGCACTTGGCCTATGTAGGTCAACAATCGGGCCCTTGGACTATCTAGGTTAGCTAACGGGCACTTGGATTATGTAGGTTGCCTAGCGGGCATTTAGACTATGTAGGTTTCCTTGCGGGCATTTGGACTATGTAGGTTACTTAGCGGGCACTTGGACTATGTAGTTTCCCTAACGGGCACTTGGACTATGTAGGTTCCCTAGCGGTCACGTGGACTATGTAGGCTCCCTAGAAGGCGCTTTGACTATGTAGGTTAACTAGCGGGCACTTGGACTATCCAGGTTACCAAGCGGGCACTTGGACTATGTAGGTTACCCAATGGGCACTTGCACTATCTAGGTTAACGAACGGGCACTTGGACTATCTAGGTTACCTAAAGGGCACTTGGACTATGTAGGTTAACTAGCGGGCATTTGGACTATGTAGGATACCTAGAGGGCACTTGTACAGTCTAGGTTACCTAGCGGGCACTTGGATTATCTAGGTTAACGAACGGGCACTTGGACTATGTAGGTTACCTAGCCGCCACTTGGACTATCTAGGTTAGCTAACAGCACTTGGATTATCTAGGTTCCCTAGCGGGCACTTGTACTATCTAGGTTACCTAGCTTGCACAAGGACTATGTAGGTAACCTAGCGGGAACTTGGACTGTCTAGGTTACCTAGCGGGCACTTGGACTATCTAGGTTACCTAGCGGGCACTTGGACTATGTAGGTTCCCTAGCGGGCACTTGGACTATTTAGATTACCTAGCAGGCACTTTGACTATCTAGGTTAACTAACGGGCACTTGGACTATGTAGGTTGCCTAGCGAGCACTTGGACTATGTAGGTTCCCTAGCGGGCACTTGGACTATGTAGGTTCCCTATCGGGTACTTGGACTGTCTAGGTTAACTAGTGGGCAATTGGACTGTCTAGGTTACCTAGTGGGCACTTGGACTATGTATGTTCCCTAGCGGGCACTTGGGCTATGAAGGTTAACGAACGGGCACTTGGACTATGTAGGTTAATGAACGGGCACTTGGACTAAGTAGTTTACCTAGCAGGCACTTGGACTGTCTAGGTTACCTAGCAGGAACTTGGACTATGTAGGTTAACTAGCGGGTACTTGGACTATCTAGGTTAACTAGCGGGCCCTTGGTCTATGTAGGTTAACTAGTAGGCCTTTAGACTATGTACGTTAACTAGAGGGCACTATGATGATTTTAGTTAACTAGCGGGCACTTGGACTATCTAGGTTAACTAGTGCGCGCTTGAACTATGTAGGTTCCCTAGCGGGCATTTGGACTATATAGGTTACCTAGCGGGCACTTGGACTATGTAGGTTACCTAGCGGGCACTTAGACTATCTAGGTTAACTAGCGGGCACTTGGATTATCTAGGTTAACGAACGGGCACTTGGACTATGTATGTTCCAGAGCGAGCAATTGGACTATGTAGGTTCCCTAGCGGGCAATTGGACGATCTAGGTTAACTAGCGGACACTTGCACTATGTAGGTTACCTAGCGGGCACTTGGACTATCTAGGTTAACTAGCGGGCACTTTGACAATGTAGGTTAACTAGCGGACACTTGCACTATGTAGGTTACCTAGCGGGCACTTGGACTATATAGGTTAACTAGCAGGCCCTTGGAATATCTAGGTTACCTAGCAGGCACTTGGACTATGTAGGTTAAGTAGCGGGCACTTGCACTCTCTAGGTTACCTAGCGGGCACTTGGATTATGAAGGATCCCTAGCGGGTACTTGTAGTATCAAGGTTAACTAGCGGGCCCTTGCACTATGTAGGTTAACAAGCGGGCCCATGGATTATGTAGGTTTACTAGCAGGCACTTGGACTATCTAGGTTAACTAGCGGGCACTTGGACTATGTAGGTTAACTAGAGGACACTTGGACGATCTAGGTTAACTAGCGGGCACTTGGACGATCTAGGTTAACTAACTGGCACTTGGACTATCAAAGTTAACAAGAGAGCCCTTGGACTATATAGGTTAACTAGCGGGCCCTTGGACTATCTAGGTTACCTAGATAGCACTTGGACTATATAGGTTCCCTAGCGGGCAATTGGACTATCAAGGTTAACGAATGGGCACTTGGACTATGCAGGTAACCTAGCGGGCACTTGGACTGTCTAGGTTACATAGCGGGCACTTGGACTTCTAGGTTAACGAACGGGCACTTGGAATATGTATGTTGCCTAGCGGGCACTTGGACAATCTAGGTTAGGTAACGGGCACTTGGACTATCTTGCTTACCTAGCGGAAACTTGGACAATGTAGGTTACCTAGCAGGCACTTGGACTATCTAGGTTAACTAGCGGGCACTTTGACTATCTAGGTTACCTAGCGGACACTTGGACTATGTAGGTTACCTAGCAGGCCTTTGGACTATGTAGGTTACCTAGCAGGCACTTGGACTATCTTGGTTAACGAACGGGCACTTGGACTATGTAGGTTAACGAAAGGGCACTTGGATTATCTAGGTTAGCTAACAGGAACTTGGAATATCTAGGTTACCTAGCGGGCACTTAGACTATGTAGGTTACTTTGCGGGCACTTGTACTATCTAGGTTACCTAACGGGAACTTGGACTATGTGGCTTAACTAGCGGACACTTGGAATATCTAGTTTAACTAGCGGGCCATTGGACTATGTAGGTTAACTAGTGGGCACTTGGACTATCTAGGTTAACTAGCTGACCTTGGACTATGTAGCTTAACTAGCGGGCACTTGGACTATCTAGGTTAACTAGCTGACCTTGGACTATGTAGGTTAACTAGCGCGCACTTGGACTATCTAGGTTAACTAGCGGGCACTTGCACAATGCAGGTTCCCTAGCGGACACTTGGACTATATAGGTTCCCTATGGGCACTTGGACTATCTAGGTTCCCTAACGGGCACTTGGAATATATAAGTTCCCTATCGGGCACTTGGACTATGAAGGTTCCTCAGTGGGCACTTGGACTATGTAGGTTCCCTATCGGGCATTGGACTATGTAGGTTAACTAGCGGGCAGTTGGACAATCTAGGTTACCTAGCGGGCACTTGAACTGTATACATACCCTAGCGGGCACTTGGACTATCTTGGTTACCTAGCAGACACTTGGACTATGTACGTCCCCTAGCGGGCACTTGGACTATCTAGGTTAACTAGAGGGACTTGGACTATGTAGGTTAACTAGCGGGCACATGGATTATCTAGGTTAACTAGCGGGCACTTTGACTATCTAGGTTAACTAACGGGTACTTGGACTATGTAGGTTGCCTAGCGAGCACTTGGACTATGTAGGTTCCCTATTGGGTAATTGGACTGTTTAGGTTAACTAGCGGGCAATTGGACTGTCTAGGTTACCTAGCGGGGACTTGGACTATGTAGGTTAACTAGCGGGCACTTGGACTATGTAGGATCCCTATCAGACATTTGTACTACTTAGGTTAACTAGCGGGTACTTTGACTATCTAGGTTAACTAGCGGGCACTTGGACTATCTAGGTCAACTAGCGGGCCCTTTTTCTATGTAGGTTAACTAGCGGGCACTTGGACTATCTAGGTTAACTAATGGACCTTGGTCTATGTAGGTTAACTAGCGGGCCCTTGGACTATGTACGTCCCCTAGTGGGCACTTGGACTATTTAGGTTAACTAACGGGCACTAGGCCTATCTAGGTTAACTAGCGGGCACTTGGATTATGAAGGATCCCTAGCGGACACTTGGACTATCTAAGTTACCTAGCGGGCACGTGGACTATGTAGGTTAACTAGCGGACACTTGCACGATCTAGGTTAACTAGCGGGCCATTGCACTATGTAGGTTTACTAGCAGGCACTTGGACTATCTAGGTTAACTAGCAGGCACTTGGACTATGTAGTTTCCCTAGCGGGCATTTGGACTATTTAGGTTACCATCGGGAACTTGGACTATGTAGGTTACCTAGCGGGCACTTGGACTATGTACGTCCCCTAGTGGGCACTTGGACTATCTAGGTTAACTAACGGGCACTTGGACTATGTAGGTTGCCTAGCGGGCACTTGGATTATGTAGGTTCCCTATCGGGCACTTGGATTATGTAGGTTCCCTATCGGGCACTTGGACTATGTAGGTTAACTAGCGGGCACTTGGACTGTCTAGGTAACCTAGCGGGCACTTGGACTATCTAGGTTAACGAACGGGCACTTGGACTATGTACGTAACCTAGCGGGCACTTGGACTGTCTAGGTTACCTAGCGGGCACTTGGCCTATCTAGGTTAACGAACGGGCACTTGGACTATGTAGGTTACCTAGCGGGCACTTGGACTATGTAGGATCCCTATCGGACATTTGGACTACTTAGGTTAACTAGCGGGCCCTTGGACTATCTAGGTTAACTAGCGGGCACTTGGACTATCTAGGTCAACTAGCGGGCCCTTGTACTATGTAGGTTAACTAGCGGGCACTTGGACTATCTAGGTTAACTAGCGGACCTTGGACTATGTAGGTTAACTAGCGGGCACTTGGACTATCTAGGTTTCCTAGCCGGCACTCGGACTATGTACATACCCTAGCGCGCACTTGCACTATCTAGGTTACCTAGCGGGCACTTGGACTATGTACATCCCCTAGTGGGTATTTGGACTATCTAGGTTAACTAACGGGTACTTGGACTATGTAGTTTCCCTAGCGGGCATTTGGATTATTTAGGTTACCTAGTGGGCACTTCGACTATGTATGTTACCTAGTGGGCACTTGGACTATGTAGGTTAACAACTAGAAGGCACTTGGACTATCAAGGTTACCTAGCGAGCCCTTGGACTATGTAGGTTACCAGCGGGCACTTGGACTATCTAGGTTAACGAACGGGCACTTGGACTATGTAGGGTAACTAGCGGACACTTCGACTATCTAGGTTAGCTAACGGGCAATTGGACTATCTAGGTTACCTAGCGGGCACTTGGACTATGTAAGTTCCCTAGCGGGCACTTGGACTATTTAGGTTACCTAGCAGGCACTTTGACTATCTAGGTTAACTAACGGGCACTTGGACTATGTAGGTTGCCCAGCGGGCATTTGGATTATTTAGGTTACCTAGTGGGCACTTGGACTATGTAGGGTAACTAGCGGGCACTTGGACTATCTAGATTACCTAGCGGGCACTTGGACTATGTAGTTTCCCTAGCGGGCATTTGGATTATTTAGGTTACCTAGTGGGCACTAGGACTATGTAGGTTACCTAGCGGGCACTTGGACTATGTAGGTTAACTAGAAGGCACTTGGACTATCAAGGTTACCTAGCGGGCCCTTGGACTATGTAGGTTACCAGCGGGCACTTGGACTATCTAGGTTAACGAATGTGCACTTGGACTATGTAGGTAACCTAGCGGGCACTTGGACTGTCTAGGTTACCTAGCGGGCACTTGGCCTATCTAGGTTAACGATCGGGCACTTGGACTATGTACGTCCCCTAGTGGGCCCTTGGACCATCTAGGTTAACTAACGGGAACTAGGACTATCTAGTTTAACTAGCGGGCACTTGGACTATCTAGGTTACCTAGCAGGCACTTGGATTATGAAGGATCCCTATCAGGTACTTGGACTGTCTAGGTTAACTAGTGGGCACTTGGACTATGTAGTTTACCTAGCAGGCACTTGGACTATGTAGGTTAACGAGCGGGCACTTGGACTATCTAGGTTACCTAGCGGGCACTTGGACTATGTAGGTAACATAATGGTCATTTGGACTGTCTAGGTTACCTAGCGGGGACGTGGACTATGTAGGTTAACTGGCGGACACTTGCATGATCTAGGTTAACTAGCGGGCCCTTGCACTATGTAGGTTAACTAGCGGACCCATGGATTATGTAGGTTTACTAGCAGGCATTTGGACTATGTAGGCTCCCTAACGGGCATTTGGACTATATACATTCCCTAGCGGGCACTTAGACTTTGTAGGTGGGCCCCTCAGGAGCATATGCTTGGGCACCCTACACTTTGTCCAACATTGTTTTCAGGCTGACTATCAACTTTTTCAATCGCATGCTAGAAAGAGGAAATGGCCACTCTTCTAGTGCAATGCACACAGAGGAATTTATCCCTCCCCACTTGTGCCCCAGTCAAACCAACACCCTGGCCACCAACCTTCCCCCACTGGCTAACATGACAGCCAAAACTCAGACTCCTGCCATTGAGTTGATTCTAGCTCATAATGACTCTATAGGACACGGTAGAATTGCCCATGTGGGTTTCTGAGGTTGTTAACTCTTTACTGGAATAGAAAGCCACCTTTTCTCCCCTGGAGCAGCTGGTGTGTATAACCACTCAGCCACGAGGGCTCCATTCCTTGTGCAGGAGAACTCAGGGATGTATGATCTACACCAGTGCTGCTCCAAGGGTGGTACATGAACCGGTGATAAACTGTGAGATGTTTATTATCTGTCCATTTTCAGCGAGGTACACAAAGGAAGGCTGGAGGCCATGTCACTGGTATTTCCAATGCCAGCAACGTCATCCAAAGGGCAAAGGGTGCTTCGGAGTTTCCAGACTGAGGACAAGCTAAGAATGAAGAAAAATCGGCTGCCCACTGCAAAGGAATTCGCCACTGAAAACCTTATGCTCGGCATGGAAACACTGTCAGGTGGTGGAGGCCTAGTAAGTCAAGGCAGAACCTTGTCAGAGAGGGGGCCAGAGGACGAACCCATCTGATCAGAAGTAAGGGGAGGGCCAGCGACAAAGAGGCAGGTCGGTGGCAGGATGGATGGCCTCGGAGGCTGCAATGATGGGTTCAAACACCAGAACGATTGTGAGGGTGACCCAGGACTGGCAGCATTTCCTTGTGTTGTACACGGGGGTTGCTTTGAGGCAGGCCAACTTGATAGCACATACCAACAAGACCAAGCAAGGAAGAGGAAGCCTCTATGATCTCAGAATCTGACATCACTAGGATGTTTTAAGAGTCTTTTTTAAAGGTAACCAACAGCCTGGCCTTTCATCACAGAAAGCTGGGGAAGCACCATTGTCCTGGTTTTCCAGACGTTCCCCAGGGGAATTACTCTCCAGCTGCCCACAGAGTCAGCTGGCTCACTACTACACCCTATATTGGCTGCCTTCCAACTCTTGGTTTCCTTCCCCATTCCCCTAACAATGTTTCTTGCATCTCCCAAACAAACACCTTGCACTTGGTTCCTTCCTTATGTCAGGGTCTGCTTCCTGGGCACCCTAAACTCAGACACCCTCCCTTCTAAAAGGCTGCTGACAGTGCCATCTGCTGCCTGGGGCACCTCACTGGCACCACCTCTACCCTTCCCCCAAGGAGTTACGTAGCCCATTAAGGATGGTAAAGTTATCTGCCCACCTCAGCATTTCTTCCTGCTTCCATGGTCCTAGGCCATGGTGATTGCCCCCACTGCCCTTCCCTGCTTCTGAGTAGAGTGGACTGCTGAAAGCTGCTGGAAGACGTGCTTTGAAGCAGTTGGCAGCCAAGAATTGCCAATATTCCTGTGAATATTGAATGGCCCCACCTCACCTTCCAGATTGGTTCTTGACAGGGGCAACTGTTTCAAGGTAAAGGTCTGAAGCATTAATTTATAGGCCAGAGAGGGAAGTCAGGAAAATCGGTACGTTTTTCCAAAACCACTTTTGCATGTCAGTGGAATGCTTTTGTTTGGCTACAAAGCACCCAGGAGCGGCCTTTTATGACTTGAATCATTTACATGTGGCCCAGGGTCTCCTTCGACTTGAGTGCTATTATCCCCCTGTCTGTTAGACCGTGCAGCTCTATCTTCAGGCTTGTTCCTTGGTTGTTTATGGATTTCTCAATCTGCCTGCTCAGGCTAAAAAAGGCTTGCTTGCCCATAAAATTCCCACAGTTCTCAATCATCTCTCTCTCTCTCTCTCTCTCTCTCTCTCTGTGTGTGTGTGTCTCCTCTCTGCTCCTGCTCTCCTCCCTTTTTCCATCCCGCCCACCTCCTTACTCTCAACTCAGTCCTTAGGACTTTAAGAGCCTACAATGAAAACCATTTTTCAATCTTATTTTGTTCTTCCATTTTAGCACCGGAATCACCCTGGATTATTTGGAGTATCTAAGGGAGCCCTGGTATTGTAGGGGTTACGAGGTAAGATGTTAACTGGCAAGATCAGCAGCACTTGTCACTCCCTTTAGAAGTACCAATGTAGTTGGTGGGGGGGGGGGGGTGCGGGGAGTGGGTGTTTCATACTTTCGGTGTGTTTATAGTCTGCCACCAGTGATAAAGTGACACTTGAGATTATTTAAAGAGCAAAGCACTTCAAGTTTGGGACCTCCCGTAAATTATCCTACGTTCACTGGGTTGCCTCAGCCCCCAGGTACCTGGGACAGGTATTCCGAGTCGCCATGTGCTTGTGCTAGGAAGCACTCTAGGAAGGGGCCCCGGGATGCTATTTTACCCGCCGACGACAGGCTCCAACATTAGGAGCTACTCCAGCGGAGCTTGCAGCCACACCACAGCAGCTCGGAAATAAACGTGACCCGCCCAGCAGCCAGGCTTCGGCCAGCGGAGCGAGGTGCAGCCTTCCCAGTCGCTACCATTCACAAGCACTTGCGCTCTGGCCAGGCAACCTTTTTGACACGCATTCTTACCCCCTTGGGCAAAGTAGAGCGTTAGGGGCGAGGCCCCAGGGCTCCTCGGCGGCGCTGGGATTTAAAAACACGTCCGTGAAGCCCACCACAGGTTTCCCGCTCCTAAAACACACTTCTGCGTGAAGAGACACCTGAGTGGCAGGCGGGTCCGGGGCGCCCGCGTAGACGCGATGGCGCCAACGCCGCTCTCCGCTCAGGCGCCCTCAGGAGACGCCCGAACGCGCCACCCGCCCGCCAGGGACATCCGGCCGCGCCTCAGCAAGGCGTCCTGTGGGCCGCTCAGCGCGCCTCTTCCGAGCCGGCAGGAAGCGCGGCACGGGCGCCGGAGCCGCCGGCCCGGACCTCCAGGAACTCGCCGCCGGCCAGCGCGGGGCCCAGGCGCCGCCGCGACCACCGCCCTTGGCCGCCCTCAGCCGCGCCGCATCCGGGTCCGCGCCGCCGCTCTCACCTGCCCGGCGCCCCGCGCAGTGCGCTCCGGATCCGGTGAGCCGTCAGTAGCCCCAGCCGCTGCCCGCCCCGCTCGTCACCTCACGCCCGCCGGGCTTGGCACTCCGCCTGCCCGCCGCCGCCGCCGCCGCCGCCGCCGCGCCGCCTTCGTTCCCGCCGCCGTCGTCGTCCCCGCCGCCGCACCGACTGTCGGAGCATGTGCGCCCGCGCCTCCCCTCGAGCTGTATGACTGGCGGGTCCCTGAAGGGCCCCGGGACCCCCAGACCCCCGCCTTCCATGCACGCAATAGGAAGAGGAGGGATTGGGCGTATACTTGTGACAAGATGGGCGGATCCTACATTTAGGATGGCAGTTTAACTTTGACCGGTCTGGATCTCCATATGAACCATATCAGTAGGGTGTGAACTCCACCTACAGGAACCAAGCTATTGGTTGCAAGCTTGAGGGAGAATTAATCCATTGTCTCCAGCAGCAGGGAGCAGAGCACGCCCATCCCAGTCAAGGAGTATTTGTAATTCCTGCATTTAACATTTGAATGCTTACTTTCTTGGAATGTTGGAGCTTGGAGTCTTAAAAACATATTGCCCAGCCCCTCACTTTACACAAAGAACAATAAAAGTAAGGTAAAAATATTTGCATAAGGCCTTCAGTCATCATCTCCAGGCTCTTAAAGGGGTAGGTTTGGCTGCTGGTCTCACATATCAAAGAGCCAGCAAAGCATCAGACATCCTGTCCTGCCCACAGATAGTGGCATGTTCAGTCCCTTTCACTGCCCTTCTTCTCCCAACTGCCTGCAGAGACCTGCACAAAAAAGGTCGAGCAACACACACAGCAATGGTGTGGCCAACAGAGGGAAGAGAAGGAAGGGAAGAAAGGTGGTGGTGGGGGGGGGGCAGAGGTGACAGAAGAAGAATAAGCATCAGGTGTCAGGGGAAGCCAGCCCCTAACACATCATTATGAGTCCGGTGGGCGCAATTGTATAGCGATAATAAATAAATATTATAGTAAAGTTACAGAGCATAAGAGAAATATTGAAATAAATGGAGTCAGACACAATTCATAGTAGCATACTCAGCTCAGCCCCGCTTGGTGGTCTACGTGGAAAGAGAGATATTTGATGCTAACCCAGGTTTTTATATTCTCTGGGGGCATGCAAGCCCCCTAATGACAGGTGAGGACCCATGTCACAGGAAGGGGATGTGCTATAGGTGATACAGTAATGAGAGGGGATGGTCTATGGAAATGCAATAGCAAGAGTAGAGATTGGGGGGTATACATGTGACAAGATGGGCTGATTCTAGTTTTAGGATGGCAGCCTAACCTTGGTCATCTTTGGATGGGTTTGACCTCTCTGGTGTCTCCTACAAGGAAACAGACAACTACTATCCTTATCAGAAGGGAGTGAATCCTACTTGTTGTGGGATAAGCAGTGGTGTCTGCTTGCACTAGATAGCTGATAACTCTTAGGGAGAATGACCCCTGATCTATTCCTGATGACCTCCAAGTGCATAGTCATTTGCAAGCAGCTGAGTTTGGAATATATTTGGGGTAGACAGCTTGGGAGAAATCCCTCTGTTTCCCACAATCAGGCACTTGGGGAGAGAAAGAAAATCTGCCATAAAAACAAACCAGCTTGGGGAGCTGATTAAGGCACTGTGATGTAATGAGGTAGATCAGGGAGGAGGTGTTGAAACCAAACCCAAACCACATCTACTGTCCTCACTAGTCTATTCTGACTCTCATAGGACAGAGTAGAGTTGCTCTGTGGGGTTTCCAAAAGGATATATCTTCAGGGGAACAGACAGTCTCATCTTCTTTGGAGCATCAGGTGGGTTTGAACTGCCAGTATTTGGGTTAGCAGGCCAATGCCTTCCTCACAGCACCACTGGGTTCCTTGAGGGTGTCAAAAGGGAGGTACAAAGACACAGATTCTTGGATTTTTCTTCAGGCAAGAGTGCACGATTAACGACAATTATTACTACTGGCAAACTCATACATAAAGAATGCTGTCTTTAGAAGCAACATCTGTACAGGTGGGATCAAATTTCCTAGCTTCTATTGGTTTGTCTACTGCTTCCCCATATCTGACATATAGTAGAAACCTGGTAAAAAATAATTTTTTTAATTGACCCAGAAAGGTAAAGAGGCTTGATCAAGGTCAGAGTCAGCTGGTATTCAAATTGCTAAGCCCTTTAATTTGGCTGAAATCCCTACTAGTCATTCCTCATGACCCCCTGAAATGACCTCACCATGCTCCTTGGATTCCCAAATATTTTTGTGCCAACCTTCCTCAGCTTCATAAGAACATAGAGGAACCATTCTCAGACTCAGGAGGCTGGTAGCACCTGGCAGAATTTCTGAGAAGAGTCAGGAAGCATTTTTGTAGAGGCTGTAGGCATGACACAGCCTGCCTGCTGATAGCTCTTCCTCCTTCCTCCCTAGGGAGCGTCAAATGAACTTAAAATTTGTGAGGATCCTGGACCAGGTTATTTTTAATCTTTCCTTCCCTACACCACTCCACATCTGTTTATCTTGACCAAACTTTTCCCAAGGTCTCAGCCTCAAATTCACTTTCCTGTGAAGCTTTCTACTCCTATAAAGAGTTACAGACTCTCCCAGCCCTCACCCCACTATCATGACTCCAGTTCTACCTTACAAATCCGGCTAGACCAAAGCATGTACACTGGTGCAGATAAGAGCTCTGGACACACAGAATTCAGGACAGATAAACCCCCCAGGAACAGTAATGGGAGTAGTGATACCATGAGGGTGGGGGAGAGGTGGGGTGTGAAAGGGGGAACTGACTGCAATGATCACTGTATAACCACGCCGCTCCCCAGGGGGTGACTGGGGGGCATGAACAACAAGAACTTGGGTGAATGGAGACAGCGGATTCTGTACAATATGAAAAATAATAATTAATAATTTATCAAGTGTTCATGAGGTAGGGAGGGTTGGGAGGGAGGGAAATAAAAGGAGTTGATACCAAGGGCTCACATACAAAGAAAATGATGATTGCAACATATGTACAAATGTGCTTGACAAAATTGATGTATGGATTGTTATAAGACCTGTAAGAGCCCCCAATAAAATGATTTACAAAAATAGAGAGTTTCAGACTTGGAAACTCAGAGGTAGTTCTACCCTGTCCTGTGTAAGGTTGCTATGGGTCAGAATCAACTCTATAGCAATGCGTATGGTTTTGGGAGTCAACCTTGAGATTCTTACCTCAGTCTTGCAGGCAATTGCTGGCTTTCCTGAGGTTTCTGCAGTAGTTTACAAGTAATCTGAGGGATGGAATGATCTCTTGGTTCTCTCTACACCATCAAGTGAAATTTAAAATGACAATCGGTTGTAAGCGAAGGCATTCTTTTAAGAACCAATTTCTCTGCTCAACTCATATTTTTAGCTATGCTGTTTAGGAGGGAGTAGTGTTAAGGTGTAGTTTTATGTTAGGTAGCTAGAGCTGGGACCAGGGTGTCTACTGGGCAGGCTCCAAATTCAGGCACATGAGGCAGGGAGGCAGTGCACTTAGGTGGGTGCAAACCATGACAGGTGGGCTTAATTCAGCCAATGGGGTCAACCAATAACGTCAACCACGCCTCCCAGCCGAAGCCACTAAAGGCCGAACCTGGAGACCACCTCCCTGTTTTTCTGTGGGGTCTCTCTCTCTCTCTCTCTCTTTCTCTCTCTCTCTCTCTCTCTCTCTCTCTCTCAATCCTTTCTTTCCCCCTTCCCCCTCTCTCCTCTCTTTCTCTTCTCTTCTCCTCTATCACCTTCTCTCCTTAATACAAACCCATTTGGATCAACAATCAGTCTTCGACATGAATTCTTTCTCCTGTGATGCCAAGAACTGAGGTATTTCCCACCCGAGAAACCTAACAGTTATGCTGTGATCCACATGGTTGGCAGTTCAAAACTACCAGCAGCTCTGAGAAAGACTGGTTTTTCTACTACCATAGACAGAGTTTCAGAAACTCAGAGGGTCACTGCAAGTCAACAGTGACTTGATGACAGTGAGTTTGGGTTTTATTTTTTGATTTTAGGGAGAGGGTTCACAGTTCACATACCAGCACACCTGCACAGAGATTGGTTCTGAAGAGGAGGAGGACTCCAGGCCCTAGGATTCAAGGGGTACTAGACTTAAGGTGTCCCTGAAAGCAAACTCAGATATGGTCAATGTTGACAGGAAAATTGGTAAAATACACAGAGAAAAAAGAGAGGTTGGTTAGATGCATTTTATCATAGCTGTATTGTGTAACAGCATGCACTCTTAAATGAATGAGGTCATTCTGTATGAATCCATTTGGAAGAATCTCCAAAATATAATATTTAATGAAATAGGCGATACAAAAGAGTAAAAAGTAAGCTTTACTTGGACATGCGTACATGATCATCAAAAAGAAACAGAAAGGCCATAGTTGCCTCCAAGGTGGAGATTCAAAGGCTAGGAAGCGAGTGGAGGGAATAATGGATTTGTTCTGGTGATCATCCTTTCCCCAGCTTCCTGGGTGACATAACAGCTAACTTCTTGACTACTACCTAAAAAGTTGGCAGCTGGAATACACCCAGAGATGCCTTGTGTTTTAGGGTAAGAGGATATCCCAAATCTCAAAGATAATTTATTAAATCTTAAACAGGACAAACACATGCCATCGAGATGAGGGGAGGGAAACTATTAGCAAGAGGTCTTATTGATATGTAAGGGTTATCTGAGATTCACAGACTTGAAAGGACATGGCGGCAGATCCCAACATCACAGTTCCAGGTGGGACTACAGAAGCAAGAATAGGACAAGGATTGGGACCTGTGTTAAACAGGACAGTTTACAAGAGTGGTCCAGGGCCAAACAACCAAGGCTTTGGGGGCATGACTCATGACTGTGCAGCCCAGAATGGCAGCCTCGATTCAAGGATACACTTAGGCAAGTCTCTAAGCCCCACCATGGGCTGCCTAAGGGGTAATCCACTTTCCAATGCCCTCTGCCTGGTGGCAAGAGTGTTCACATCCCTGGTCAATGGTCTGAAGGAATTCACTGGAAGCTTAATCCACGTGGGGACTGTGCAAATAGAATTTTGGCTTTCACTGTTATCCACATACTTCTGAAAATTGTGAATTCTCAGAATTTCAGTTGAAAGGTAGGCTTGATGATCTGCTTCTGAGGGGTCACTATGGTGCACACAGCAGGTCACTGTGCATGCGCACCGGAATCAGTTCAACAGCAGCCAACAGCATTCTCCCTTATGTTGCTTGATGTTTGTTTTATGCCCACATCTCCTCTCTCTCTCTCTCTCTCTCTCTCTCTCTCTCTCTCTCTCTCACACACACACACACACACACACACACACACACACACTGGTATTTCAAAAAGTCCCTGAAAAATTCCATTCTCTTTTGATTCCTTGTTCCACTAACTTTTGGGAGCCTGCTTGTGTGCATATATGACACCATTTGTTTGCTGAAAATGAGGAGGAATTGAACTACTTGCTGAAGATCAAGGATTGCAGCCTTCAATATGGGTTACAATTCAATATAAGGAAGACCAAAATCCCCAAAACTGGACCAATAGGTGATAAACAGAGAAAAGGGCTTCAGTTGTCAAGGATTTTGTCTTGCTTAGATCCACTATCAATGTTCATAGAAACAGCAGTCAGGAGATCAAAAGATGTATTGTAATGGGTAAATCTGCTGCAGAAAACCTCTTTATAGTGTTGAAGAACAATGATGTTACTCTGAGGACTAAGGTGCACATGACCTAAGCCATGCTATTTTCCATTGCATCATATGCATGTGAAAGTTAGACACTGAATAAGGAAGGCTGTAGAAGAACAGATGCATCGAATTGTGGTCTACCAGAAGACTACTGACAGTACCATGGACTGCTGAAGGACTGACCAATCTGTATCAGAAGAAATAAGGCCAGAGTGCTGCTTAGAGGCAAGGATGGCAAGACGCCATCTTACATACTTTGGACATGTTGTCAGGAGAGACCAGTCCCTGGAGAAGGACATCCTATTTGGTACAGTGGAGAAGCCATGAAACAGAGGAGGTCCTCGAAGAAGTGGATGGACTCAGTGGCTTCATCGGTGGTTCAGGCACAGGAACAATTGTGAGGATGGTGCACGACCCTACAGTGTTTCATTCGGTTGTATGTGAGGTCACGACGAGTCCAAGTGTCCTCAATGGCACGCAACAACAACTAGCCAGAGCAGAGAGGAGCAATCTGCCCTCTGGGACTTCCCTGGGAAGGTCCTCAATGGAAATTGGGAAAGTCTAAGACCCTATGGTCATGAGTTATAGTGGTCGGAAGGCCCCAGAACAAATCCAGTAAGCCTTTCTAATCTGTGATCGTCTCCATGTCTCCATAATGGCCCCATTCTCACTTATGTAGTCCTGCCTGAGAGAGTGATGAATTGCTCTGCCTCCAATCACATTTTTGTGGCAGATTTCATCCATTTCTATAATTAGCGACATGGCCACACAGCCTTTGGACCCCATTATGGCCTCATGCTTATGGTCTCCTTCATCTAAATCATTTCTCCTACTTTTGTCTTTCTTCATTAATTGAATATCTGAGATACATATGGAAGGGGCATTATCTCTACAATAAGAGAAAGGGATGAGGTGGTGGTGGTATGGAGTGGGGTGGCACACCATCTCAGAGAATGAGAACAGCTGTTTCAATGGTTCCCACTGCAGTGTGGAAACTGCAGGTACACTAAAAGAGGACAGCAATGACAGCATTAAGGTCTTAGAGCTTAAGGACTCCCTCCCTCCTTAGGCCTCTCTTTCAACTATAAAATGTAGCTCTAAAATGCAGAGCTTCTCGGACACAGCTTGGAGGAAGCCTGTGGATCCAGGAAAGCCCCAATCTCAGCAGAACCAATTTGGCAATCCACAGGTCTGATTTTTGACCAGTCAGCTCACTTGGTCTAGCTCACTTGGTCTAGATCACTCAATTATGTTCACATAAACTACAACAAACAGGTTCACACTGTCACCACATTTTCTATATAAGAAAACTGGAACAGAAATAAGCTGCCAAATTACTTGGCTTCTTATAAAAGAAATAGCCAAGTGAATGTTTGGGAAAACAACAGCTCCCGCTATGTGGCACAGGGAGCCCTGGTGGCATAGTGGTTTTCACTTGGCTGCTACCCACATAGTTCAAAACCACCACCCGCTCTGAGAGAGAAACGTTAGGGCTTTCTACCCCTGTAAAGAGTTGCAGTCTCAGAAACTCACAGGGGCTGCTCTACCCTGTCCAATAGGGTTGCTGAAAGTCAGGGTTGCTGTGAGTCACAAAAGATGCAATGGCAGTGAGTTTTCAGTTTGATTATTAAGCAAAATTATCAAATTCTGAAACTATTGTTTCTCAATCTATCCTCCATCAAGATCTACCTAAACACTTTTAAAAAATTGAGTCATTTTATCGGGGGCTCTTACACCACTTATAACAATGCATACATCAATTGTATCAAGCACATTTGTACCTACGGTACCATCATCATTTTCTTTATACTTGACCCCTTGGTATCAGCTCCTTTTTCCCCCTTCTCTCCCACTCTCCCACCCTCATGAAACCTTGATAAATTATACTTTCATATTTTACAATGTCCAAGGTCTCACTTCACCAATGTTTCTGTTGCTTGTCCCCCTGGGGTGTGAGTGTTAATACATCAATCATTGCTATCAGTTCCCTCTATCTCATCCCTACCCTCATGTTATCACTACTTCCATTACTGTTCCTGAAGGGTTTATCTGTCCTGGATTCTGTGTGTTGAGAGTTCTTATCTGTACCAGTGTACATGCTCTGGTCTAGCCGGCTTTGTAAGGTAGAGCTGAGGTCATGATAGTTGGAGGGAGTGAGCGGGAGAGGAAGCATTGAAGAACTAGACAAATGGTATGTACTGTGGTATGAGTTGGGGTGCCAGCCCCCCACCAGTAATCTTGGGTTCAATAAGCACAATTGTATGGTTGAGATATATAAATATTATATTAAAGTCACCGGGAGCATGAGCGATAGAAGAGACATTACAATAATACAGTCAGACACAATTCATGGTAGCATGCTCACCTCCTGGATGGCCATGATCTTACCAGCCAGGTCCACGCTCAGTGTGGATGAAGGGAGGTGGGATGGAGACCAGGCAGGAGGCTCAAGGACTGGGCTGGAGGCTGGAGCCCCAGCACAAGGCGGGCTTCCCCAGACAAATGGCGCACAACGTGGGACAATATGAGTTATATCCCATATAACAATTATATGGCCCCATTGGTATGTAGAGTGAATTTGAAAATTGTGTGAAGTGAGGATCCGGTGTGGGGATTGACAGAGAAGTAGTGGAAATAGTGAATTAGAATTTTAAAGAGGATAATGGGAGCAAGGTAAAAGTAAACCTGAAACTTATGGTACCATGCTCTCTACTTACTGAAAAGACAAGGTGTAAAAGTAACGAAGAAAAAGATACAATGTTTTCTAAAAGTAGTAAAAAGGTATAATTCATGGTTCTCAGAGGAAGGAACTTTTGATTTAGAGACCTGGGAGGAGGTCATTGTCAACTTAAAGGAAGCACAGAGATGGGGAGAGTATCCCTATGGAGAAGTGGTCTCTGTGGGTACAAGTTAAGATGGTTTTAAAACTTTTGCAGGAGGAAGAGAATAAGGATGAACAGTCTAGTGAGAAGTCTTGTGTCTATTCAAATCTAGAAAAGCAAGCTAAAGTGTCTGTGAATAAGCATGATTTAGGTTATGAAACTTTAGGAAAAACTGAAAAGGCAGGGATTGGTTTGTTATCTAAAGCCTCCAATTCTAGAACAGAACCTCATTGCCAAAGCCTGTATGCTCTCGCGAGACTGCAGACTCCGAAGGTTTAAAGGTGATACAGTACTAGAGGCAGTGGATTGCAAGATCCAAAGCATGGCTATTAAACAATCCCAGGAAGCTCCTTTGCTTTCAAAGGTAGAGAAAGCCAAGAAGCAGAACAGGCAACGTCTAAGATGCCCAAATTTAAATCAGATGAGAAGCAGTGAGAACGGGTTTCAGGCAGATGAGAAGATTTTAGGCAGAGCTAAAAGAATGAGCCTGAGTCAGAAGGGGACATAGTAAAAGCAACTGCTCTCCTGCTGGAATTTAGTGTAAGAAAGGCCAGAGATTGTAAAACAATCAAGCAAGCCAGCCCTGAAGGTAGAGAGATTAGCTCCAAAGAAATGCAAACTAGGAGAGCTAGCACAGAAGGTGAAGTTCAGGAAGTGGAACTCCAAGATATACAGATTGAAAAGAGTAGCTCAGAGAATAGATGTAAAGAAGCAAAGTATAGGAAAGCACCTTTACTCTCCAGAGTAGGAAGAGGGATTGCAGAAGAAGATTTAGAATGCAAGATGTCTTATCCTGTTAGAACCAAAAGGAATTCACAGTGCCTTTGCCTTTTAAGTTGCTAAAAGATCTCAAGCAGGCAATCAATGACTACGGCCCAGACTCCCATTTTGTAATTAGCATGATAAGGGCTCTAGCAGAGTCTGACAGCTGGACCCCTACAGATTGGAAAGCTTTAGTGAGAATTTGTCTTTACTCTTCAGAATGCTTGTGATATCAAATGCTATGGAAGGAAGCAGCCCTTGCAAGAGCTGGGAAGAATGCTGAGGATGGGATAGATATAGGAATTCATCAATTGCTAGGGGCTGCAAATTATATTACAGTTGAGTCTCAACTACAGTTTACTGAACAGACAATAGGACAGATACATGAGGTTTGCTTAAGGGCCTGGGAAAAGATAATTACATCAGAAGAGAGAATGCCGCATTACAGGGCTATATGACAACAGAATGATGAGCGTTACGCTGACTTTGTGTCCCGACTGGAAGATGCTATTTCCAAATGTGTGAAGAATGTTCAGGCAGTAAGAGACCTAGTGCACAAGCTATCTTATGATTTCTCTAATAAGCACTGTAAAAAATGCCTTGCATCCCTACAGCGAACAGGGCACTTTGCTGGGTTATTTTAGGATATGCAGGAATGTAGAGGCAGAGGAATACAAGGCAGACCTCATGGCAGCTTCATTGGCAAACTATATCAGACCTGGAAGAAAGTGCTTTAGTTGTGGGAAGACAAGTCATCTTCAAAAGAGTGTAGGCAGAGCAGGCTGCGGCCAATGTCAGAGCATGGGCCAGGACCATGGAGATCGGGTTTAAACGAACCTGAACTCTGCCTCCATTGTAGGAAGGGAACTCATTGGGCGAGCCAATGTCGTTCAAAAATCAACAGTGAAGGGTCGCCATTAGCAAAGACTTCCCGGCGGGAAAATAGTGGAAGAAGCTTGATGCAGAGCCCTCTTAGCAGAGCGTGGTAGGCAAGGTGTCTGCCTACTGGAGCAAAGAAGATCTTTGAGAGAAATCGCCTTTATCTAGCAGCCTCACAGCAGGAGAACAGACCTAGCCAAAGAGGCAAAAACCTAGTCTCTGTTCTCACTGCAGTTGGTTTGAATAACCAAGAGATGGCTCAGAAGCCTTCACAGGAGCTTGATCCTCAAAAGCAGGGACCTCTTATTGAAAGATTAATACAGTTTCTATCAGGAAGATTTAACCTTAGTACTCAAGAAATTAAAATTGATACTGGAGTTGATAAGAGTTGTAAGAAAAAACCCCAAACTGTGATTGAATCAGAAACGAAGAGCAGTAATTGGGGTCCACTACCTAAAAGAACTATAGGATGTTTATTAAGAAAGTCCAAAAAAAAAAAAAAAAAGAAAGTCCAACATAAATTCTCAATGTGTTGCTGGAGTTATTGGTCAGGATTGTGAAGAAGAAATTAAGGCAGTAATGAGTTCTGATATACCATGGTTTGTAAAAATGTAGGATCGCTTAAACCAATTTTCCCTTCCTTGCATTTCTAGAGTAAAAATTTATACCTATCAGGAAAGAGTACTTGAGAAGTTTGACCACCCTATAAATCAAGCAGTCTTCTGGACTGCTGTTGTGGAGAAACAGCGCCCCCACATGGAATTAGAAATGGAAGGAAAAAGGTTTGTTAACTGTGGATGCCGGGTCATTTCCTTAGGGCATTCAGGGGGGCCTAGCCCTCCCATTAACTTCCCCTAAAGCCAGCATAGAGGGAATGAGTGAAGTTAACCAAGACAGAATATTGCAAGGTAAAATCATACAGTGTGAGTAGCCTGAAAGGCAAAACGGCTCAATTGAGCCTATAACCTTATTGGTAAGCCTGGAGAAAAAATGTCTGCTTGGTAAGTTACTTCAAGATCAGCTGAACAAATTTATTAAGAATTTTTTCAGTCTTTCAAAGTATGATAAGAAGTTCTCCCAATTAGTTAGCTCTCTTAATTCTCTGAGGGATGGGAGCCAGTATTTACATAACAATGAAGGTTATCTAACTAGTACTTTTACTGGTTCAAGATCTAGCAATGCTTTACTATTTAAATTGTTAAAACAGAAGGAGGAGAAGAGGAATCTTATGTGTGACAAAGTTCATTTACTCATTTTAACTAAAAAATTTTTCTCCTTACTAAAAGCTTGTAATAAAATTAGGGAAGATAAACACGTTTTCAATTCTACAGAGAAAATTGATCCTAAGAAATCTGAGGATGATGGAAACTGTGTTTGGGATCCAGGTCCATTCACCTGGAGAAAAGGCTATGCATGTATGTTTTTTACAGAATAAAACTGATGGACTCCCTTTAAAAGGACGCAACCACCTTTGGAGAAAGATGGACAAGGAAGAGATGGAGAGGCCAACCAATATTAATCATAAATCCTTTTTTCAGGTTAATGATACCCCAAAGAGAGGGGCTATTTCTTTATATTTTCACAGGCAAAGGAGATAGGTGGATTTCTCTTCAGCCAGCAAGGCCCAGAAGAAAGCGGGTCACTGTTATTGAAGTTATTCAAAACGTCAAGAAGACCTCGAAGATTCCTGAGAATGGCGATTGCTGACTGCTGAGATATTTCTTCCATTGCTGACGCTGTCTAAGAGACACTCTGGGATGCTATCATAACTGAACATTTTATACAATGTGACTGGAATATTACTGCAGACTGCTTTGCTGAAAGATCAAGATTTTGAATTTGTCAATGCTATAATGTGATTGGAATGTAACTGATTTCTGTATAACCACTTATCCTTATAATAAGACATTGCATGATTGGAATTTGATTAGGAAACATTTGCAAGGGTTTAAGGGAAACATTTCATTAGATATTGATCAGCTTAAAAAGGATATTTTCTATACATTCAAAGACAAGCTTGAGGCTTCTCCTGGCTCTGATGTGATTAAGCAATTGATGAGTAGCATGGAAGGGTTGGACCCTCGAGCTTGGGGGCAAAGTACTTCACATAGCTTAAGTTCCAGTCTGACTGTGTTTTTTATCATAATTGTGATGCTTGCAGTCTCATGTCACTTCTATAGGAAGCTAATAGCTATGAAAAGAGACCATGTTGCCTCCGTGACACTATTGAATCTTAAACATAATGCAGAGAGGGGAAATGTGGGATACTAGCACCAAGGGAAATAATACTGGGACTTATTCCCTGACTGGTACAGAGGGAATCTGGGAGACTAATGTTCCATGGCTGGAAGACCACCACTCTGTTAGTTGGAGATATACTCCAAGTTCATGTTCCTGCGGTAATCTATCATTTCCACAGATTCTCCCTTAAAGCTGTGCTGCCTTAAAGTGAGCTCATGGCTGATACATTCTCCCTATAGAAGCAGACATTCCTATTTGGCTCTATTTCTTCCCACCGCAGTATCCAATCTCTCTCATACCTTCCTCCAATAACAGATGGGAATAAGGGGACTTTACCCCCAGTGCCTGGATTCTAAATGTTTCTATCAAGCCTGAATTTTTGGCTATATTAATTGGATCATGAAGTTTTGCCTTTACAGCTTTAAATGTATAGAAAATGATTTAAAAACACGTCAGTCACGCCCACCACAGGTTTCTCGCTCCTAAAACTCACTTCCGTGCAAAAAGACACCTGAGTGGCAGGCGGGTTGGGCCGCCCGCGTAGACTCCATGGCTCCAACGCCGCTCTCCACTGAGGCGCCCTCAGGAGGCGCCCGAACGCGCCCCGCCCCTCCCCCCCTGTTGGGGACGTCCGGCGGAGCCTCAGCAAGGCATCCCGAGGGCGGCCAGGCTCGGGCTCGTTCTTCGAGCCGGCAGGAAGCGCAGCACCGGCGCTGGAGCCTCCGGCCGGGATCTCCAAGAGCTAGCCGCCGCGACCCCCCGCCCTCGGCCGCCCTCAGCCGCGCTGCATCCGGGTCCCGCTGCCGCTCTCACCTGCGCGGCGCCCCGCGCAGTGCGCTCCGGATCCGGTGTGCCGTCAGTAGCCCCAGCCGCCGCGACCTCCCCGCGCGGTCACCTCTCGCCTGCCCGGCGCCGCACTGCGCCCGCCCGCCGCCCGCCGCCCACGGCCAGGGCCCGTTCAGCCGCCCCCGCCGCCCGGACCGGCGGAGCACGTGCGCCCGCGCCTCCCAGCGAGCTGCACGGCCGGCCGGGGCCTCCAGCTGCCTTTCTGGAGCCTCTCCTGGAGGGTCCTGAGGGACCGCAGAGCCCCCGGACCCCTGCCTTCTGGAGCGGCCCGCAGCCGCCTCGCGGGGACCCCTCTGCCTCGGCGTTCCCTCGCAGCCCTTCGCCCCACTTGTGCCCCGCGGCGCCGCAGACCCCAGAACCCCCTTCCTGAGCGTAGGAGTGCGGGGATGTTGCCCCGCACCGTCGATGGCCGTTGAAAGGCTGAAGTTCCCACTTCCAAGTTCAAGAATATTCTGTGTGTTCATTTTTGTGATAACAGCTAACACTTTGCTGCAGTTTCATCGGTTAACCAATTCTTTTCGTATTCTGCTCGCCTGTTCGCTTTTGTCTCAACCAGGAAATGTCACGCCCCTCATTCTTGGATCACAGTTGAATTTTTTATTGATTATAAACCCTAATGTCGACTTACTGTAAAGCACCTGTACGAGGAAGCTTCAAAAATTCATGGGAAATTATCTTCTCTTTTCATTCCTTTCTCCCACGATCTTTCCGAAGCTCCCGCGTATTGTGATGCCAGTGTACAATTAGTAAAGCCACTCTGGCAAATAATTCAGTAGTCTGGGATATAATTTAGAACTATATGCTATGCAAAGCAAAGGTGGCAAAACAATCCAGTGGTAAAGGAATACTTTGGTTAATGAGTGGTTGAATTGGCTGAATTTACAAGAAATCAAAGGAAGGAGCATACTACATTCAAAAATAAACTCCAGGAGGATTAGAGCGATAAAATATTCAAAGCATTAAAAACTTAGAGGGATTTATTTTCGAGAGTAGCAATTTAGCTTTAGTGAGGTGGAAACTTTAAGCAAGACACGAAGGTTCATGTCTTTAAAGGAAAGATAAAGCTATTTGACTATATACAGATGTTTTTACCTTTTAGCATGGTATCACAATGACAAGAAAAGTGTTTTAAAAGAACAATTGGCTATGCAAAACGCATGGCAATCTAACATAAAGTTTCTTTTTTTTTCATAAAGTTTCTATAAATTACTTTTCCAGACAAATTACTCGGTTCTATATGTTTTTAATACAGGCAATACATACACATAGACAACTAACAGAAGAGAGGTTCATAAGCATGATTCATAAACATTGAAAAGATGCCTAATGTCATTGAAAGCCCTGGAAACATAAAGGGTTGAGATATAAATATTAAAGTCATTGGGAGCATGAGAGATAGAAGAGATATTACAATAATGCAGTCACACACATATCATGGTAGCCTTGCTCACCCCAGCCCCACTTGGTTGTCCACATGGAGAGAGGGGGAAGGGAAGGAGGACAAGGGGAATTGGAAACGGGAGGGTAAAGACATACATCACAGGAAGGACTTGGACTATGTTATACAGCAGTGAGAAGGGGTGGTCTAGGGGCATACATGCAATAGGAAGAGGAGGGATTGGGGGTATACAGGTGACAAAATGGGCGGATCCTACATTTAGAATGGCAGCTTAACTTTGACTTGTTTTCTGGATCTCCATATGAACCATTATCAGTAGGGTGTGAACTCCACCTACTGGAACCAAGCTAATGGTTCCAAGTTTTAGAGAAAAGCAATCCATTGTCTCCACCAGCAGGGAGCAGAGACTGCAGTCTGGCAGCATTGCCTTGAGGGACCTTGCAAGCATCTGGCCCACACACATTATCCCTCTAGTAGGAATCAACCCAGTTAACTTACATTGGGGCTTTTAATCTCCAGACTATATATTTTTATTGGAGTAGAAAGCCTCATCTTTCTTCCCTGGAGCTGGCTGGTGGTTTTGAAGAGTGAAACCTTGTGGTTAACCGCCCAACCCATAACCTTCTATGGCACTAGAGCTCCATGACTCTGAACTAGCAACGTAAAATGCTTTGCCCTCAGGCAGAGTTTGTTTGCTTCCACCCACTCCTCTGGCCAGCCTGGTGAGGAGTAGTCTAGCCCTCAAGAACTTGCCTGAGTATGCCCTTGATGGGAATTGGGGTACTGAGGTTGCACGTTCATGCCCTGACCAAGATGGTTGGAGGGCCCTGAACCTGTCCTGTAAACTTTTCTAATCTGCAATAATGTATTTACTCCAATCATGGTCCCTTTTCCATTTCTGTAGTCACATTTCCAACTGTGATGGTCTGATCTGCTGGGAACTTGACTTTTAAAGGGGCTTCCTTTGTTTTCCATGTGACCGAGCTGTTGTGAATCCTTCAGTCCCCATTATGGCCTCATGCTTACGGTCTCCCTCAACCAGATGATTTGTTTTTTCTGGACTTTGTCCCATTCAAGATTTAACAAGGGGGTCTCTGTAAATTATATTTGAACTTCGAGTCTTCTCCCTGATCTAAAACAATGCACACAAAAATATATACCAATTCGATCATTTCTACATGTACAATTTGCTAACATTCATTATATTTCTGAAATTATGTAGCCATTCTCACTGTCCTTTTCCAATTCCAAATTTCCATCACACACATAAGCTCACTGCCCCTTAAACTTTTCACCTAACCTTCCAAGTTCCTGTGTCAATCTGATCACAGACAGATTATTCTTTAAAAGAGCACAATGTCTAAAGCAGATCTTCTTCACTGATTCAGCTTTTGGTTGGCTTTAAAAAGACTTTACAAAAATCAAATCTGCTGCTATCAAGTTAATGCTGACTCATAGTGAATACCCCCTATGGGCTTCTGAGACTGTAACTGTTTACAGGAGTAGAAAGGCCCACCTTTCTCCTGCAGAGCGGCTGGTAGTTTCAAACTGCTGAGCTTGTGGATCGCAGCCCAACATGAGTGCCCAGCAAAGAGCATCCAGAGAAACTGAGCCCCACATCCTTAAGCCACATGAGCCATGGAGTCGGGCAGAGTTGAGATGCAGTCCTCCCCAAAGCCTTCAGAAACAACAAGAAGCCTTCAGAGACATCAAGAAGGATCACTAACTCTTTTGGTAGCCAAAAGAACGATCAGCCCCATAGTCAAGAGGCAGGACAAGTATCAGTGGCTCTGGCCAGACTGGAGGGGCTCACTCAAGGCCATTCCAGGCCAGGGCCAGGTACCTGTGTCTGGCTTCGAGTACTCCAGGCACAGAATCTCTGACTCATGGGCCTCCACCTTCAGCATTTCACTCAGGAACTGCAATTCGTGGACCCTGCAAAATGAGAAGAGAGGAGAGGCCGTTCAGTGCCAGGCAGCGGGGGGAAAGAATCATCACCCACCCCCTTCCACCTTTTCCTCTCCATCAAGAGCTGTTTTACTTTACCTTTTGGGTTGAACCTTTAGAAAAATGAGTCAAGATATGTCACATTCAACTCTCTCACCTGGTCTCCCTTCGTATTAATGTTTTATGCACTACAGTACACAGTGATAAGGACCACGGAGGTCACACTGGTACAACATTATTAGACTTTATTTAAATGTCACCAGCGGGGGTTGCTCTGAGTTGGAATCAACCCAATGCCAATGAGTTTGTTTGTTTATCCCACGAATGTACTTCTTCTGCTCCAGGATCCTAGGAGCCCCCACGGCACATGGGTGTCATCTGTCCCAGTCTAGAACGGCTTTCAGTCTTTGCTTGTCTTTCCTACCCTGACACCTGGGAGAGTGTGATAAGTTACTCTGGCAGGTGTACCTCAAATGAAGGTTGCCTGATGTTTCCTCATGACTATCCTAAGTTCCTTATACATTTGGGTCAAGAATACCAGACACAATGCTAGGAGGAGGCTGCATGGAAAAACAGAACTAAAAGAAACTTTCCATCAACGTTTGTTGTTGTTGTTCAACATTTTATTGGGAGTTCTTAAGAGTCATAACATTTTCTGGGAACATTTTGAAACCTCTCAGTGTACCCTCTCACCAGATTCATGCTGCTGCCACGGGATGTTAACCTTAATGACTTGGCTAAGGGCGGGTTTTGCCGTTTCTTCATTGTCAAGTTAGTATCTTTCCCTTGGAGATAATAAATTTTGTCCCCAACCCTTTTCAGCTAAACCCTCCTGAACCTCTGTCCTTGGGGGCCTAAAGTTCCCCCATCCTGTCCCCTGGAGGCAACGGCTTATCCCATAGCAAGCAAGTCATAATGATTAGCTCTTGTCTTTAACAAGTAAAGGAATATACATTAACCAAGCACCTAGTAAGTACTAGGCATTCTAAATCTCCCACTTACATTGTCTCCTGTTCGTAAAAATCAAATGCATCAGGTATGTCATTTCACAATTGCAGAAACTAAGGTTTGGTCAAGTTCAGGAACATGTCCAAAGAGGCCAAGCTAAGACTGCACAGGGGCATACTGAAAAACGTCTGAGATGAGTCAGCACTAAAATCCCCTCCCATCCTCAGAGCCAATTAACAGATACGAAGGGACCCAGGGGCACAGCTTGGGGAGCAAGGGTGCTGGAGGAAACAAATTCCACACTTGAGGAACCCCAGCTCCTAATGGTAGGCCAGGAAACACGGTCAGTCTCAGCAGACCTGGCCCACGTACCTCTACACTCCAGACGCAGGAGGAATGATACAGAGCTGAATACACCTTGCCCACTTTCTTGGGGTCCTTCACATCCCAGACATAAGTACTATGGTCATTGTACACACAAGACAGCCACTGATTTGCAGGATCAAAGGTCAAGGTGATGGTGTCCCGATACTTCGCATTGGCCACTCCAGCGAAAAGGCGACTGAGGAAAGAGGGGGTCAGGGTGTCCAGGGCAGACAGGGCAAACTGGTGAGTTAGCGCTAATGAAAAGGGGCACTAAAGGGAGGAGCAGCTGGTTGGCCAGCAGTCACTGGAGAAAGAACGCAGCGGCTGGCCTGGCATTCCTTGCCATGGGGCTCTGCAAAAGAACACAAGCTATTTCATAGCCCCCAACATCAGGCGGGGACAGTGTGTGGCCGTGATGCAGCCAAGCAGATGTCAGGCCCTTCTAGACTCACGTCAGAGGAAAAGGAAGGGCACTGTGCAAACCAGTCATGGTCATATATCATTTCCTGCCATTTGCAGATTTAGCCCACTCCTTCCCTGAATGAGAAATTAATATACCCAACTGCAGAACTGCCCCGCTTCCTGACAGCACTGAAACCAGAGCAAAACTTCACTTCCTGCAATCACCCAACCCAAGGCCCGAGGCTACAATAAGACCCTTCTACCTTAGCTGCTACCCAGGACCACCCTGAGGGAGAAAGGCCTGCTCCGTCAGGTTTCCAGCCTCTCTCAGAAACCCTAAGGAACTGCCCGTCTGTCCTAGCTGTGGTGTTTACAGGACAATGCATTACCACACTGCAGACTCAGATTACCACGGTTGCCCACAGTGAGCAACAAATGCTAAAAGACCCACCTGTGCTTGACTGCAAGGGTCTTCCCAGAGGTCTATGTGTGCCCTCCTCTCCTTGCAGCATGCCAGGGACGGCCTGGCACAGAGTGGGGCTCTGACAGGACTCAGGGGCACACCCACACCGCTCACCTGGCCTCTGTGATGCTGGCAATGTCTGTCCCCAGGGCATGGGGCTGGGGCAGCGTGCTGAGGAAGTGCAGGTTGAAGGGGTTGAAAAGGCACACGGTGCCGTCAGCACAGCCGCAGAAGATGTAGTCCTGGCTCACCGAGATGCAGTGGGCCACTGTGGTCTGTGAGCACAGAAGCCACAGTCAGCAAGGGCGTCTGTCCACTCCTTCACCCGACACCTCAACAGCCATGAGCCAAGAGGCAAGGACAAGCGCAAGGCAGGCCAGCTGCCCTGGGCAGAGCCCCTCAATGCCCCTCCCTCTAACAGCAGCTGGCCAGAGGGCCCACAGCCCCGTGCAATTAGGGGGAAGGAGTCAGCAAGCCTTATAAGGCACCTGAGGTTTGGGCAAAGACACACCCAGAAAAGGCCGGCCCAGAGAAAGGCAGCAGAGGCAGCGGACAGGGCCAGCACACTTACTGTGATGCTGTCTGTGTGCTGAGCAGAAGAGGAAAGCAGAGGAAGAGGCAGAGACAGAGAGGGCGAGCAAGCAGAGAGGTTCCCAAACACCTTCCTCCGCCTGGGGCCTCCCCCAGCGTGCATGCAGACTCAGGTGCCCTGGAGCACGGAGGTGACAGACGGGAGGATGCCGACAAAGCATTCACTTACACTCAGCTCCACCCACTTGTCCAACAGTCTCCGGGTCACTGAACTCGCACAGCTGCCCTGAGGATGTGATACAGAAGGTGCTGTCAGTCTTCTTCTCGCGGCCACAGGCTACATCAGTGAACAGGTTGTTCCGCAGGTTCCCCCAGCAGCCCGGAGCGGCCCAGCAGGGGTACAGTGGCATTCACCTGTGGAGACCCACCACAGGTGCCACCCACACACCCTGCAGGCTACCCCCTGGAAAGCAGGCCCTGGGGAGGGAGGGAGAAGGCTTCCCTTGCATATTGACATAGCACCTGGCCCAGCTGAGACTTCCAAGGGGCTTTTGAGCATGCAGAAGGGGGCGCAGGTGGAACATATCTGGGCAGACCCCACCCTAATGGCTACTTGCTGCCTCACCTTTGAGGTCTTGCTGTCATCGAGGTACCAGAACTTGATGTGCCGGTTGCCTGCAGTGACAAAGTAGCTGCAGTCCTCAGAGAAGGATACTGCTGTCACCTGACTGGACACCTTGTTGGAAGCCACTACAATGTTTTTCTGGAGAGAAAGTCAAGGGAAATCAAGGCTCTGCTTCTAGGAGCTGAGGGAAAAGAAACTTACACACTGAAGGTTAGACAAGCTGTGAACTTGACCTCTCCTTCTGCCCCTTCTTCAGCATCCTAGATACCCAGTTGCTCCTTTCTGCTCAGAGTTCTCTAGAAAGGGACTGAGGCCAGCAGGCGGAAGTAAAGGCCACCGGTCAGCAGTTTCTTGGCTCCCCTCCCGGCCCCGCCTGTCCTGAGGCCAGCAGCCCACTCACCTTCCAGGCCCAGACATTGACGATCATGTCATGCTGGTAGCCCACTGAGACAATGTACTTGGCACTGGATGAGAAGGCCACACATGCCATGCCATACTTATGCTCCTGAAGCTCCGCCACCAGGCTGCGCTCCGACACGTCCCATACCCACACAGCAGGCATGTGTCCACTCTGCAGGGACCGAAGACCCCGAAGTAAAGGCCAGAGGCTATCAAAAGAGATAGTGTCTGGGGTCTTAAAGGCTTGAAGGTGAGCAAACGGCCATCTGGCTCAGAAGCAAAAAAGCCCACATGGAATAAGCACACCAGCCTGTGCGATCACAAGGTGCCAAAGGGACCAGGTATAAGGCATTATGCACCATATATATATATATATATATGGTATAAGGCATTATGTGGGGTCCCGTGGTGCTGACCCACACGGCGTCACCGTGAGTTGGAATGGACTCCTTAGAAACAGGTTTAGTAAGCAGCACAAAGAGGAAACTCCTTGGTGAACTGGAGGACACGGTAGCTGAAACCATGGGCTCCAACATACTACCCCTGAGGCTGGCAAAGGACCGGGCAGTGCTGCCTTGTGTTGCAAAGAAGGTCCCTGTGATGTCAGAATGACTGGACAGCACTAACAACAACAAAGGATGTCAGGCCCCTTCACTTCCCCAGACCACTGACCAGGTTCAAAGACCCGCATGCGAGTATAGTTTCACAGTTAGACGTGTTTAGAAAAAATAATGTTTGCAAAAGTAAAATCTTGGTTTACATTTTACAGAGCATGCACAATGAGTAGAACTCTTAAGGTCCACCGGAACCTGTTTAGGGTCCCCTCCACTTGCTCACCACCGATAAGTCGATTCTGACTCATATTGATCTACAGGAGAGGTTAAAATTTCCCCTCAGGGTATTTCTGAAACTGTAGCGCCTTATGGGAATAGAAAGCCTCCTCTTTCTCTGCAGCTGGTGGGTTCAAACTGCCAACCTTGTCTTTAGCAGCTCAGGACTGACTTGTATCTCTATGAAACCAAAATCTACCTCACTGCCAGGGAGGTGATGCTGACTCATAGTGACCCTATGAGGCAGAGTAGATCTGTCCCTGTGAGTTTCTGAGACTGTAACTCTTTATAGGAGTAGACAGACTCTTCTTCCCACGGAGTGGCTGGTGGTTTCAAAGTGCTGACTTTGGTGTTAGCAGCCCAACATGCAAACACTATGCCACCAAAGCTACTTTTGTACCCCTATAAGTAGATAAATATTTCTCTTATATCTGTGTTTCAACCAAAGGCATGGCTATAAAGGAAAAAAGGCCATGAGTGTCAAGAATGATTTGAAAATGTGGAGTTCTTTTGGGAAAGTATATATATATACTTGTGTAAATAAATAGAATTCTGACGGCAAGAGTGGTCAGGAGTTGGACTGTTAATCTCAAGGTCAGCAGTTTGAATGACCAACCGCTCCTCTGGAGAAAGAGGAGATTTTCTACTCCTCTAAAGAATCACAGTCTCAGAAACCCACGGGGGCCATTTTACTCAGTCCCATGGGCCTGTGAGTTGGAATGGACTTGATGGCAGTGAGGACATGTAAATATGCAAACACCCACCTCGGACTTAGGATTTGACCTGCTCCCTCAGCCCCATGAGCATCTGCAGCCATGGACTTGGCCTTCTGTGAAGAACCCATTAGTGCACCACCACAAAGAGAATGAGTTTCCTCTGTGTCAGTCCATTACCCTGCCAACGTTCAGGATGGAGCCAACACCCTTGGTCTCCCAGAGAAATTGGCTCAACATACCCCTGATGTGGTTGCATGACATAGGACACTCATGCAATGCACTGCATGTGCTCTATTTAATGCACTATAACCAACAAGTCTACATGGGTGGTAACTCTGAAAACCTTGCCCAAACAGCTGGCTTCACCAAAGTATATGGAGTCATGTGGAGTCGTCGACCAGTTCGACTCTGCACTGGCTGTACGTTGGCATTGCCAAGGGGGCTTTCTCACTGACCGTGACCTGAATCCTGCTTCCACTAAGCCTTGCTTCATTGGTCTGGGATGGGGCCAGGCCAATGGGAGGCTTGAAAGCTCCTAAGGGATTCCAAAGTATGACCAAGGGTGAACACTACTGCTTTTGGCCATCACATCCGGGAAGGCCCTTGGGACTTTGCCACTGAAAGTATGATAGGTCAAGGAACCAGCAACATCATCATTAGCTTCTCCCATGCTAATGCCATCGAGTTGATGCTGACTCATAGTGACCCTACAGGACAGGGTAGAACTGCCCTTGTGGGTTTCCCAGACTGTCACTCTTGCCCGGAGTCTACAGCCTCATATTTCTCCCAAGGAGTGGCTGGTGGTTTAGGACTACTGTCCTTGTGGTTAACAGCCCAAGAGTACCAGGGCCTCTAGAACTGCTGGATCCTAGACCCCCCACCCTGAACCCACAAAATCAGAATCTGCCCCCCAGCCCGATTTCAAGGAACCTGGGTAAGTGCATGCATGTGAAAGTTTAAGAAATACTTCCTTAGAAACCATTACTTTCCAGAACAAACTCCTCCTGCCAAAGGTGCATAAATGGAAGCCCATTAGGCCATGCTCGCCTAGAAGCAATTTGAGGTCTCAGTGCTCCTATATCCTGGCTGTCATCCAGATTTCCTTATTCTCACCTGGACTGTTGTCACTGCAGCAGGTATTGGGGAGTCCTCAGCACGAACAGCCCCAAATTAGGTCTAGAGACATAGCTCCCATTTCAGAGTAGTACAATCCACAGTTTACTGTAGAGTTTCTGGCTTTTACTGGCTTGGGGTAGGGTGTAGTGGGAAACGCATCTTAGCAAGAGCCATTATGTATTCTGGATGTGCACAATGAGTTTGTCTTGAGGCATATTTATGTCTGATGTTGTTATGTATTCTCTTTCTATCCCATGCAACGTTATTTTTTTTGAAAATTTATATTTGCTTTTATTACCCAGACATATAAGTTATTTATAGCTAGGTCTGATCGATTGGAATCAGATGACCACGCCTGGATTAACCATGGGTCCTGGTGACCATTAGGCAATTCTTTCCATAGTCCAAGTGCCCGTTAGTTAACCTAGATAGTCAAAGTGCCTGCTAGGTAACCTAAATAGTCCAAGTGCCCGCTAGGGAACCTACATAGTCCAAGTGCCCGCTAGGTAACCTATATAGTCCAAATGCCCGCTAGGGACCCTAATAGTCCAAGTGCCCGCTAGTTAACCTAGATAGTCCAAGAGCTCGCTAGTTAACCTACATAGTCCAAATGCCCGCTAGGTAACCTAGACAGTTCAAGTGACCACTAGGTTAACTACATAGTCCAAGTGCCCGATAGGGAATCTACATAGTCCAAGTGCCCGCTAGTTAACATAGTTAGTCCAAGTACCCGCTAGGAAACGTACATAGTCCAAGTGCCTGCTAGGTAACCTAGATAGTCCAAGTGCCCGCTAGTTAACCTACATAGTCCAAGTGCCTGCTAGGTAACCTAGATAGTCCAAGTGCCCAATAGTAAACCTACATAGTCCAAGTTCCCCTTAGGTAACCTAGATAGTCCCAAGGCCCGCTAGGTAACCTACATTGTCCTAGTGCCCCTTAGTTAACCTACATTCTCCAAGTGAACGATAGGTAACCTACATAGTCCAAGTGTCCGCTAGGTAACTTACATAGTCCAAAGCCCGCTAGTTAACCTACATAGTCCAAGTGCCCGTTAGGTAACCCAGATAGTCCTAATGCCCGCTAGGGAACCCACATAGTCCAAGTGCCCGCTAGGGAACTTACATAGTCCAAGGGCCCGCTAGGGAACCTACATAGTCCAAGTGCCCGTTAGTTAACCTAGATAGTCCAAGTGCCGGCAAGGTAACCTAGATAGTCCAACAGCCCGGTAGGTAACCAACATACTCCAAGTAATCGCTAGGTAACGTAGATAGTTCAAGTGCTAGCTAGGTAACCTAGATAGTCAAAGTGCCCGCTAGATAACCTACAAAGTCTAATTGCCCGCTAGGTAATCTATATAGTCCAAATTCCCGCTAGGGAGCCTACATAATCCAAATGCCCGGTAGGTAACCTAGATAGTCCAAGGGCCCGCTAGGTAACCTACATAGTCCTAGTGCCCCTAGTTAACCTACATTCTCCAAGTGCCCGATAGGTAACCTACATAGTCCTAGTGCCCCGAGTTAACCTACATTCTGCAAGTGCCCGATAGGGAACCTACATAGTCCAAGTGCCCGCTAGGTAACCTACATAGTCCAAATACCCTCTAGTTAACCTACATAGTCCAAGTGCCCGATAGGGAACCAACATAATCCAAGTGCCCGCTAGGAAACCAACATAGTCCAAGTGCCAGTTAGGTAACCTAGATAGTCCAAATGCCCACCAGGAAACCCACATAGTCCATGTTCCCGCTAGGGAACTTACATAGTCCAAGGGCTCGCTAGGGAGCCTACATAGTCCACGTGCCCGCTAGGTAACCTACATAATCCAACAGCCCGCTTGGTAACCTACATACTCCAAGAACCCGCTAGGCAACGTAGATAGTTCAAGTGCCAGCTAGGTAACCTAGATTGTCCAAGTGCCCGCTAGTTAACCTAAGTAGTCCAAATGTCCGATAGGGATCCTACATAGTCCAAGTGCCCGGTAGGTAACCTACATAGTCCAAGTGCCCGTTCGTTAACCTAGATAGTCCAAGTGCCCTCTAGGTAACCTAGACTGTCCAATTGCCCGCTAGATTACCTACATAGTCCAAGTGCCCGTTCGTTAACCTAGAAGTCCAAGTGCCCGCTAGGTAACCTAGACAGTCCAAGTGCCCGCTAGGTTACCTGCATATTCCAAGTGTCCGTTCGTTAACCTAGATAGTCCAAGTGCCCACTAGGTAACCTACATAATCAAAGTGCCCACTAGGTAACCTATATAGTCCAAGTGCCCGCTAGGTAACCTACATAGTCCAAGAGCTCAGTTGTTAACTTTGATAGTCCAAGTGCCCGCTAATTAACCTAGATTGTCCAAGTGCCTTCTAGTTAACCTACATACTCCAAGGGCCCACTTGTTAACCTAGATAGTCCAAGTGTCCTCTAGTTAACCTACATAGTCCAAGTGCCCGCTAGGTAACCTAGATAGTCCAAGTGCCCGCTTAGTAACCTATTAGTCCAAGTTCCCGCTAGGTTACCTACATAGTCCGAGTAACGGGCACTTGGACTATCTAGGTTATCTAGCGGGCCCTTGTACTATGTAGGTTAATAGTGGGCCCTTGCACTATGTAAGTTAATTAGCGGGCACTTGGACGATCTAGGTTAACGAGCGGGCACTTGGACTATCTAGGTTACCTACCGGGCACTTGTATTATGTAGATTAAATAGCGGACACTTGGACGATCTAGGTTAATTAGCGAGCACTTGGACTATCTCGGTTCACTAGCGGGCATTTGAACTACCTACGTTACATAGCGGGTACTTGGACAATGTAGGTTAACTAGCGGGCTGTTGGACTATCTAGGTTACCTAGCGGACACTTGGACAATCTACGTTAACTAACGGGCACTTGGACTATGTAGGTTCCCTAGTGGGCACTTGGATTATGTAGGTTTCCTAGAGGGCATATGGATTATGTAGGTTCCCTAGCGGGCACTTGGACTATGTAGGTTCCCTAGCGGGCATTTGAAATATTTAGGTTACCTAGCGGGTACTTGGACAATGTAGGTTAACTAGCGGGCTGTTGGACTATCTAGGTTACCTAGCAGACACTTGGACAATCTAGGTCAACTAACGGGCACTTGGACTATGTAGGTTCCCTAGTGGGCACTTGGATTATGTAGGTTCCCTAGAGGGCATATGGACTATGTAGGTTCCCTAGCGGGCACTTGGACTATCTTAGTTCCCTAAAGGGCACTTGGACTATCGAGGTTAACTAGCGGTCACTCGGACTATGTAGGTAACCTAGGGGGAACTTGGACTATCTAGGTTACTTAGCGGGCACTTGGACTATCTAGGTTACCTAGCGGGCACTTGGACAATGTACGTTCCCTAGCGGGCACGTGGACTATCTAGGTTAACTAACGAGCACTTGGACTATCTAGGTTAACTAGCGGGCACTTGGACTATGTGTGTTAACTAGCGGGCACTCGGACTATGTATGTTCCTTAGCGGGCACTTGGACTTTCTAGGTTACCTAGCGGGCTTTTGGACTATGTACGTTCCCTAGCGGGCACTTGGGCTATCTACGTTACCTAGCGGGCACTTGGACTATGTAGGTTAACTAGGGGGCACTTCGACTATCCAGGTTAACTAACGGGTACTTGAAATATCTCGGTTACCTAGCGGGCACATGGACTATATAGGTTACCTAGCGGGCACTTGGACTGTCTTGGATACGTAGCGGGCACTTGGACTATCTAGGTTAACGAATGTGCATTTGAAATATATAGGATACCTAGCGGGCACTTGGACTATCTAGGTTACCTAACGGGCACTTGGACTCTGTAGGTTCCTCGCGGGCACTTGGACTATGGAGGTTAACTAGCGGGCCCTTGAACTACGTAAGTTAATTAGCGGGCACTTGGACGATCTAGGTTAACTAGCGGGCACTTGGACTATCTAGGTTAACTAGCAGTCACTCGGACTATGTAGGTAACCTAGCGGGAACTTGGACTATCTAGGTTACCTAGCGGGCACTTGGACCATCTACGTTAACTAACGGGCACTTGGACTATGTAGGTTCCCTAGTGGGCACTTGGACTATGTAGGTTCCCGAGTGGGCACTTGGACTATCTTAGTTCCCTAAAGGGCACTTTGATTATGTAGGTTCCCTAGCAGGCACTTGGACTATGTAGGTTCCATAGGGGCACATGGACTATGTTGTTTCCCTATCAGGCACTTGGACTATGTAGGTTAACTAGCGGGCACTTGGACTATGTAGGTTACCTAGCGGGCACTTGGACTATCTAGGTTAACTAACGGGCACTTGGACTATCTAGGTTATCTAGCGGGCCCTTTTACTATGTAGGTTAATAGCGGGCCCTTGGACTATGTAAGTTAATTAGCGGTCACTTGGACGATCTAGGTTAACGAGCGGGCACTTGGACTATCTAGGTTACCTACCGGGCACTTGTACTAAGTAGATAAAATAGCGGACACTTGGACGATCTAGGTTAATTAGCGAGCACTTGGACTATTTCGGTTAACTAGCGGGCACTTGAACTACCTACCTAGCGGGTACTTGGACAATGTAGGTTAACTAGCGGGCTGTTGGACTATCTAGGTTACCTAGCGGACACTTGGACAATCTACGTTAACTAACGGGAACTTGGACTATGTAGGTTCCCTAGTGCGCACTTGGATTATGTAGGTTCCCTAGAGGGCATATGGACTATGTAGCTTCCCTAGCGGGCATTTGGACTATCTTAGTTCCCTAAAGGGCACTTGGACTATGTAGATTACCTAGCGGACACTTGGACTATCTATGTTAGCTAATGGGCACCTGGACAATCTAGGTTACCTAGCGGGCACTTGGACTTGTAGGTTACCTAGCGGGCACTTGGACTATCTAGGTTACGTTCGGACACTTGGATTATGTAGGTTAATTAGTGGAACTTGGACGATCTAGGTTAACTAGCGGGCACTTGGATTATCTAGGTTAACTAGCGGGTCCTTGGACTATGTGGGTTACCTAGAGGGCCCTTGGACTATGTTGGTTAACTAGCAGGCACTTGGACGATCTAGGTTAACTAGCGGGCACTTGGAGTATCTAGGTTAACTAGCGGACACTCGGACTATGTAGGTTACCTAGCGGGCACTTGGATTATCTAGGTTAACAAACGGGCACTTGGACTATCTAGGTTACCTACCGGGCACTTGTACTATGTAGATTAAATAGCGGACACTGGGACGATCTAGGCTAATTAGCGAGCACTTGGACTATCTCGGTTAACTAGCGGGCACTTGGACTATGTAGGTTCCCTAGTGGGCATTTGGACTATATAGGTTACCTATCGGGCACTTGAATTATTTAGGTTACCTAGCAGGCACTTGGACTATCTAGGTTACCTAGCGGGCACTTGAACTACCTACGTTACCTAGCGGGTACTTGGACAATGTAGGTTAACTAGCGAGCTGTTAGACTATCTAGGTTACCTTGCGGACACTTGGACAATCTACGTTAACTAACGGGCACTTGGACTATGTAGGTTCCCTAGTGGGCACTTGGATTATGTAGGTTCCCTAGAGGGCATATGGACTATGTAGGTTCCCTAGCGGGCACTTGGACTATCTTAGTTCCCTAAAGGGCACTTGGACTATCTAGGTTAACTAGCGGTCACTCGGACTATGTAGGTAACCTAGGGGGAACTTGTACTATCTAGGTTACCTAGCGGGCACTTGGACTATCTAGGTTACTTAGCGGGCACTTGGACAATGTACGTTCCCTAGCGGGCACTTGGGCTATCTAGGTTAACTAACGAGCACTTGGACTATCTAGGTTAACTAACGGGCACTTGGACTATGTGTGTTAACTAGCGGGCACTTGGACTTTCTAGGTTACCTTGCAGGCTTTTGGACAATGTACGTTCCCTAGCGGGCACTTGGACTATCTAGGTTAACTAACGAGCACTTGGACTATCTAGGTTAACTAGCGGGCACATGGACTATGTGTGTTAACTAGCGGGCACATGGACAATATAGGTTACCTAGCCGGCACTGGGAATGTCTTGGATACGTAGTGGGCACTTGGACTATCTAGGTTAATGAATGTGCACTTGGAATATGTAGGTTACCTAGCGGGCACTTGGATTATCTAGGTTACCTAACGGGCACTTGTACTATGTAGGTTCCTAGTGGGCACTTGGACTATGGAGGTTAACTAGCGGGCCCTTGAACTATGCAAGTTAATTAGCGGGCACTTGGACGATCTAGGTTAACTAGCGGGCACTTGGGCTAGTTTAGTTCCCTAAAGGGCACTTGGACTATCTAGGTTAACTAGCGGTCACTCGGACGATGTAGGTAACCTAGGGGGAACTTGGACTATCTAGGTTACCTAGCGGGCACTTGGACTATCTAGGTTACCTAGCGGGCACTTGGACTATCTAGGTTAACTAACGAGCACTTGGACTATCTAGGTTAACTAGCGGGCACTTGGACTATGTGTGTTAACTAGCGGGCACTTGGACTTTCTAGGTTACCTAGCGGGCTTTTGGACTATGTACGTTCCCTAGCGGGCACTTGGGCTATCTACGTTACCTAGCGGGCACTTGGACTATGTAGGTTAACTAGGGGCACTTCGAGTATCTAGGTTAACTAACGGGTACTTGGAATATCTCGGTTACCTAGCGGGCACATGGACTATATAGGTTACCTAGCGGGCACTTGGACTGTCTTGGATACGTAGCGGGCACTTGGATTATCTAGGTTAATGAATGTGCACTTGGAATAAGTAGGTTACCTAGCGGGCACTTGGACTATCTAGGTTACCTAACGGACACTTGGACTATGTAGGTTCCTCGCGGTCACTTGGACTACGGAGGTTAACTAGCGGGCCCTTGAACTATGTACGTTAATTAGCGGGCACTTGGACGATCTAGGTTAACTAGCGGGCACTTGGACTATCTAGGTTAACTAGCAGTTACTTGGACTATGTAGGTAACCTAGCGGGAACTTGGACTATCTAGGTTACCTAGCGGGCACTTGGACCATCTAGGTTAACTAACAGGCACTTGGACTATGTAGGTTCCCTAGTGGGCACTTGGACTATGTAGGTTCCCGAGTGGGCACTTGGACTATCTTATTTCCCTAAAGGGCACTTTGATTATGTAGGTTCCCTAGCAGGCACTTGGACTATGTAGGTTCCATAGCGGGCACTTGGACTATGTAGTTTCCCTGTCAGGCACTTGGACTATGTAGGTTAACTAGCGGGCACTTGGACTATGTAGGTTACCTAGCAGGCACTTGGACTATCTAGGTTAACTAACGGGCACTTGGACTATCTAGGTTATGTAGCGGGCCCTTGTACTATGTAGGTTAATAGCGGGCCCTTGGACTATGTAAGTTAATTAGCGGGCACATGGACGATCTAGGTTAACGAGCGGGCACTTGGACTATCTAGGTTACCTACCGGGCACTTGTACTATGTAGATAAAATAGCGGACACTTGGACGATCTAGGTTAATTAGCGAGCACTTGGACTATTTCGGTTAACTAGCGGGCACTTGAACTACCTACGTTACCTAGCGGGTACTTGGACAATATAGGTTAACTAGCTGGTTGTTGGACTATCTAGGTTACTTAGCAAACACTTGACAATCTACGTTAACTAACGGGCACTTGGACTATGTAGGTTCCATAGTGGGCACTTGGATTATGTAGGTTTCCTAGAGGGCATATGGACTATGTAGGTTCCCTAGCGGGCACTTGGACTATCTTAGTTACCTAAAGGGCACTTGGACTATGTAGATTACCTAGCGGACACTTGGACTATCTATGTTAGCTAATGGGCACTTGGACTATCTAAGTTACGTTCGGACACTTGGACTATGTATGTTAATTAACGGAACTTGGACGATCTAGGTTAACTAGCGGGCACTTGGACTATGTAGGTTAACTAGCGGGCCCTTGGACTATGTAGGTTAACTAGCAGGCACTTGGACGATATAGGTTAACTAGCGGGCACTTGGACTATCTAGGTTAACTAGCGGTCACTCGGACTATGTAGGTAACCTAGCGGGAACTTGGACTAATAGGTTACTTAGCAGGCACTTGGACTATCTAGGTTAACGAACGGGCACTTGGACTATCTAGGTTACCTACCGGGCACTTGTACTATGTAGATTAAATAGCGGACATTTGGACTATCTAGGTTAATTACCGAGCACATGGACTATCTCGGTTAACTAGTGGGCACTTGGACTATGTAGGTTCCCTAGCGGGCATTTGGACTATATAGGTTACCTAGCGGGCACTTGAAATATTTAGGTTACCTAGCGGGTACTTGGACAATATAGGTTAACTAGCGGGCGGTTGGACTATCTAGGTTACCTAGCAGACACTTGGACAATCTAGGTTAACTAACGGGCACTTGGACTATGTAGGTTCCCTAGTGGGCACTTGGATTATGTAGGTTCCCTAGAGGGCATATGGACTATGTAGGTTCCCTAGCGGGCACTTGGACTATCTTAGTTCCCTAAAGGGCACTTGGACTATCTAGGTTAACTAGCGGTCACTCGGACTATGTAGGTAACCTAGGGGGAACTTGGACTATCTAGGTTACCTAGCGGGCACTTGGACTATCTAGGTTCCCTAGCGGGCACTTGGACAATGTACGTTCCCTAGCGGGCACTTGGACTATCTAGGTTAACTAACGAGCATTTGGAGTATCTAGGTTAACTAGCGGGCATTGGACTATGTGTGTTAACTAGCGGGCACTTGGACTACCTACGTTACCTAGCGGGTACTTGGACAATGTAGGTTAACTAGCGAGCTGTTGGACTATCTAGGTTACCTAGCGGACACTTGGACAATCTACGTTAACTAACGGCACATGGACTATGTAGGTTCCCTAGTGGGCACTTGGATTATGTAGGTTCCCTAGAGGGCATATGGACTATGTAGGTTCCCTAGCGGGCATTTGGACTATCTTTGTTCCCTAAGGGCACTTGGACTATGTAGATTACCTAGCGGACACTTGGACTATCTATGTTAGCTAATGGGCACCTGGACTATCTAGGTTACCTAGCAGGCACTTGGACTATGTAGGTTACCTAGCGGGCACTTGGACTATCTAGGTTACGTTCGGACACTTGGACTATGTAGGTTAATTAGTGGAACTTGGACGATCTAGGTTAACTAGCGGGCACTTGGATTATCTAGGTTAACTAGCGGGGCCTTGGACTATGTAGGTTACCTAGCGGGCCCTTGGACTATGTTGGTTAACTAGCAGGCACTTGGGCGATCTAGGTTAACTAGCGGGCACTTGGACTATCTAGGTTAACTAGCGGACACTCGGACTATGTAGGTAACCTAGCGGGAACTTGGACTAATAGGTTACTTAGCGGGCACTTGGACTATCTAGGTTAACGAACGGGCAATTGGACTATCTAGGTTACCTACCGGGCACTTGTACTATGTAGATTAAATAGAGGACACTTGGACGATCTAGGTTAATTAGCGAGCACTTGGACTATCTCGGTCAACTAGCGGGCACTTGGACTATGTAGGTTCCCTAGCGGGCATTTGGACTATATAGGTTACCTAGCGGGCACTTGAAATATTTAGGTTACCTAGCAGGCACTTGGACTATCTAGGTTACCTAGCGGGCACTTGAACTACCTACGTTACCTAGCGGGTACTTGGACAATGTAGGTTAACTAACGGGCTGTTAGACTATCTAGGTTACCTTGCGGACACTTGGACAATCTACGTTAACGGGCACTTGGACTATGTAGGTTCCCTAGTGGGCACTTGGATTATGTAGGTTCCCTAGCGGGCACTTGGACTATCTAGGTTACCTAACGGGCACTTGGACTATGTAGGTTCCTCGCGGGCACTTGGACTATGGAGGTTAACTAGCGGGCCCTTGAACTATGTAAGTTAATTAGCGGGCACTTGGACGATCTAGGTTAACTAGCGGGCACTTGGACTATCTAGGTTAACTAGCAGTCACTCGGACTATGTAGGTAACCTAGCGGGAACTTGGACTATCTAGGTTACCTAGCGGGCACTTGGACCATCTAGGTTAACTAACAGGCACTTGGACTATGTAGGTTCCCTAGTGGGCACTTGAACTATGTAGGTTCCCGAGCGGGCACTTGGACTATCTTATTTCCCTAAAGGGCACTTTTGATTATGTAGGTTCCCTAGCAGGCACTTGGACTATGTAGGTTCCATAGCGGGCACTTGGACTATGTAGTTTCCCTATCAGGCACTTGGACTATGTAGGTTAACTAGCGGGCACTTGGACTATGTAGGTTACCTAGCAGGCACTTGGACTATCTAGGTTAACTAACGGGCACTTGGACTATCTAGGTTATGTAGCGGGCCCTTGTACTATGTAGGTTAATAGCGGGCCCTTGGACTATGTAAGTTAATTAGCGGGCACTTGGACGATCTAGGTTAACGAGCGGGCACTTGGACTATCTAGGTTACCTACCGGGCACTTGTACTATGTAGATAAAATAGCGGACACTTGGACGATCTAGGTTAATTAGCGAGCACTTGGACAATTTCGGTTAACTAGCGGGCACTTGAACTACCTACGTTACCTAGGGGGTACTTGGACAATATAGGTTAACTAGCTGGTTGTTGGACTATCTAGGTTACTTAGCGGACACTTCACAATCTACGTTAACTAACGGGCACTTGGACTATGTAGGTTCCCTAGCGGGAACTTGGACTATCTTAGTTACCTAAAGGGCACTTGGACTATGTAGATTACCTAGCGTACACTTGGACTATCTATGTTAGCTAATGGTCACTTGGACTATCTAGGTTACGTTCGGACACTTGGACTATGTATGTTAATTAGCGGAACTTGGACGATCTAGGTTAACTAGCGGGCACTTGGACTATGTAGGTTAACTAGCGGGCCCTTGGACTATGTTGGTTAACTAGCAGGCACTTGGACGATATAGGTTAACTAGCGGGCACTTGGACTATCTAGGTTAACTAGCGGTCACTCGGACTATGTAGGTAACCTAGCGGGAACTTGGACTAATAGGTTACTTAGCGGGCACTTGGACTATCTAGGTTAACGAACGGGCACTTGGACTATCTAGGTTACCTACCGGGCACTTGTACTATGTAGATTAACTAGCGGACACTTGGACTATCTAGGTTAATTAGCGAGCACATGGACTATCTCGGTTAACTAGCGGGCACTTGGACTATGTAGGTTCCCTAGCGGGCATTTGGACTATATAGGTTACCTAGCGGGCACTTGAAATATTTAGGTTACCTAGCGGGTACTTGGACAATATAGGTTAACTAGCGGGCTGTTGGACTATCTAGGTTACCTAGCGGACACTTGGACAATCTAGGTTAACTAACGGGCACTTGGACTATGTAGGTTCCCTAGTGGGCACTTGGATTATGTATGTTCCCTAGAGGGCATATGGACTATGTAGGTTCCCTAGCGGGCACTTGGACTATCTTAGTTCCCTAAAGGGCACTTGGACTATCTAGGTTAACTAGCCGTCACTCGGACTATGTAGGTAACCTAGGGGGAACTTGGACTATCTAGGTTACCTAGCGGGCACTTGGACTATCTAGGTTCCCTAGCGGGCACTTGGACAATGTACGTTCCCTAGCGGGCACTTGGACTATCTAGGTTAACTAACGAGCATTTGGAGTATCTAGGTTAACTAGCGGGCATTGGACTATGTGTGTTAACTAGCGGGCACTTGGACTACCTACGTTACCTAGCGGGTACTTGGACAATGTAGGTTAACTAGCGAGCTGTTGGACTATCTAGGTTACCTAGCGGACACTTGGACAATCTACGTTAAGTAACGGGCACTTGGACTATGTAGGTTCACTAGTGGGCACTTGGATTATGTAGGTTCCCTAGAGGGCATATGGACTATGTAGGTTCCCTAGCGGGCATTTGGACTATCTTTGTTCCCTAAGGGCACTTGGACTATGTAGATTACCTAGCGGACACTTGGACTATCTATGTTAGCTAATGGGCACCTGGACTATCTAGGTTACCTAGCAGGCACTTGGACTATGTAGGTTACCTAGCGGGCACTTGGACTATCTAGGTTACGTTCGGACACTTGGACTATTTAGGTTAATTAGTGGAACTTGGACGATCTAGTTTAACTAGCGGGCACTTGGATTATCTAGGTTAACTAGCGGGGCCTTGGACTATGTAGGTTACCTAGCGGGCCCTTGGATTATGTTGGTTAACTAGCAGGCACTTGGACGATCTAGGTTAACTAGCGGGCACTTGGACTATCTAGGTTAACTAGCGGACACTCGGACTATGTAGGTAACCTAGCGGGAACTTGGACTAATAGGTTACTTAGCGGGCACTTGGACTATCTAGGTTAACGAACGGGCACTTGGACTATCTAGGTTACTTACCGGGCACTTGTACTATGTAGATTAAATAGAGGACACTTGGACGATCTAGGTTAATTAGCGAGCACTTGGACTATCTCGGTTTACTAGCGGGCACTTGGACTATGTAGGTTCCCTAGCGGGCATTTGGACTATATAGGTTACCTAGCGGGCACTTGAAATATTTAGGTTACCTAGCAGGCACTTGGACTATCTAGGTTACCTAGCGGGCACTTGAACTACCTACGTTACCTAGCGGGTACTTGGACAATGTAGGTTAACTAGCGGGCTGTTGGACTATCTAGGTTACCTAGCGGACACTTGGACAATCTACGTTAACTAACAGGCACTTGGACTATGTAGGTTTCCTAGTGGGCACTTGGATTATGTAGGTTCCCTAGAGGGCATATGGACTATGTAGGTTCCCTAGCGGGCACTTGGACTATCTTAGTTCCCTAAAGGGCACTTGGACTATCTAGGTTACCTAGCGGGTACTTGGACAATGTACGTTCTCTAGCGGGCACTTGGACTATCTAGGTTAACTAACGAGCACTTGGACTATCTAGGTTAACTAGCGGGCACTTGGACTATGTGTGTTAACTAGCGGGCACTTGGACTTTCTAGGTTACCTAGCGGGCTTTTGGACTATGTACGTTCCCTAGCGGACACTTGGGCTATCTACGTTACTTAGCGGGCACTTGGACTATGTAGATTAACTAGGAGGCACTTGGACTATCTAGGTTAGCTAACGGGTACTTGGAATATCTCGGTTACCTAGCGGGTACATGGACAATATAGGTTACCTAGCGGGCACTTGGACTGTCTTGGATACGTAGCGGGCACTTGGACTATCTAGGTTAACGAATGTGCACTTGGAATATGTAGGTTACCTAGCGGGCACTTGGATTATCTAGGTTACCTAACGGGCACTTGGACTATGTAGGTTCCTAGCGGGCACTTGAACTATGGAGGTTAACTAGCGGACCCTTGAACTATGTAAGTTAATTAGCGGGCACTTGGACGATCTAGGTTAACTAGCGGGCACTTGGACTATCTTAGTTCCCTAAAGGGCACTTGGACTATCTAGGTTAACTAGGGGTCACTCGGATTATGCAGGTAACCTAGGGGGAACTTGGACTATCTAGGTTACCTAGCGGGCACTTGGACTCTCTAGGTTACCTAGCGGGCACTTGGACAAAGTACGTTCCCTAGAGGGCACTTGGACTATCTAGGTTAACTAACGAGCACTTGGACTATCTAGGTAAACTAGCGGACACTTGGACTATGTGTGTTAACGAGCGGGCACTCGGACTATGTATGTTCCTTAACGGGCACTTGGATTATCTAGGTTAACGAATGTGCACTTAGAATATGTAGGTTACCTAACGGGCACTTGGACTATGTAGGTTCCTCGCGGGCACTTGGACTATGGAGGTTAACTAGCAGGCCCTTGAACTATGTAAGTTAATTAGCGGGCACTTGGACGATCTAGGTTCAGTAGCGGGCACTTGGACTATCTAGGTTAACTAGCAGTCATTCGGACTATGTAGGTAACCAAGCGGGAACTTGGAGTATCTAGGTTACCTAGCGGGCACTTGGACCATCTAGGTTAACTAACGGGCACTTGGACTATGTAGGTTCCCTAGTGGGCACTTGGACTATATAGGTTCCCGAGCGGGCACTTGGACTATCTTAGTTCCCTAAAGGGCACTTTGATTATGTAGGTTCCCTAGCAGGCACTTGGACTATGTAGGTTCCATAGCGGGCACTTGGACTATGTAGTTTCCCTATCAGGCACTTGGACTATGTAGGTTAACTAGCGGGCACTTGGACTATGTAGGTTACCTAGCGGGCACTTGGACTATCTAGGTTAACTAACGGGCACTTGGACTATCTAGGTTATCTAGCGGGCCCTTGTACTATGTAGGTTAATAGCGGGCCCTTGGACTATATAAGTTAATTAGTGGGCACTTGGATGATCTAGGTTAACGAGCGGGCACTTGGACTATCTAGGTTACCTACCGGGCACTTGTACTATGTAGATAAAATAGCGGACACTTGGACGATTTAGGTTAATTAGCGAGCACTTGGACTATTTCGGTTAACTAGCGGGCACTTGAATTACCTACGTTACCTAGCGGGTACTTGGACAATGTAGGTTAACTAGCGGGCTTTTGGACTATCTAGGTTACCTAGCGGACACTTGGACAATCTACGTTAACTAACGGGCACTTGGACTATGTAGGTTCCCTAGTGGGCACCTGGATTATGTAGGTTCCCTAGAGGGCATATGGACTATGTAGGTTCCCTAGCGGGCATTTGGATTATCTTAGTTCCCTAAAGGGCACTTGGACTATGTAGATTACCTAGCGAACACTTGGACTATCTATGTTAGCTAATGGGCACCTGGACTATCTAGGTTACCTAGCGGGCACTTGGACTATGTAGGTTACCTAGCGGGCACTTGGACTATCTAGGTTACGTTCGGACACTTGGACTATGTAGGTTAATTAGTGGAACTTGGACGATCTAGTTTAACTAGCGGGCACTTGGATTATCTAGGTTAACTAGCGGGGCCTGGGACTACGTAGGTTACCTAGCGGGCCCTTGGACTATGTAGGTTAACTAGCAGGCACTTGGACGATCTAGGTTAACTAGCGGGCACTCGGACTATGTAGGTAACCTAGCGGGAACTTGGACTAATAGGTTTCTTAGCGGGCACTTGGACTATCTAGGGTAACGAACGGGCACTTGGACTATCTAGGTTACCTACCGAGCACTTGTACTATGTAGGTTAAATAGCGGACACTTGGACGATCTAGGTTAATTAGCGAGCACTTGGACTATCGGGGTTAACTAGCGGGCACTTGGACTATGTAGGTTCCCTAGCGGGCATTTGGACTATATAGGTTACCTAGCGGGCACTTGAAATATTTAGGTTACCTAGCAGGCACTTGGACTATCTAGGTTACCTAGCGGGCACTTGAACTACCTACGTTACCTAGCGGGTACTTGGACAACGTAGGTTAACTAGCGGGCTGTTGGACTATCTAGGTTACCTAGCGGACACTTGGACAATCTACGTTAACTAACGGGCACTTGGACTATGTAGGTTCCCTAGTGGGCACTTGGATTATGTAGGTTCCCTAGAGGGCATATGGACTATGTAGGTTCCCTAGCGGGCACTTGGACTATCTTAGTTCCCTAAAGTACACTTGGACTATCTAGGTTAACTAGCGGTCACTCGGAATATGTAGGTAACCTAGGGTGACTTGGATTATCTAGGTTACCTAGCGGGCACTTGGACTATCTAGGTTACCTAGCGGGCACTTGGACAATGTACGTTCCCTAGCGGGCACTTGGATTATCTAGGTTAACTAACGAGCACTTGGACTATCTAGGTTAACTAGCGGACATTGGACTATGTTTGTTAACTAGCGGGCACTCGGACTATATATGTTCCTTGGCGGGCACTTGGACTTTCTAGGTTAAATAGCTGGTTTTTGGACTATGTACGTTATCTAGCGGGCACTTGGGCTTTCTACGTTACCCAGCGGGCACTAGGACTATGTAGGTTAACTAGGGGGCACTTCGACTATCTAGGTTAACTAATGGGTACTTGGAATATCTCGGTTACCTAGCGGGCACATGGACTATATATGTTACCTAGCGGGCACTTGGAATGTCTTGGATACGTAGCGGGCACTTGGACTGTCTAGGTTAACGAATGTGCACTTGGAATATGTAGGTTACCTAGCTGGCACTTGGACTATCTAGGTTACCTAACGGGCACTTGGACTATCTAGGTTAACGAATGTGCAATTGGATTATGTAGGTTACCTAGAGGGCACTTGGACTATCTAGGTTACCTAACGGGCACTTGGAATATGTAGGTTCCTAGCGGGCACGTGGACTATGGATGTTAACTAGCGGGCCCTTTGACTATGTAAGTTAATTAGCGGGCACTTGGACTATCTAGGTTAACTAGCAATCACTCGGACTATGTAGGTAACCTAGCGGGAACTTGGACTATATAGGTTACCTAGCGGGCACTTGGACTGTCTTGGATACGTAGCGGGCACTTGGACTATCTAGGTTAACGAATGTGCACTTGGAATATGTAGGTTACCTAACGGGCACTTGGATTATCTAGGTTACCTAACGGGCACTTCGACTATGTAGGTTCCTAGCGGGCACTTGGACTATGGAGGTTAACTAGTGGGCCCTTGAACTATGTAAGTTAATTAGCGGGCCCTTGGACGATCTAGGTTAACTAGCGGGCACTTGGACTACCTTAGTTCCCTAAAGGGCACTTGGACTATCTAGGTTAACTAGCGGTCACTCGGACTATGTAGGTAACCTAGGGGGAACTTGGACTATGTGTGTTAACTAGCGGGCACTTTGACTATCTAGGTTAACTAACGAGCACTTGGACTATCTAGGTTAACTAGCGGACACTTGGACTATGTGTGTTAACTAGCGGGCACTCGGACTATGTATGTTCCTTAGCGGGCACTTGGATTATCTAGGTTAACGAATGTGCACTTGGAATATGTAGGTTACCTAGCGGGCACTTGGACTATCTAGGTTACCTAACGGGCACTTGGACTATGTAGGTTCCTCGCGGGCACTTGGACTATGGAGGTTAACTAGCGGGCCCTTGAACTATGTAAGTTAATTAGCGGGCACTTGGACGATCTAGGTTCACTAGCGGGCACTTGGACTATCTAGGTTAACTAGCAGTCACTCGGACTATGTATGTAACCTAGCGGGAACTTGGAATATCTAGGTTACCTAGCGGGCACTTGGACCATCTAGTTTAACTAACGGGCACTTGGACTATGTAGGTTCCCTAGTGGGCACTTGGACTATATAGGTTCCCGAGCGGGCACTTGGACTATCTTAGTTCCCTAAAGGGCACTTTGATTATGTAGGTTCCCTAGCAGGCACTTGGACTATGTAGGTTCCATAGCGGGCACTTGGACTATGTAGTTTCCCTATCAGGCACTTGGACTATGTAGGTTAACTAGCGGGCACTTGGACTATGTAGGTTACCTAGCGGGCACTTGAACTATCTAGGTTAACTAACGGGCACTTGGACTATCTAGGTTATCTAGCGGGCCCTTTTACTATGTACGTTAATAGCGGGCCCTTGGACTATATAAGTTAATTAGTGGGCACTTGGACGATCTAGGTTAACGAGCGGGCACTTGGACTATCTAGGTTACCTACCGGGCACTTGTACTATGTAGATTAAATAGCGGACACTTGGACGATCTAGGTTAATTAGCGAGCACTTGGACTATTTCGGTTAACTAGCGGGCACTTGAACTACCTACGTTACCTAGCGGGTACTTGGACAATGTAGGTTAACTAGCTTGCTGTTGGACTATCTAGGTTACCTAGCGGACACTTGGACAATCTACGTTAACTAACGGGCACTTGGACTATGTAGGTTCCCTAGTGGGCACTTGGATTATGTAGGTTCCCTAGAGGGCATATGGAGTATGTAGGTTCCTTAGCGGACATTTGGACTATCTTAGTTCCCTAAAGGGCACTTGGACTATGTAGATTACCTAGCGGACACTTGGACTATCTATGTTAGCTAATGGGCACCTGGACTATCTAGGTTACCTAGCGGGCACTTGGACTATGTAGGTTATCTAGCGGGCACTTGGACTATCTAGGTTACGTTCGGACACTTGGACTATGTAGGTTAATTAGTGGAAGTTGGATGATCTAGGTTAACTAGCAGGCACTTGGATTATCTAGGTTAACTAGCGGGGCCTGGGACTATGTAGGTTACCTAGCGGGCTCTTGGACTATGTAGGTTAACTAGCAGGAACTTGGACGATCAAGGTTAACTAGCGGGCACTTGGACTATCTAAGTTAACTAGCGGACACTCGGACTATGTAGGTAACCTAGCGGGAACTTGGACTAATAGGTTACTTAGCGGGCACTTGGACTATCTAGGTTAACAAACGGGCACTTGTACTATCTAGGTTACCTACCGGGCACTTGTACTATATAGGTTAAATAGCGGACACTTGGACGATCTAGGTTAATTAGCGAGCACTTGGACTATCGGGGTTAACTAGCGGGCACTTGGACTATGTAGGTTCCCTAGCGGGCATTTGGACTATATAGGTTACCTAGCGGGCACTTGAAATATTTAGGTTACCTAGCAGGCACTTGGACTATCTAGGTTACCTAGCGGACACTTGAACTACCTACGTTACCTAGCGCGTACTTGGGCAATGTAGGTTAACTAGCGGGCTGTTGGACTATCTAGGTTACCTAGCGGACACTTGGACAATCTACGTTAACTAACGGGCACTTGGACTATGCAGGTTCCCTAGTGGGCACTTGGATTATGTAGGTTCCCTAGAGGGCATATGGACTATGTAGGTTCCCTAGCGGGCACTTGGACTATCTTAGTTCCCTAAAGGACACTTGGACTATCTAGGTTAACTAGCGTTCACTCGGAATATGTAGGTAACCTAGGGGGAACTTGGACTATCTAGGCAACTAGCGGGCACTTGGACTATCTAGGTTACCTAGCGGGCACTTGGACAATGTACGTTCCCTAGTGGACACCTGGACTATCTAGGTTAACTAACGGGCACTTGGACTATCTAGGTTAACTAGCGGACACTTGGACTATGTGTGTTAACTAGCGGGCACTCGGACTATATATGTTCCTTGGCGGGCACTTGGACTTTCTAGGTTACCTAGCGGGCTTTTGGACTATGTACGTTACCTAGCGGACACTTGGGCTTTCTACGTTACCTAGCGGGCACTAGGACTATGTAGGTTAACTAGGGGGCACTTCGACTACCTAGGTTAACTAATGGGCACTTGGAATATCTCAGTTACCTTACGGGCACATGGACTATATAGGTTACCTAGCGGGCACTTGGAATATCTTGGATACGTAGCGGGCACTTGGACTATCTAGGTTAACGAATGTGCACTTGGAATATGTAGGTTACCTAGCGGGCACTTGGACTATCTGAGTTACCTAACGGGCAATTGGACTATCTAGGTTAACGAATGTGCAATTGGAATATGTTGGTTACCTAGAGGGCACTTGGACTATCTAGGTTACCTAACGGGCACTTGGAATATGTAGGTTCCTAGCAGGCACGTGGACTATGGAGGTTAACTCGCGGGCCCTTGAACTATGTAAGTTAATTAGCGGGCACTTGGACGATCTAGGTTAACTAGCGGGCACTTGGACTATCTAGGCTAACTAGCAGTCATTCGGACTATGTAGGTAACCTAGCGGGAACTTGGACTATCTAGGTTACCTAGCGGGCACTTGGACTATCTAGGTTAACGAACGGGCACTTGGACTATCTAGGTTACTTAGGGGGCACTTGTACTATGTAGGTTAAATAGCGGACACTTGGACGATCAAGGTTAAATAGCGGGCATTTGGACTATATAGGTTACCTAGTGGGCACTTGAAATATTTAGGTTACCTAGCAGGCACTTGGACTATCTAGGTTACCTAGCGGGCACTTGAACTACCTACGTTACCTAGCGGGTACTTGGACAACGTAGGTTAACTAGCGGGCTGTTGGACTATCTAGGTTACCTAGCGGACACTTGGACTATCTTAGTTCCCTAAAGGGCACTTGGACTATGTTGGTTCCCTGGCGGGCACTTGGACTATGTAGGTTCCCTAGCGCGCACTTGGACTATCTAGGTTAACTAGCGGGCACTTGGACTATTTAGGTTACCTAGCGGACACTTGCACTATATAGGTTACCTAGCGGGCACTTGGTCTATGTAGGTTAACTGGAGGACGCTTGGACGATCTAGGTTAACAAGTGGGCCCTTGGATTATGTAGGTTAACTAGCCGGCACTTGGATGATCTAGGTTAACTAGCGGGCACTTGGACGATCTAGGTTAACCAGCGGGCACTTGGACTATCAAAGTTAACAAGCGAGCCCTTGGACTATGTAGGTTAACTAGCGGGCCCTTGGACTATCTAGGTTACCTAGATAGCACTGGGACTATATAGGTTCCCTAGCGGGCACTTGGACTATCTAGGTTAACGAATGTGCACTTGGACTATGTAGGTTCCTAGCGGGCACTTGGACTATGGAGGTTAACTAGCGGGCCCTTGAACTATGTAAGTTAATTAGCGGGCACTTGGACGATCTAGGTTAACTAGCGGGCACTTGGACTATCTTAGTTCCCTAAAGGGCACTTGGACTATCTAGGTTAACTAGCGGTCACTCGGACTATGTAGGTAACCTAGGGGGAACTTGGACTATCTAGGTTACCTAGCGGGCACTTGGACTATCTAGGTTAACTAACGAGCATTTGGAGTATCTAGGTTAACTAGCGGGCACTTGGACTATGTGTGTTAACTAGCGGGCACTTGGACTACCTACGTTACCTAGCGGGTACTTGGACAATGTAGGTTAACTAGCGAGCTGTTGGACTATCTAGGTTACCTAGCGGACACTTGGACAATCTACGTTAACTAACGGGCACTTGGACTATGTAGGTTCCCTAGTGGGCACTTGGACTATGTAGGTTCCCTAGTGGGCACTTGGATTATGTAGGTTCCCTAGAGGGCATATGGACTATGTAGGTTCCCTAGCGGGCATTTGGACTATCTTTGTTCCCTAAGGGCACTTGGACTATGTAGATTACCTAGCGGACACTTGGACTATCTATGTTAGCTAATGGGCACCTGGACTATCTAGGTTACCTAGCAGGCACTTGGACTATGTAGGTTACCTAGCGGGCAATTGGAATATCTAGGTTACGTTCGGACACTTGGACTATGTAGGTTAATTAGTGGAACTTGGACGATCTAGGTTAACTAGCGGGCACTTGGATTATCTAGGTTAACTAGCGGGGCCTTGGACTATGTAGGTTACCTAGCGGGCCCTTGGACTATGTTGGTTAACTAGCAGGCACTTGGACGATCTAGGTTAACTAGCGGGCACTTGGACTATCTAGGTTAACTAGCGGACACTCGGACTATGTAGGTAACCTAGCGGGAACTTGGACTAATAGGTTACTTAGCGGGCACTTGGACTATCTAGGTTAACGAACGGGCACTTGGACTATCTAGGTTACCTACCGGGCACTTGTACTATGTAGATTAAATAGAGGACACTTGGACGATCTAGGTTAATTAGCGAGCACTTGGACTATCTCGGTTTACTAGCGGGCACTTGGACTATGTAGGTTCCCTAGCGGGCATTTGGACTATATAGGTTACCTAGCGGGCACTTGAAATATTTAGGTTACCTAGCAGGCACTTGGACTATCTAGGTTACCTAGCGGGCACTTGGACTACCTACGTTACCTAGCGGGTACTTGGACAATGTAGGTTAACGAGCGGGCTGTTGGACTATCTAGGTTACCTAGCGGACACTTGGACAATCTACGTTAACTAACGGGCACTTGGACTATGTAGGTTTCCTAGTGGGCACTTGGATTATGTAGGTTCCCTAGAGGGCATATGGACTATGTAGGTTCCCTAGCGGGCACTTGGACTATCTTAGTTCCCTAAAGGGCACTTGGACTATCTAGGTTAACTAGCGGTCACTCGGACTATGTAGGTAACCTAGAGGGAACTTGGACTATCTAGGTTACCTAGCGGGCACTTGGACTATCTAGGTTACCCAGCGGGTTCTTGGACAATGTACGTTCTCTAGCGGGCACTTGGACTATCTAGGTAAACTAACGAGCACTCGGACTATCTAGGTTAACTAGCGGGCACTTGGACTATATGTGTTAACTAGCGGGCACTTTGACTTTCTAGGTTACCTAGCGGGCTTTTGGACTATGTACGTTCCCTAGCGGGCACTTGCGCTATCTACGTTACTTAGCGGGCACTTGGACTATGTAGGTTAACTAGGAGGCACTTGGACTATCTAGGTTAACTAACGGGTACTTGGAATATCTCTGTTACCTAGCGGGCACATGGACTATATAGGTTACCTAGCGGGCACTTGGACTGTCTTGGATACGTAGCGGGCACTTGGACTATCTAGGTTAACGAATGTGCACTTGGAATATGTAGGTTACCTAGAGGGCACTTGGATTATCTAGGTTACCTAACGGGCACTTGGACTATGTAGGTTCCTAGCGGGCACTTGAACTATGGAGGTTAACTAGCGGGCCCTTGAACTATGTAAGTTAATTAGCGGGCACTTGGACGATCTAGGTTAACTATCTTAGTTCCCTAAAGGGCACTTGGACTATCAAGGTTAACTAGCGGTCACTCGGACTATGGAGGTAATCTAGGGGGAACTTGGACTATCTAGGTTACCTAGCGGGCACTTGGACTATCTAGGTTACCTAGCGGGCACTTGGACAATGTACGTTCCCTAGAGGGCACTTGGAGTATCTAGGTTAACTAACGAGCACTTGGACTATCTAGGTTAACTAGCGGACACTCGGACTATGTGTGTTAACGAGCAGGCACTCGGACTATGTATGTTCCTTAGCGGGCACTTGGATTATCTAGGTTAACGAATGTGCACTTAGAATATGTAGGTTACCTAGCGGGCACTTGGACTATCTAGGTTACCTAACGGGCACTTGGACTATGTAGGTTCCTCGCGGGCACTTGGACTATGGAAGTTAACTAGCAGGCCCTTGAACTATGTAAGTTAATTAGCGGGCACTTGGACGATCTAGGTTAACTAGCGTGCACTTGGACTATCTAGGTTAACTAGCAGTCACTCGGACTATGTAGGTAACCTAGTGGGAACTTGGACTATCTAGGTTACCTAGCGGGCACTTGGACCATCTAGGTTAACTAACGGGCACTTGGACTATGTAGGTTCCCTAGTGGGCACTTGGACTATATAGGTTCCCGAGCGGGCACTTGGACTATCTTAGTTCCCTAAAGGGCACTTTGATTATGTAGGTTCCCTAGCAGGCACTTGGACTATGTAGGTTCCATAGCGGGCACTTGGACTATGTAGTTTCCCTATCAGGCACTTGGACTATGTAGGTTAACTAGCGGGCACTTGGACTATGTAGGTTACCTAGCGGGCACTTGGACTATCTAGGTTAACTAACGGGCACTTGGACTATCTAGGTTATCTAGCGGGCCCTTGTACTATGTAGGTTAATAGCGGACCCTTGGACTATATAAGTTAATTAGTGGGCACTTGGATGATATAGGTTAACGAGCGGGCACTTGGACTATCTAGTTTACCTACCGGGCACTTGTACTATGTAGATTAAATAGCGGACACTTGGACGATCTAGGTTAATTAGCGAGCACTTGGACTATTTCGGTTAACTAGCGGGCACTTGAACTACCTACGTTACCTAGCGGGTACTTGGACAATGTAGGTTAACTAGCGGGCAGTTGGACTATCTAGGTTACCTAGCGGACACTTGGACAATCTACGTTAACTAACGGGCACTTGGACTATGTAGGTTCCCTAGTGGGCACTTGGATTATGTAGGTTCCCTAGAGGGCATATGGACTATGTAGGTTCCCTAGCGGGCATTTGGACTATCTTAGTTCCCTAAAGGGCACTTGGACTATGTAGATTACCTAGCGGACACTTGGACTATCTATGTTAGCTAATGGGCACCTGGACTATCTAGGTTACCTAGCGGGCACTTGGACTATGTAGGTTACCTAGCGGGCACTTGGACTATCTAGGTTACGTTCGGACACTTGGACTATGTAGGTTAATTAGTGCAACTTGGACGATCTAGGTTAACTAGCGGCCACTTGGATTATCTAGGTTAACTAGCGGGGCCTGGGACTATGTAGGTTACCTAGCGGGCCCTTGAACTATGTAGGTTAACTAGCAGGCACTTGGACGATCTAGGTTAACTAGCGGGCACTTGGACTATCTAGGTTAACTAGCGGACACTCGGACTATGTAGGTAACCTAGCGGGAACTTGGACTAATAGGTTACTTAGCGGGCACTTGGACTATCTAGGTTAACGAACGGGCACTTGGACTATCTAGGTTACCTACCGGGCACTTGTACTATGTAGGTTAAATAGCGGACACTTGGACAATCTAGGTTAATTAGCGAGCACTTGGACTATCGGGGTTAACTAGCGGGCACTTGGACCATGTAGGTTCCCTAGCGGGCATTTGGACTATATAGGTTACCTAGCGGGCACTTGAAATATTTAGGTTACGTAGCAGGCACTTGGTTATCTAGGTTACCTAGCGGGCACTTGAACTACCTACGTTACCTAGTGGGTACTTGGACAATGTAGGTTAACTAGCGGGCTGTTGGACTATCTAGGTTACCTAGCGGACAGTTGGACAATCTACGTTAACTAACGGGCACTTGGACTATGTAGGTTCCCTAGGGGCACTTGGATTATGTAGGTTCCCTAGAGGGCATATGGACTATGTAGGTTCCCTAGTGGGCACTTGGACTATCTTAGTTCCCTAAAGGACACTTGGACTATCTAGGTTAACTAGCGGTCACTCGGAATATGTAGGTAAACTAGGGGGAACTTGGACTATCTAGGTTACCTAGCGGGCACTTGGACTATCTAGGTTACCTAGCGGGCACTTGGACAATGTACATTCCCTAGCGGGCACATGGACTATCTAGGTTACCTAACGGGCACTTGGAATATGTAGGTTCCTAGCGGGCACGTGGACTATGGAGGTTAACTCGCGGGCCCTTGAACTATGTAAGTTAATTAGCGGGCACTTGGACTATCTAGGTTAACGAACGGGCACTTGGACTATCTAGGTTACCTAGCGGGCACTTGTACTATGTAGGTTAAATAGCGGACACTTGGACGATCTAGGTTAAATAGCGGGCATTTGGACTATATAGGTTACCTAGTGGGCACTTGAAGTATTTAGGTTACCTAGCAGGCACTTGGACTATCTAGGTTACCTAGCGGGCACTTGAACTACCTACGTTACCTAGCGGGTACTTGGACTATGTACGTTCCCTAGTGGGCAGTTAGACTATGTAGGTTCCCTAGCTGCACTTGGACTATCTTAGTTCCCTAAAGGGCACTTGGACTATGTAGGTTCCCTGGCGGGCACTTGGACTATGTAGGTTCCCTAGCGGGCACTTGGACTATCTAGGTTAACTAGCGGGCACTTGGACTATGTAGGTTAACTAGCGGACACTTGCACTATGTAGGTTACCTAGCAGGCACTTGGACTATGTATCTTCCCTAACGGGCACTTGGACTATCTATGTTAACTAGCGGGCACTTGGATTATGTAGGTTACCTAGCGGACACTTGCACTATATAGGTTACCTAGCGGGCACTTGGTCTATGTAGGTTAACTGGAGGACGCTTGGACGACCTAGGTTAACAAGTGGGCCCTTGGATTATGTAGGTTAACTAGCCGGCACTTGGATGATCTAGGTTAACTAGCGGGCACTTGGACGATCTAGGTTAACCAGCGGGCACTTGGACTATCAAAGTTAACAAGCGAGCCCTTGGACTATGTAGGTTAACTAGCGGGCCCTTGGACTATCTAGGTTACCTAGATAGCACTGGGACTATATAGGTTCCCTAGCGGGCACTTGGACTGTCTTGGATACGTAGCGGGCACTTGGACTATCTAGGTTAACGAATGTGCACTTGGAATATGTAGGTTACCTAGCGGGCACTTGGACTATCTAGGTTACCTAACGGGCACTTGGACTATTTAGGTTCCAGCGGGCACTTGGACTATGGAGGTTAACTAGCGGGCCCTTGAACTATGTAAGTTAATTAGCGGGCACTTGGACGATCTAGGTTAACTTCGGTCACTTGAACTATCTAGGTTAACTAGCAGTCACTTGGACTATGTAGATAACCTAGCGGGAACTTGGACTATCTAGGTTACCTAGCGGGCACTTGGACTATCTAGGTTCACGAACGGGCACTTGGACTATCTAGGTTACCTAGCGGGCACTTGTACTATGTAGGTTAAATAGAGGACACTTGGACGATCTAGGTTAAATAGCGGGCATTTGGACTATATAGGTTACCTAGTGAGCACTTGAAATATTTAGGTTACCTAGCAGGCACTTGGACTATCTAGGTTACCTAGCGGGCACTTGAACTACCTACGTTACCTAGCGGGTACTTGGACTATGTACGTTCCCTAGTGGGCAGTTAGACTATGTAGGTACCCTAGCAGGCATATGGACTATGTATGTTCCCTAGCGGCACTTGGACTATCTTAGTTCCCTAAAGGGCACTTGGACTATGTAGGTTCCCTGGCGGGCACTTGGACTATGTAGGTTCTCTAGCGGGTACTTGGACTACCTAGGTTAACTAGCGGGCACTTGGACTATGTAGGTTAACTAGCGGATACTTGCACTATGTAGGTTACCTAGCGGGCACTTGGACTATGTAGGTTAACTAGCGGATACTTGCACTATGTAGGTTACCTAGCGGGCACTTGAACTATGTAGGTTAACTAGCAGGCCCTTGGACTATCTAGGTTACTTAGCAGGCACTTGGGCTATGTATCTTAACTAGCGGGCACTTGCACTCTCTAGGTTACCTAGCCGGCACTTGGACTATGTACCTTCCCTAGCGGGCACTTGGATTATCTATGTTAACTAGCGGGCACTTTGACTATGTAGGTTAACTGGAGGACGCTTGGACGATCTAGGTAAACAAGAGGGCCCTTGGACTATGTAGCTTAACTAGCCGGCACTTGGATGATCTAGGTTAACTAGCGGGCACTTGGACGATCTAGGTTAACCAGCGGGCACTTGGACTATCAAAGTTAACAAGCGAGCCCTTGGACTATGTAGGTTAACTAGCGGGCCCGTGGACTATCTAGGTTACCTAGAAAGCACTTGGACTATATAGGTTCCCTAGCGGGCACTTGGACTATCTAGGTTAACGAACGGGCACTTGGACTATGCAGGTAACCTTGCCGGCACTTGGACTGTCTAGGTTACATAGCGGCCACTTGGACTTCTAGGTTAACGAATGGGCACTTGGACTATGTAAGTTGCCTAGCGAACACTTGGACTATCTAGGTTAGGTAACGGGCATTTGGACTATCTAGGTTATCCAGCGGGAACTTGGACAATGTAGGTTACCAAGCGGGCACTTGGACTATCTAGGTTACCTAGCGGGCACTTGGACTATCTAGGTTACCTAGCGGGAACTAGGACAATGTAGGTTACCAGCGGGCACTTGGACTATCTAGGTTAACGAACGAGCACTTGGACTATGTAGGTTAACTAGCGGACACTTGGACTATCTAGGTTAGCTAGCAGGCACTTTGACTATCTAGGTTAACCAAGGGCACTTGGACTATGTAGGTTGCCAACGAGCACTTGGACTATGTAGGTTCCCTAGCGGGCGCTTGGACTTTGTAGGTTCCCTAGCGGTTACTTGGACTGTCTAGGTTAACTAGCGGGCAATTGGACTGTCTAGGTTACCTAGTGGGCACTTGGACTATGTAGTTTACCTAGCAGGCACTTGGACTATGTAGGTTAACTAGCGCACACTTGGACTATCTAGGTTACCTACCGGGCACTTGGACTATATACGTTCCCTAGCGGGCACTTGGGCTATCTACGTTACCTAGTGGGCACTTGGACTATGTAGGTTAACGAACTGGCACTTCGACTATGTAGGTAACCTAGTGGTCACTTGGACTGTCTAGGTTACCTAGCGGACACTTGGACGATCTAGGTTAACTAGCGCGTACTTGGAGTATCTAGGTTAACTAGCGGTCCCTTGGACTACGTAGGTTAACTAGCGGACACTTGCACTATGTAGGTTACCTAGCGGGCACTTGGACTATGTAGGTTACCTAGCGGGCACTTGGACGATCTAGGTTAACTAGCGGGCACTTGGATTATCTAGGTTACCTAACAGGCACTTGGACTATGTATGTTCCAGAGCGGGCAATTAGATTATGTAGGTTCCCTAGCGGGCACTTGGACTATCTAGGTTCCCTAAAGGGCACTTGGACTATGTAGGTTAACTAGCGGACAATTGCACTCTCTAGTTTACCTAGCGGGCACTTGGACTATGTACCTTCCCTAGCGGGCACTTGGACTATCTATGTTAACTAGCGGGCACTTGGACTATGTAGGTTGCCTAGCGGGCACTTGGACGATCTAGGTTAGGTAACGGGCACTTGGACTATCTAGGTTAGCTAACAGGAACTTGGACTATCTAGGTTACCTAGCGGGCACTAGGACTATGTAGGTTACCTAGCGGGCACTTGGACTATCTAGGTTACCTAGCTGGAACTTGGACAATGTAGGTTACCAGCGGGCACTTGGACTATCTAGGTTAACGAACGAGCACTTGGACTATGTAGGTAACCTAGCGGGCACTTGGACTGTCTAGGTTACCTAGCGGGCACTTGGACTATCTAGGTTAACGAACGTGCACTTGGACTATGTAGGTTAACTAGCGAACACTTGGACTATCTAGGTTAGCTAACGGGAAACTGGACTATCAAGGTTACCTAACAGGCACTTGGACTATGTAGGTTACCTAGCGGGCACTTGGACTATCTAGGTTACCTAATAGGCACTTTGACTATCTAGGTTAACTAACGGCCACTTGGACTATGTAGGTTGCCTAGCGAGCACTTGGACTATGGAGGTTGCCTAGCGGGCACTTGGACGATCTAGGTTAGCTAACGGGCACTTGGACTATCTAGGTTAGCTAACAGGAACTTGGACTATCTAGGTTACCTAGCGGGCACTAGGACTATGTAGGTTACCTAGCGGGCACTTGGACTATCTAGGTTACCTAGCGGGAACTTGGACAATGTAGGTTACCAGCGGGCACTTGGACTATCTAGGTTAACGAACGAGCACTTGGACTATGTAGGTAACCTAGCGGGCATTTGGACTGTCTAGGTTACCTAGCGGGCACTTGGACTATCTAGGTTAACTAACGGGCCCTTGGACTATGTAGGTTAACTAGCGGACACTTGGACTATCTAGGTTAGCTAACGGGCAATTGGACTATCAAGGTTACCTAACGGGCACTTGGACTATGTAGGTTACCTAGCGGGCACTTGGACTATCTAGGTTACCTAGTAGGCACTTTGACTATCTAGGTTAACTAACGGGCACTTGGACTATGTAGGTTGCCTAGCTAGCACTTGGACTATGTAGGTTCCTTAGCCGGCGCTTGGACTATGTAGGTTCCCTAGCGGTTACTTGGACTGTCTAGGTTAACTAGCGGGCAATTAGTCTGTCTAGGTTACCTAGCAGGCACTTGGACTATGTAGGTTAACTAGCGCATACTTGGACTATCTAGGTTACCTAGCGGGCACTTGGACTATATACATTCCCTAGCGGGCACTTGGGCTATCTACGTTCCCTAGCGGGTACTTGCACTATGTAGGTTAACGAACGGGCACTTGGACTATGTAGGTAACCTAGTGGTCACTTGGACTGTCTAGGTTACATAGCGGGCACTTGGACGATCTAGGTTAACTAGCGGGCACTTGGACTATCTAGGTTAACTAGCAGTCACTCGGACTATGTAGGTAACCTAGCAGAAACTTGGACTATCTAGGTTACCTAGCGGGCACTTGGACCATCTAGGTTAACTAACGGGCACTTGGACTATGTAGGTTCCCTAGTGGGCACTTGGACTATATAGGTTCCCGAGCGGGCACTTGGACTATCTTAGTTCCCTAAAGGGCACTTTGATTATGTAGGTTCCCTAGCAGGCACTTGGACTGTGTAGGTTCCATAGCGGGCACTTGGACTATGTAGTTTCCATATCAGGCACTTGGACTATGTAGGTTAACTAGCGGGCACTTGGACTATGTAGGTTACCTAGCGGGTACTTGGACTATCTAGGTTAACTAACGGGCACTTGGACTATCTAGGTTATCTAGCGGGCCCTTGTACTATGTAGGTTAATAGCGGGCCCTTGGACTATATAAGTTAATTAGTGGGCACTTGGACGATCTAGGTTAACGAGCGGGCACATGGACTATCTAGGTTACCCACCGGGCACTTGTACTATGTAGATTAAATAGCGGACACTTGGACGATCTAGGTTAATTAGCGAGCACTTGGACTATTTCGGTTAACTAGCGGGCACTTGAACTACCTACGTTACCTAGCGGGTACTTGGACAATATAGGTTAACTAGAGGGCAGTTGGGCTATCTAGGTTACCTAGCGGACACTTGGACAATCTACGTTAACTAACGGGCACTTGGACTATGTAGGTTCCCTAGTGGGCACTTGGATTATGTAGGTTCCCTAGAGGGCATATGGACTATGTAGGTTCCCTAGCGGGCATTTGGACTATCTTAGTTCCCTAAAGGGCACTTGGACTATGTAGATTACCTAGCGGACAGTTGGACTATCTATGTTAGCTAATGGGCACCTGGACTATCTAGGTTACCTAGCGGGCACTTGGACTATGTAGGTTACCTAGCGGGCACTTGGACTATCTAGGTTACGTTCGGACACTTGGACTATGTAGGTTAATTAGTGGAACTTGGACGATCTAGGTTAACTAGCGGGTACTTGGATTATCTAGGTTAACTAGCGGGGCCTTGGACTATGTAGGTTACCTAGCGGGCCCTTGGACTATGTAGGTTAACTAGCAGACACTTGGACAATCTACGTTAACTAGCGGGCACTTGGACTATGTAGGTTCCCTAGCGGGCATTTGGACTATATAGGTTACCTAGCGGGCACTTGAAATATTTAGGTTACCTAGCAGACACTTGGACTATCTAGGTTACCTAGCGGGCACTTGAACTACCTACGTTACCTAGCGGGTACTTGGACAATGTAGGTTAACTAGCGGGCTGTTGGACTATCTAGGTTACCTAGCGGACACTTGGACAATCTACGTTAACTAACGGGCACTTGGACTATGTAGGTTCCCTAGTGGGCACTTGGATTATGTAGGTTCCCTAGAAGGCATATGGACTATGTAGGTTCCCTAGCGGGCACTTGGACTATCTTAGTTCCCTAAAGGACACTTGGACTATCTAGGTTAACTAGCGGTCAGTCGGAATATGTAGGTAACCTAGGGGGAACTTGGACTATCTAGGTTACCTAGCGGGCACTTGGACTATCTTGGTTAACTAACGAACACTTGGACTATCTAGGTTAACTAGCGGACATTGGACTATGTGTGTTAACTAGCGGGCACTCGGACTATATATGTTCCTTGGCGGGCACTTGGACTTTCTAGGTAACCTAGCGGGCTTTTGGACTATGTACGTTACCTAGCGGGCACTTGGGCTTTCTACGTTACCTAGCGGGCACTAGGACTATGTAGGTTTACTAGGGGGCACTTCGACTATCTAGGTTAACTAATGGGTACTTGGAATATCTCGGTTACCTAGCGGGCACATGGACTATATAGGTTACCTAGCGGGCACTTGGACTGTCTTGGATACGTAGCGGGCACTTGGACTATCTAGGTTAACGAATGTGCACTTGGAATATGTAGGTTACCTAGCGGGCACATGGACTCTCTAGGTAACCTAACGGGCACTTGGACTATCTAGGTTAACGAATGTGCAATTGGAATATGTAGGTTACCTAGAGGGCACTTGGACTATCTAGATTACCTAACGGGCACTTGGACTATGTAGGTTCCTAGCGGGCACGTGGACTATGGAGGTTAACTCGCGGGCACTGAACTATGTAAGTTAATTAGAGGGCACTTGGACGATCTAGGTTAACTAGCGGGCACTTGGACTATCTAGGTTAACTAGCAGTCACTCGGACTATGTAGGTAACCTAGCGGGAACTTGGACAATCTAGGATACCTAGCGGGCACTTGGACTATCTAGGTTAACGAACGGGCACTTGGACTATCTAGGTTACCTAGCGGGCACTTGTACTATGTAGGTTAAATAGCGGACACTTGGACGATCAAGGTTAAATAGCGGGCATTTGGACTATATAGGTTACCTAGTGGGCACTTGAAATATTAAGGTTACCTAGCAGGCACTTGGACTATCTAGGTTACCTAGCGGGCACTTGAACTACCTACGTTACCTAGCGGGTACTTGGACTATGTACGTTCCCTAGTGGGCAGTTAGACTATGTAGGTTCCCTAGCTGCACTTGGACTATCTTAGTTCCCTAAAGGGCACTTGGACTATGTAGGTTCCCTGGCGGGCACTTGGACTATGTAGGTTACCTAGCGGGCACTTGGACTATCTAGGTTACCTAGCGGGAACTAGGACAATGTAGGTTACCAGCGGGCACTTGGACTATCTAGGTTAACGAACGAGCACTTGGACTATGTAGGTTAACTAGCGGACACTTGGACTATCTAGGTTAGCTAGCAGGCACTTTGACTATCTAGGTTAACCAAGGGCACTTGAACTATGTAGGTTGCCAACGAGCACTTGGACTATGTAGGTTCCCTAGCGGGCGCTTGTACTTTGTAGGTTCCCTAGCGGTTACTTGGACTGTCTAGGTTAACTAGCGGGCAATTGGACTGTCTAAGTTACCTAGTGGGCACTTGGACTATGTAGTTTACCTAGCAGGCACTTGGACTATGTAGGTTAACTAGCGCACACTTGGACTATCTAGGTTACCTACCGGGCACTTGGACTATATACGTTCCCTAGCGGGCACTTGGGCTATCTACGTTACCTAGTGGGCACTTGGACTATGTAGGTTAACGAACTGGCACTTCGACTATGTAGGTAACCTAGTGGTCACTTGGACTGTCTAGGTTACCTAGCGGACACTTGGACGATCTAGGTTAACTAGCGCGTACTTGGAGTATCTAGGTTAACTAGCGGTCCCTTGGACTACGTAGGTTAACTAGCGGACACTTGCACTATGTAGGTTACCTAGCGGGCACTTGGACTATGTAGGTTACCTAGCGGGCACTTGGACGATCTAGGTTAACTAGCGGGCACTTGGATTATCTAGGTTAACTAACAGGCACTTGGACTATGTATGTTCCAGAGCGGGCAATTAGATTATGTAGGTTCCCTAGCGGGCACTTGGAATATCTAGGTTCCCTAAAGGGCACTTGGACTATGTAGGTTAACTAGCGGACAATTGCACTCTCTAGTTTACCTAGCGGGCACTTGGACTATGTACCTTCCCTAGCGGGCACTTGGACTATCTATGTTAACTAGCGGGCACTTGGACTATGTAGGTTGCCTAGCGGGCACTTGGACGATCTAGGTTAGGTAACGGGCACTTGGACTATCTAGGTTAGCTAACAGGAACTTGGACTATCTAGGTTACCTAGCGGGCACTAGGACTATGTAGGTTACCTAGCGGGCACTTGGACTATCTAGGTTACCTAGCTGGAACTTGGACAATGTAGGTTACCAGCGGGCACTTGGACTATCTAGGTTAACGAACGAGCACTTGGACTATGTAGGTAACCTAGCGGGCACTTGGACTGTCTAGGTTACCTAGCGGGCACTTGGACTATCTAGGTTAACGAACGTGCACTTGGACTATGTAGGTTAACTAGCGAACACTTGGACTATCTAGGTTAGCTAACGGGAAACTGGACTATCAAGGTTACCTAACAGGCACTTGGACTATGTAGGTTACCTAGTGGGCACTTGGACTATCTAGGTTACCTAATAGGCACTTTGACTATCTAGGTTAACTAACGGCCACTTGGACTATGTAGGTTGCCTAGCGAGCACTTGGACTATGGAGGTTGCCTAGCGGGCACTTGGACGATCTAGGTTAGCTAACGGGCACTTGGACTATCTAGGTTAGCTAACAGGAACTTGGACTATCTAGGTTACCTAGCGGGCACTAGGACTATGTAGGTTACCTAGCGGGCACTTGGACTATCTAGGTTACCTAGCGGGAACTTGGACAATGTAGGTTACCAGCGGGCACTTGGACTATCTAGGTTAACGAACGAGCACTTGGACTATGTAGGTAACCTAGCGGGCATTTGGACTGTCTAGGTTACCTAGCGGGCACTTGGACTATCTAGGTTAACTAACGGGCCCTTGGACTATGTAGGTTAACTAGCGGACACTTGGACTATCTAGGTTAGCTAACGGGCAATTGGACTATCAAGGTTACCTAACGGGCACTTGGACTATGTAGGTTACCTAGCGGGCACTTGGACTATCTAGGTTACCTAGTAGGCACTTTGACTATCTAGGTTAACTAACGGGCACTTGGACTATGTAGGTTGCCTAGCTAGCACTTGGACTATGTAGGTTCCTTAGCCGGCGCTTGGACTATGTAGGTTCCCTAGCGGTTACTTGGACTGTCTAGGTTAACTAGCGGGCAATTAGTCTGTCTAGGTTACCTAGCAGGCACTTGGACTATGTAGGTTAACTAGCGCATACTTGGACTATCTAGGTTACCTAGCGGGCACTTGAACTACCTACGTTACCTAGCGGGTACTTGGACTATGTACGTTCCCTAGTGGGCAGTTAGACTATGTAGGTTCCCTAGCTGCACTTGGACTATCTTAGTTCCCTAAAGGGCACTTGGACTATGTAGGTTCCCTGGCGGGCACTTGGACTATGTAGGTTACCTAGCGGGCACTTGGACTATCTAGGTTACCTAGCGGGAACTAGGACAATGTAGGTTACCAGCGGGCACTTGGACTATCTAGGTTAACGAACGAGCACTTGGACTATGTAGGTTAACTAGCGGACACTTGGACTATCTAGGTTAGCTAGCAGGCACTTTGACTATCTAGGTTAACCAAGGGCACTTGGACTATGTAGGTTGCCAACGAGCACTTGGACTATGTAGGTTCCCTAGCGGGCGCTTGGACTTTGTAGGTTCCCTAGCGGTTACTTGGACTGTCTAGGTTAACTAGCGGGCAATTGGACTGTCTAGGTTACCTAGTGGGCACTTGGACTATGTAGTTTACCTAGCAGGCACTTGGACTATGTAGGTTAACTAGCGCACACTTGGACTATCTAGGTTACCTACCGGGCACTTGGACTATATACGTTCCCTAGCGGGCACTTGGGCTATCTACGTTACCTAGTGGGCACTTGGACTATGTAGGTTAACGAACTGGCACTTCGACTATGTAGGTAACCTAGTGGTCACTTGGACTGTCTAGGTTACCTAGCGGACACTTGGACGATCTAGGTTAACTAGCGCGTACTTGGAGTATCTAGGTTAACTAGCGGTCCCTTGGACTACGTAGGTTAACTAGCGGACACTTGCACTATGTAGGTTACCTAGCGGGCACTTGGACTATGTAGGTTACCTAGCGGGCACTTGGACGATCTAGGTTAACTAGCGGGCACTTGGATTATCTAGGTTAACTAACAGGCACTTGGACTATGTATGTTCCAGAGCGGGCAATTAGATTATGTAGGTTCCCTAGCGGGCACTTGGAATATCTAGGTTCCCTAAAGGGCACTTGGACTATGTAGGTTAACTAGCGGACAATTGCACTCTCTAGTTTACCTAGCGGGCACTTGGACTATGTACCTTCCCTAGCGGGCACTTGGACTATCTATGTTAACTAGCGGGCACTTGGATTATGTAGGTTGCCTAGCGGGCACTTGGACGATCTAGGTTAGGTAACGGGCACTTGGACTATCTAGGTTAGCTAACAGGAACTTGGACTATCTAGGTTACCTAGCGGGCACTAGGACTATGTAGGTTACCTAGCGGGCACTTGGACTATCTAGGTTACCTAGCTGGAACTTGGACAATGTAGGTTACCAGCGGGCACTTGGACTATCTAGGTTAACGAACGAGCACTTGGACTATGTAGGTAACCTAGCGGGCACTTGGACTGTCTAGGTTACCTAGCGGGCACTTGGACTATCTAGGTTAACGAACGTGCACTTGGACTATGTAGGTTAACTAGCGAACACTTGGACTATCTAGGTTAGCTAACGGGAAACTGGACTATCAAGGTTACCTAACAGGCACTTGGACTATGTAGGTTACCTAGTGGGCACTTGGACTATCTAGGTTACCTAATAGGCACTTTGACTATCTAGGTTAACTAACGGCCACTTGGACTATGTAGGTTGCCTAGCGAGCACTTGGACTATGGAGGTTGCCTAGCGGGCACTTGGACGATCTAGGTTAGCTAACGGGCACTTGGACTATCTAGGTTAGCTAACAGGAACTTGGACTATCTAGGTTACCTAGCGGGCACTAGGACTATGTAGGTTACCTAGCGGGCACTTGGACTATCTAGGTTAACTAACGGGCCCTTGGACTATGTAGGTTAACTAGCGGACACTTGGACTATCTAGGTTAGCTAACGGGCAATTGGACTATCAAGGTTACCTAACGGGCACTTGGACTATGTAGGTTACCTAGCGGGCACTTGGACTATCTAGGTTACCTAGTAGGCACTTTGACTATCTAGGTTAACTAACGGGCACTTGGACTATGTAGGTTGCCTAGCTAGCACTTGGACTATGTAGGTTCCTTAGCCGGCGCTTGGACTATGTAGGTTCCCTAGCGGTTACTTGGACTGTCTAGGTTAACTAGCGGGCAATTAGTCTGTCTAGGTTACCTAGCAGGCACTTGGACTATGTAGGTTAACTAGCGCATACTTGGACTATCTAGGTTACCTAGCGGGCACTTGAACTACCTACGTTACCTAGCGGGTACTTGGACTATGTACGTTCCCTAGTGGGCAGTTAGACTATGTAGGTTCCCTAGCTGCACTTGGACTATCTTAGTTCCCTAAAGGGCACTTGGACTATGTAGGTTCCCTGGCGGGCACTTGGACTATGTAGGTTACCTAGCGGGCACTTGGACTATGTAGGTTACCTAGCGGGAACTAGGACAATGTAGGTTACCAGCGGGCACTTGGACTATCTAGGTTAACGAACGAGCACTTGGACTATGTAGGTTAACTAGCGGACACTTGGACTATCTAGGTTAGCTAGCAGGCACTTTGACTATCTAGGTTAACCAAGGGCACTTGGACTATGTAGGTTGCCAACGAGCACTTGGACTATGTAGGTTCCCTAGCGGGCGCTTGGACTTTGTAGGTTCCCTAGCGGTTACTTGGACTGTCTAGGTTAACTAGCGGGCAATTGGACTGTCTAGGTTACCTAGTGGGCACTTGGACTATGTAGTTTACCTAGCAGGCACTTGGACTATGTAGGTTAACTAGCGCACACTTGGACTATCTAGGTTACCTACCGGGCACTTGGACTATATACGTTCCCTAGCGGGCACTTGGGCTATCTACGTTACCTAGTGGGCACTTGGACTATGTAGGTTAACGAACTGGCACTTCGACTATGTAGGTAACCTAGTGGTCACTTGGACTGTCTAGGTTACCTAGCGGACACTTGGACGATCTAGGTTAACTAGCGCGTACTTGGAGTATCTAGGTTAACTAGCGGTCCCTTGGACTACGTAGGTTAACTAGCGGACACTTGCACTATGTAGGTTACCTAGCGGGCACTTGGACTATGTAGGTTACCTAGCGGGCACTTGGACGATCTAGGTTAACTAGCGGGCACTTGGATTATCTAGGTTAACTAACAGGCACTTGGACTATGTATGTTCCAGAGCGGGCAATTAGATTATGTAGGTTCCCTAGCGGGCACTTGGAATATCTAGGTTCCCTAAAGGGCACTTGGACTATGTAGGTTAACTAGCGGACAATTGCACTCTCTAGTTTACCTAGCGGGCACTTGGACTATGTACCTTCCCTAGCGGGCACTTGGACTATCTATGTTAACTAGCGGGCACTTGGACTATGTAGGTTGCCTAGCGGGCACTTGGACGATCTAGGTTAGGTAACGGGCACTTGGACTATCTAGGTTAGCTAACAGGAACTTGGACTATCTAGGTTACCTAGCGGGCACTAGGACTATGTAGGTTACCTAGCGGGCACTTGGACTATCTAGGTTACCTAGCTGGAACTTGGACAATGTAGGTTACCAGCGGGCACTTGGACTATCTAGGTTAACGAACGAGCACTTGGACTATGTAGGTAACCTAGCGGGCACTTGGACTGTCTAGGTTACCTAGCGGGCACTTGGACTATCTAGGTTAACGAACGTGCACTTGGACTATGTAGGTTAACTAGCGAACACTTGGACTATCTAGGTTAGCTAACGGGAAACTGGACTATCAAGGTTACCTAACAGGCACTTGGACTATGTAGGTTAACTAGCGCATACTTGGACTATCTAGGTTACCTAGCGGGCACTTGGACTATATACATTCCCTAGCGGGCACTTGGGCTATCTACGTTCCCTAGCGGGTACTTGCACTATGTAGGTTAACGAACGGGCACTTGGACTATGTAGGTAACCTAGTGGTCACTTGGACTGTCTAGGTTACATAGCGGGCACTTGGACGATCTAGGTTAACTAGCGGGCACTTGGACTATCTAGGTTAACTAGCAGTCACTCGGACTATGTAGGTAACCTAGCAGAAACTTGGACTATCTAGGTTACCTAGCGGGCACTTGGACCATCTAGGTTAACTAACGGGCACTTGGACTATGTAGGTTCCCTAGTGGGCACTTGGACTATATAGGTTCCCGAGCGGGCACTTGGACTATCTTAGTTCCCTAAAGGGCACTTTGATTATGTAGGTTCCCTAGCAGGCACTTGGACTGTGTAGGTTCCATAGCGGGCACTTGGACTATGTAGTTTCCCTATCAGGCACTTGGACTATGTAGGTTAACTAGCGGGCACTTGGACTATGTAGGTTACCTAGCGGGTACTTGGACTATCTAGGTTAACTAACGGGCACTTGGACTATCTAGGTTATCTAGCGGGCCCTTGTACTATGTAGGTTAATAGCGGGCCCTTGGACTATATAAGTTAATTAGTGGGCACTTGGACGATCTAGGTTAACGAGCGGGCACATGGACTATCTAGGTTACCCACCGGGCACTTGTACTATGTAGATTAAATAGCGGACACTTGGACGATCTAGGTTAATTAGCGAGCACTTGGACTATTTCGGTTAACTAGCGGGCACTTGAACTACCTACGTTACCTAGCGGGTACTTGGACAATGTAGGTTAACTAGAGGGCAGTTGGGCTATCTAGGTTACCTAGCGGACACTTGGACAATCTACGTTAACTAACGGGCACTTGGACTATGTAGGTTCCCTAGTGGGCACTTGGATTATGTAGGTTCCCTAGAGGGCATATGGACTATGTAGGTTCCCTAGCGGGCATTTGGACTATCTTAGTTCCCTAAAGGGCACTTGGACTATGTAGATTACCTAGCGGACAGTTGGACTATCTATGTTAGCTAATGGGCACCTGGACTATCTAGGTTACCTAGCGGGCACTTGGACTATGTAGGTTACCTAGCGGGCACTTGGACTATCTAGGTTACGTTCGGACACTTGGACTATGTAGGTTAATTAGTGGAACTTGGACGATCTAGGTTAACTAGCGGGTACTTGGATTATCTAGGTTAACTAGCGGGGCCTTGGACTATGTAGGTTACCTAGCGGGCCCTTGGACTATGTAGGTTAACTAGCAGACACTTGGACAATCTACGTTAACTAGCGGGCACTTGGACTATGTAGGTTCCCTAGCGGGCATTTGGACTATATAGGTTACCTAGCGGGCACTTGAAATATTTAGGTTACCTAGCAGACACTTGGACTATCTAGGTTACCTAGCGGGCACTTGAACTACCTACGTTACCTAGCGGGTACTTGGACAATGTAGGTTAACTAGCGGGCTGTTGGACTATCTAGGTTACCTAGCGGACACTTGGACAATCTACGTTAACTAACGGGCACTTGGACTATGTAGGTTCCCTAGTGGGCACTTGGATTATGTAGGTTCCCTAGAAGGCATATGGACTATGTAGGTTCCCTAGCGGGCACTTGGACTATCTTAGTTCCCTAAAGGACACTTGGACTATCTTGGTTAACTAGCGGTCAGTTGGAATATGTAGGTAACCTAGGGGGAACTTGGACTATCTAGGTTACCTAGCGGGCACTTGGACTATCTAGGTTACCTAGCGGGCACTCGGACAATGTACGTTCCCTAGCGGGCATTTGGACTATCTAGGTTAACTAACGAGCACTTGGACTATCTAGGTTAACTAGCGGACATTGGACTATGTGTGTTAACTAGCGGGCACTCGGACTATATATGTTCCTTGGCGGGCACTTGGACTTTCTAGGTAACCTAGCGGGCTTTTGGACTATGTACGTTACCTAGCGGGCACTTGGGCTTTCTACGTTACCTAGCGGGCACTAGGACTATGTAGGTTTACTAGGGGGCACTTCGACTATCTAGGTTAACTAATGGGTACTTGGAATATCTCGGTTACCTAGCGGGCACATGGACTATATAGGTTACCTAGCGGGCACTTGGACTGTCTTGGATACGTAGCGGGCACTTGGACTATCTAGGTTAACGAATGTGCACTTGGAATATGTAGGTTACCTAGCGGGCACATGGACTCTCTAGGTAACCTAACGGGCACTTGGACTATCTAGGTTAACGAATGTGCAATTGGAATATGTAGGTTACCTAGAGGGCACTTGGACTATCTAGATTACCTAACGGGCACTTGGACTATGTAGGTTCCTAGCGGGCACGTGGACTATGGAGGTTAACTCGCGGGCACTGAACTATGTAAGTTAATTAGAGGGCACTTGGACGATCTAGGTTAACTAGCAGGCACTTGGACTATCTAGGTTAACTAGCAGTCACTCGGACTATGTAGGTAACCTAGCGGGAACTTGGACAATCTAGGATACCTAGCGGGCACTTGGACTATCTAGGTTAACGAACGGGCACTTGGACTATCTAGGTTACCTAGCGGGCACTTGTACTATGTAGGTTAAATAGCGGACACTTGGACGATCAAGGTTAAATAGCGGGCATTTGGACTATATAGGTTACCTAGTGGGCACTTGAAATATTAAGGTTACCTAGCAGGCACTTGGACTATCTAGGTTACCTAGCGGGCACTTGAACTACCTACGTTACCTAGCGGGTACTTGGACTATGTACGTTCCCTAGTGGGCAGTTAGACTATGTAGGTTCCCTAGCTGCACTTGGACTATCTTAGTTCCCTAAAGGGCACTTGGACTATGTAGGTTCCCTGGCGGGCACTTGGACTATGTAGGTTCCCTAGCGGGCACTTGGACTATCTAGGTTAACTAGCGGGCACTTGGACTATGTAGGTTAACTAGCGGACACTTGCACTATGTAGGTTACCTAGCAGGCACTTGGACTATGTATCTTCCCTAACGGGCACTTGGACTATCTATGTTAACTAGCGGGCACTTGGATTATGTAGGTTACCTAGCGGACACTTGCACTATATAGGTTACCTAGCGGGCACTTGGTCTATGTAGGTTAACTGGAGGACGCTTGGACGACCTAGGTTAACAAGTGGGCCCTTGGATTATGTAGGTTAACTAGCCGGCACTTGGATGATCTAGGTTAACTGGCGGGCACTTGGACGATCTAGGTTAACCAGCGGGCACTTGGACTATCAAAGTTAACAAGCGAGCCCTTGGACTATGTAGGTTAACTAGCGGGCCCGTGGACTATCTAGGTTACGTAGAAAGCACTTGGACTATATAGGTTCCCTAGCGGGCACTTGGACTATCTAGGTTAACGAACGGGCACTTGGACTATGCAGGTAACCTTGCCGGCACTTGGACTGTCTAGGTTACATAGCGGCCACTTGGACTTCTAGGTTAACGAATGGGCACTTGGACTATGTAGGTTGCCTAGCGAACACTTGGACTATCTAGGTTATCTAGCGGGAACTTGGACAATGTAGGTTACCAAGCGGGCACTTGGACTATCTAGGTTACCTAGCGGGCACTTGGACTATCTAGGTTACCTAGCGGGAACTAGGACAATGTAGGTTACCAGCGGGCACTTGGACTATCTAGGTTAACGAACGTGCACTTGGACTATGTAGGTTAACTAGCGGACACTTGGACTATCTAGGTTAGCTAGCAGGCACTTTGACTATCTAGGTTAACCAAGGGCACTTGGACTATGTAGGTTGCCAACGAGCACTTGGACTATGTAGGTTCCCTAGCGGGCGCTTGGACTTTGTAGGTTCCCTAGCGGTTACTTGGACTGTCTAGGTTAAATAGCGGGCAATTGGACTGTCTAGGTTACCTAGTGGGCACTTGGACTATGTAGTTTACCTAGCAGGCACTTGGACTATGTAGGTTAACTAGCGCACACTTGGACTATCTAGGTTACCTACCGGGCACTTGGACTATATACGTTCCCTAGCGGTCACTTGGGCTATCTACGTTATCTAGTGGGCACTTGGACTATGTAGGTTAACGAACTGGCACTTCGACTATGTAGGTAACCTAGTGGTCACTTGGACTGTCTAGGTTACCTAGCGGACACTTGGACGATCTAGGTTAACTAGCGCGTACTTGGAGTATCTAGGTTAACTAGCGGTCCCTTGGACTACGTAGGTTAACTAGCGGACACTTGCACTATGTAGGTTACCTAGCGGGCACTTGGACTATGTAGGTTACCTAGCGGGCACTTGGACGATCTAGGTTAACTAGCGGGCACTTGGATTATCTAGGTTAACTAACAGGCACTTGGACTATGTATGTTCCAGAGCGGGCAATTAGATTATGTAGGTTCCCTAGCGGGCACTTGGAATATCTAGGTTCCCTAAAGGGCACTTGGACTATGTAGGTTAACTAGCGGACAATTGCACTCTCTAGTTTACCTAGCGGGCACTTGGACTATGTACCTTCCCTAGCGGGCACTTGGACTATCTATGTTAACTAGCGGGCACTTGGACTATGTAGGTTACCTAGCGGACACTTGCACTATATAGGTTACCTAATAGGCACTTTGACTATCTAGGTTAACTAACGGCCACTTGGACTATGTAGGTTGCCTAGCGAGCACTTGGACTATGTAGGTTACCTAGCGGGCACTTGGACGATCTAGGTTACTAGCGGGCACTTGGATAATCTAGGTTAACTAACAGGCACTTGGACTATGTATGTTCCAGAGCGGGCAATTAGATTATGTAGGTTCCCTAGCGGGCACTTGGACTATCTAGGTTCCCTAGCGGGCACTTGGACTATGTAGGTTTACTAGCGGACAATTGGACAATCTAGGTTAACTAGCGCGTACTTGGACTATCTAGGTTAACTAGCGGTCCCTTGGAATACGTAGGTTAACTAGCGCACACTTGGACTATCTAGGTTAACTAGCGGGCCCTTGGTCTATGTAGGTTAACTAGCAGGCCCTTGGACTATGTAAGTTAACTAGAGGGCACTTGGACGATACTGTTTAACTAGCGGGCACTTGGACTATCTAGGTTAACTAGCGGGCACTTGGACTATCTAGGTTAACTAGCGGGCACTTGGACTATGTAGGGTCCCTAATGGGCATTTGGACTATATAGGTTACCTAGCGGGCACTTGGACTATGTAGGTTAACTAGCGGGCCCTTGGATTATCTAGGTTAACTAACAGGCACTTGGACTATGTATGTTCCAGAGCGGGCAATTAGATTATGTAGGTTCCCTAGCGGGCACTTGGACTATCTAGGTTCCCTAAAGGGCACTTGGACTATGTAGGTTAACTAGCGGACAATTGGACGATCTAGGTTAACTAGCACGTACTTGGACTATCTAGGTTAACTAGCGGTCCCTTGTACTACGTAGGTTTACTAGCGGACACTTGCACTATGTAGGTTACCTAGCGGGCACTTGTACTATGTAGGTTAAATAGAGGACACTTGGACGATCTAGGTTAAATAGCGGTCATTTGGACTATATAGGTTAACTAGTGGGCACTTGAAATATTTAGGTTACCTAGCAGGCACTTGGACTATCTAGGTTACCTAGCGGGCACTTGAACTACCTACGTTACCTAGCGGATACTTGGACTATGTACGTTCCCTAGTGGGCAGTTAGACTATGTAGGTTCCCTAGCAGGCATATGGACTATGTAGGTTCCCTAGCGGCACTTGGACTATCTTAGTTCCCTAAGGGCCCTTGGACTATGTAGGTTCCCTGGCGGGCACTTGGACTATGTAGGTTCCCTAGCGGGCACTTGGACTATGTAGGTTAACTAGCGGGCACTTGGACTATGTAGGTTAACTAGCGGACAGTTGCACTATGTAGGTTACCTAGCGGGCTCTTAGACTATGTAGGTTAACTAGCAGGCCCTTGGACTATCTAGGTTACCTATCAGGCACTTGGACTATGTATCTTAACTAGCGGGCACTTGCACTCTCTAGGTTACCTAGCCGGCACTTGGACTATGTACCTTCCCTAGCGGGCACTTGGACTATCTATGTTAACTAGCGGGCACTTGGACTATGTAGGTTACCTAGCGGACACTTGCTCTATATAGGTTACCTAGCCGGCACTTGGACTATGTAGGTTAACTAGCGGGCACTTGGACGATCTAGGTTAACCAGCGGACACTTGGACTATCAAAGTTAACAAGCGAGCCCTTGGACTATGTAGGTTAACTAGCGGGCCCTTGGACTATCTAGGTTACCTAGATAGCAAAGGGACTATATAGGTTTCCTAGCGGGTACATGGACTATCTAGGTTAACGAACGGGCACTTGGACTATGCAGGTAACCTAGCCGGCACTTGGACTGTCTAGGCTACATAGCGGGCACTTGGACTTCTAGGTTAACGAATGGGCACTTGGACTATGTAGGTTGCCTAACGAGCACTTGGACTATCTAGGTTAGGTAATGGGCATTTGGACTATCTAGGTTATCTAGCGGGAACTTGGACAATGTAGGTTACCAAGCGGGCACTTGGACTATCTAGGTTACCTAGCGGGCACTTGGACTATGTAGGTTAACTAGCGGGCACTTGGACTATCTAGGTTACCTAACGGGCACTTGGACTATGCAGGTAACCTAGCGGGCACTTGGACTGTCCTGGTTACCTAGCGGGAACTTGGACTAAGTACGTTCCCTAGCGGGCACTTGGATTATCTAGGTTACCTAGCAGACAGTTGGACTATGTACGTTCCCTAGCGGGCACTTGGACTATCTAAGTTAACTAACGGGCACTTGGACAATCTAGGCTAAATAGCGGGCACTTGACTATGTAGGTTACCTAGTGGGCACTCGGACTATGTACGTTCCCTAGCGGGCACTTGGACTATCTAGGTTACCTAGCAGGGCCCTTGGACTATGTACGTTCCCTAGCGGGCACTTGAACTATGTAGGTTACCTAGCGAGCACTTGGACTATCTAGGTTAACTAAGGGGCACTTGGACTATCTAGGTTACCTAGCGGGCCCTTGGACTATGTACGTTCCCTAGCGGCACTTGGACTATCTATGAAAACTAGCGGGCACTTGGATTTTGTAGGTTACCTAGCGGGCTTTTGGACTATGTAGGATCCCTAGTGGGCACGTGAACTATGTAGGTTACCTAGCGGGCACTTAGACTATCTAGGTTAACTAAGGGGCACTAGGACTACCTAGGTTACCTAGTGGGCACTTGAAATATGTAGGTTACCTAGCAGGCACTTGGACTATCTAGGTTACCTAGCGGGCACTTGAACTATCTACGATACCTAGCGGGTATTTGGACAATGTCGGTTAACTAGCGGGCTGTTGGACAATCTAGGTTACCTAGCGGACACTTGGACCATCTAGGTTAACTAACGGGCACTTGGACTATGTAGGTTCCCTAGTGGGCACTTGGACTATGTAGGTTCCCGAGCGGGCACTTGGACTATCTTAGTTCCCTAAAGGGCACTTTGATTATGTAGGTTCCCTAGCGGGCACTTGGACTATGTAGGTTCCATAGCGGGCATTTGGACTATGTAGGTTCACTAGCGGGCACTTGGATTATCTACGTTACCTTGCTGGCACATGGACTATCTAGGTTAACTAACGGGCACTTGGACTATCTAGGTTATCTAGCGGGCCCTTGTACTATGTAGGTTAATAGCGGGCGCTTGGACTATGTAAGTTAATTAGCGGTCACTTGGACGATCTAGGTTAACGAGCGGGCACTTGGACTATCTAGGTTACCTACCGGGCACTTGTACTATGTAGATTAAATAGCGGACACTTGGACGATCTAGGTTAATTAGCGAACACTTGGACTATCTCGGTTAACTAGCGGGCACTTGAACTACCTACGTTACCTAGCGGGTACTTGGACAATGTAGGTTAACTAGCGGGCTGTTGGACTATCTAGGTTACCTAGCGGACACTTGGACAATCTACGTTAACTAACGGGCACTTGGACTATGTAGGTTCCCTAGTGGGCACTTGGATTATGTAGGTTCCCTAGAGGGCACTTGGACTATGTAGATTACCTAGCGTACACTTGGACTATCTATGTTAGCTAATGGGCACTTGGACTATCTAGGTTACCTAGCGGGCACTTGGACTATGTAGGTTACCTAGCGGGCACTTGGACTATCTAGGTTACGTTCGGACACTTGGACTATGTAGGTTAATTAGCGAAACTTGGACGATCTAGGTTAACTAGCGGGCACTTGGATTATCTAGGTTAACTAGCGGGGCCTTTGATTATGTAGGTTACCTAACGGGCCCTTGGACTATGTAGGTTAACTAGCAGGCACTTGGACGATCTAGGTTAACTAGGGGGCACTTGGACTATCTAGGTTAACTAGCGGTCACTCGGAGTATGTAGGTAACCTAGCGGGAACTTGGACTAATAGGTTACTTAGCGGGCACTTGGACTATCTAGGTTAATGAACGGGCACTTGGACTATCTAGGTAACCTACCGGGCTCTTGTACTATGTAGATTAAATAGCGGACACTTGGACGATCTAGGTTAATTAGCGAGCACTTGGACTATCTCGGTTAACTAGCGGGCACTTGGACTATGTAGGTTCCCTAGCGGGCATTTGGACTATATAGGTTACCTAGCGGGCACTTGGACTATCTAGGTTACCTAGTAGGCACTTTGACTATCTAGGTTAACTAACGGGCACTTGGACTATGTAGGTTGCCTCGCTAGCACTTGGACTATGTAGGTTCCCTAGCCGGCGCTTGGACTATGTAGGTTCCCTAGCGGTTACTTGGACTGTCTAGGTTAACTAGCGGGCAATTAGTCTGTCTAGGTTACCTAGCAGGCACTTGGACTATGTAGGTTAACTAGCGCACACTTGGACTATCTAGGTTACCTAGCGGGCACTTGGACTATATACATTCCCTAGCGGGCACTTGGGCTATCTACGTTCCCTAGCGGGCACTTGCACTATGTAGGTTAACGAACGGGCACTTGGACTATGTTGGTAACCTAGTGGTCACTTGGACTGTCTAGGTTACATAGCGGGCACTTGGACGATCTAGGTTAACTAGCGTGTACTTGGACTACATAGGTTAACTAGCGGTCCCTTGGACTACGTAGGTTAACTAGCGGACACTTGCACTATGTAGGTTACCTAGCGGGCACTTGGAATATGTAGGTTACCTAGCGGGCACTTGGACTATGTAGGTTAACTAGCGGGCACTTGGATTATCTAGGTTAACTAACAGGAACTTGGACTATGTATGTTCCAGAGCGGGCAATTAGATTATGTAGGTTCCCTAGCGGGCACTTGGACTATGTAGGTTTACTAGCGGACAATTGGACAATCTAGGTTAACTAGCGCGTACTTGGACTATCTAGGTTAACTAGCGGTCCCTTGGAATACGTAGGTTAACTAGCGCACACTTGGACTATCTAGGTTAACTAGCGGGCCCTTGGTCTATGTAGGTTAACTAGCAGGTCCTTGGACTATGTAAGTTAACTAGAGGGCACTTGGACGATACTGTTTAACTAGCGGGCACTTGGACTATCTAGGTTAACTAGCGGGCACTTGGACTATCTAGGTTAACTAGCGAGCACTTGGACTATGTAGGTTCCCTAGTGGGCATTTGGACTATATAGGTTACCTAGCGGGCACTTGGACTATGTAGGTTAACTAGCGGGCCCTTGGATTATCTAGGTTAACTAACAGGCACTTGGACTATGTATGTTCCAGAGCGGGCAATTAGATTATGTAGGTTCCCTAGCGGGCACTTGGACTATCTAGGTTCCCTAAAGGGCACTTGGACTATGTAGGTTAACTAGCGGACAATTGGACGATCTAGGTTAACTAGCACGTACTTGGACTATCTAGGTTAACTAGCGGTCCCTTGTACTACGTAGGTTTACTAGCGGACACTTGCACTATGTAGGTTACCTAGCGGGCACTTGTACTATGTAGGTTAAATAGAGGACACTTGGACGATCTAGGTTAAATAGCGGTCATTTGGACTATATAGGTTAACTAGTGGGCACTTGAAATATTTAGGTTACCTAGCAGGCACTTGGACTATCTAGGTTACCTAGCGGGCACTTGAACTACCTACGTTACCTAGCGGATACTTGGACTATGTACGTTCCCTAGTGGGCAGTTAGACTATGTAGGTTCCCTAGCAGGCATATGGACTATGTAGGTTCCCTAGCGGCACTTGGACTATCTTAGTTCCCTAAAGGGCACTTGGACTATGTAGGTTCCCTGGCGGGCACTTGGACTATGTAGGTTCCTTAGCGGGCACTTGGACTATGTAGGTTAACTAGCGGGCACTTGGACTATGTAGGTTAACTAGCGGACAGTTGCACTATGTAGGTTACCCAGCGGGCTCTTAGACTATGTAGGTTAACTAGCAGGCCCTTGGACTATCTAGGTTACCTATCAGGCACTTGGACTATGTATCTTAACTAGCGGGCACTTGCACTCTCTAGGTTACCTAGCCGGCACTTGGACTATGTACCTTCCCTAGCGGGCACTTGGACTATCTATGTTAACTAGCGGGCACTTGGACTATGTAGGTTACCTAGCGGACACTTGCTCTATATAGGTTACCTAGCCGGCACTTGGACTATGTGGGTTAACTGGAGGACGCTTGGACGATCTAGGTTAACAAGTGGGCCCTTAGACTATGTAGGTTAACTTGCCGGCACTTGGATGATCTAGGTTAACTAGCGGGCACTTGGACGATCTAGGTTAACCAGCGGACACTTGGACTATCAAAGTTAACAAGCGAGCCCTTGGACTATGTAGGTTAACTAGCGGGCCCTTGGACTATCTAGGTTACCTATATAGCAAAGGGACTATATAGGTTTCCTAGCGGGTACATGGACTATCTAGGTTAACGAACGGGCACTTGGACTATGCAGGTAACCTAGCCGGCACTTGGACTGTCTAGGCTACATAGCGGGCACTTGGACTTCTAGGTTAACGAATGGGCACTTGGACTATGTAGGTTGCCTAACGAGCACTTGGACTATCTAGGTTAGGTAATGGGCATTTGGACTATCTAGGTTATCTAGCGGGAACTTGGACAATGTAGGTTACCAAGCGGGCACTTGGACTATCTAGGTTACCTAGCGGGCACTTGGACTATGTAGGTTAACTAGCGGGCACTTGGACTATCTAGGTTACCTAACGGGCACTTGGACTATGCAGGTAACCTAGCGGGCACTTGGACTGTCCTGGTTACCTAGCGGGAACTTGGACTAAGTACGTTCCCTAGCGGGCACTTGGATTATCTAGGTTACCTAGCAGACAGTTGGACTATGTACGTTCCCTAGCGGGCACTTGGACTATCTAAGTTAACTAACGGGCACTTGGACAATCTAGGCTAAATAGCGGGCACTTGACTATGTAGGTTACCTAGTGGGCACTCGGACTATGTACGTTCCCTAGCGGGCACTTGGACTATCTAGGTTACCTAGCAGGGCCCTTGGACTATGTACGTTCCCTAGCGGGCACTTGAACTATGTAGGTTACCTAGCGAGCACTTGGACTATCTAGGTTAACTAAGGGGCACTTGGACTATCTAGGTTACCTAGCGGGCCCTTGGACTATGTACGTTCCCTAGCGGCACTTGGACTATCTATGAAAACTAGCGGGCACTTGGATTTTGTAGGTTACCTAGCGGGCTTTTGGACTATGTAGGATCCCTAGTGGGCACGTGAACTATGTAGGTTACCTAGCGGGCACTTAGACTATCTAGGTTAACTAAGGGGCACTAGGACTATCTAGGTTACCTAGTGGGCACTTGAAATATGTAGGTTACCTAGCAGGCACTTGGACTATCTAGGTTACCTAGCGGGCACTTGAACTATCTACGATACCTAGCGGGTATTTGGACAATGTCGGTTAACTAGCGGGCTGTTGGACAATCTAGGTTACCTAGCGGACACTTGGACCATCTAGGTTAACTAACGGGCACTTGGACTATGTAGGTTCCCTAGTGGGCACTTGGACTATGTAGGTTCCCGAGCGGGCACTTGGACTATCTTAGTTCCCTAAAGGGCACTTTGATTATGTAGGTTCCCTAGCGGGCACTTGGACTATGTAGGTTCCATAGCGGGCATTTGGACTATGTAGGTTCACTAGCGGGCACTTGGATTATCTACGTTACCTTGCTGGCACATGGACTATCTAGGTTAACTAACGGGCACTTGGACTATCTAGGTTATCTAGCGGGCCCTTGTACTATGTAGGTTAATAGCGGGCGCTTGGACTATGTAAGTTAATTAGCGGTCACTTGGACGATCTAGGTTAACGAGCGGGCACTTGGACTATCTAGGTTACCCACCGGGCACTTGTACTATGTAGATTAAATAGCGGACACTTGGACGATCTAGGTTAATTAGCGAACACTTGGACTATCTCGGTTAACTAGCGGGCACTTGAACTACCTACGTTACCTAGCGGGTACTTGGACAATGTAGGTTAACTAGCGGGCTGTTGGACTATCTAGGTTACCTAGCGGACACTTGGACAATCTACGTTAACTAACGGGCACTTGGACTATGTAGGTTCCCTAGTGGGCACTTGGATTATGTAGGTTCCCTAGAGGGCACTTGGACTATGTAGATTACCTAGCGTACACTTGGACTATCTATGTTAGCTAATGGGCACTTGGACTATCTAGGTTACCTAGCGGGCACTTGGACTATGTAGGTTACCTAGCGGGCACTTGGACTATCTAGGTTACGTTCGGACACTTGGACTATGTAGGTTAATTAGCGAAACTTGGACGATCTAGGTTAACTAGCGGGCACTTGGATTATCTAGGTTAACTAGCGGGGCCTTTGATTATGTAGGTTACCTAGCGGGCCCTTGGACTATGTAGGTTAACTAGCAGGCACTTGGACGATCTAGGTTAACTAGGGGGCACTTGGACTATCTAGGTTAACTAGCGGTCACTCGGACTATGTAGGTAACCTAGCGGGAACTTGGACTAATAGGTTACTTAGCGGGCACTTGGACTATCTAGGTTAATGAACGGGCACTTGGACTATCTAGGTAACCTACCGGGCTCTTGTACTATGTAGATTAAATAGCGGACACTTGGACGATCTAGGTTAATTAGCGAGCACTTGGACTATCTCGGTTAACTAGCGGGCACTTGGACTATGTAGGTTCCCTAGCGGGCATTTGGACTATATAGGTTACCTAGCGGGCACTTGGACTATCTAGGTTACCTAGTAGGCACTTTGACTATCTAGGTTAACTAACGGGCACTTGGACTATGTAGGTTGCCTCGCTAGCACTTGGACTATGTAGGTTCCCTAGCCGGCGCTTGGACTATGTAGGTTCCCTAGCGGTTACTTGGACTGTCTAGGTTAACTAGCGGGCAATTAGTCTGTCTAGGTTACCTAGCAGGCACTTGGACTATGTAGGTTAACTAGCGCACACTTGGACTATCTAGGTTACCTAGCGGGCACTTGGACTATATACATTCCCTAGCGGGCACTTGGGCTATCTACGTTCCCTAGCGGGCACTTGCACTATGTAGGTTAACGAACGGGCACTTGGACTATGTTGGTAACCTAGTGGTCACTTGGACTGTCTAGGTTACATAGCGGGCACTTGGATGATCTAGGTTAACTAGCGTGTACTTGGACTACATAGGTTAACTAGCGGTCCCTTGGACTACGTAGGTTAACTAGCGGACACTTGCACTATGTAGGTTACCTAGCGGGCACTTGGAATATGTAGGTTACCTAGCGGGCACTTGGACTATGTAGGTTAACTAGCGGGCACTTGGATTATCTAGGTTAACTAACAGGAACTTGGACTATGTATGTTCCAGAGCGGGCAATTAGATTATGTAGGTTCCCTAGCGGGCACTTGGACTATGTAGGTTTACTAGCGGACAATTGGACAATCTAGGTTAACTAGCGCGTACTTGGACTATCTAGGTTAACTAGCGGTCCCTTGGAATACGTAGGTTAACTAGCGCACACTTGGACTATCTAGGTTAACTAGCGGGCCCTTGGTCTATGTAGGTTAACTAGCAGGTCCTTGGACTATGTAAGTTAACTAGAGGGCACTTGGACGATACTGTTTAACTAGCGGGCACTTGGACTATCTAGGTTAACTAGCGGGCACTTGGACTATCTAGGTTAACTAGCGAGCACTTGGACTATGTAGGTTCCCTAGTGGGCATTTGGACTATATAGGTTACCTAGCGGGCACTTGGACTATGTAGGTTAACTAGCGGGCCCTTGGATTATCTAGGTTAACTAACAGGCACTTGGACTATGTATGTTCCAGAGCGGGCAATTAGATTATGTAGGTTCCCTAGCGGGCACTTGGACTATCTAGGTTCCCTAAAGGGCACTTGGACTATGTAGGTTAACTAGCGGACAATTGGACGATCTAGGTTAACTAGCACGTACTTGGACTATCTAGGTTAACTAGCGGTCCCTTGTACTACGTAGGTTTACTAGCGGACACTTGCACTATGTAGGTTACCTAGCGGGCACTTGTACTATGTAGGTTAAATAGAGGACACTTGGACGATCTAGGTTAAATAGCGGTCATTTGGACTATATAGGTTAACTAGTGGGCACTTGAAATATTTAGGTTACCTAGCAGGCACTTGGACTATCTAGGTTACCTAGCGGGCACTTGAACTACCTACGTTACCTAGCGGATACTTGGACTATGTACGTTCCCTAGTGGGCAGTTAGACTATGTAGGTTCCCTAGCAGGCATATGGACTATGTAGGTTCCCTAGCGGCACTTGGACTATCTTAGTTCCCTAAAGGGCACTTGGACTATGTAGGTTCCCTGGCGGGCACTTGGACTATGTAGGTTCCTTAGCGGGCACTTGGACTATGTAGGTTAACTAGCGGGCACTTGGACTATGTAGGTTAACTAGCGGACAGTTGCACTATGTAGGTTACCCAGCGGGCTCTTAGACTATGTAGGTTAACTAGCAGGCCCTTGGACTATCTAGGTTACCTATCAGGCACTTGGACTATGTATCTTAACTAGCGGGCACTTGCACTCTCTAGGTTACCTAGCCGGCACTTGGACTATGTACCTTCCCTAGCGGGCACTTGGACTATCTATGTTAACTAGCGGGCACTTGGACTATGTAGGTTACCTAGCGGACACTTGCTCTATATAGGTTACCTAGCCGGCACTTGGACTATGTGGGTTAACTGGAGGACGCTTGGACGATCTAGGTTAACAAGTGGGCCCTTAGACTATGTAGGTTAACTTGCCGGCACTTGGATGATCTAGGTTAACTAGCGGGCACTTGGACGATCTAGGTTAACCAGCGGACACTTGGACTATCAAAGTTAACAAGCGAGCCCTTGGACTATGTAGGTTAACTAGCGGGCCCTTGGACTATCTAGGTTACCTATATAGCAAAGGGACTATATAGGTTTCCTAGCGGGTACATGGACTATCTAGGTTAACGAACGGGCACTTGGACTATGCAGGTAACCTAGCCGGCACTTGGACTGTCTAGGCTACATAGCGGGCACTTGGACTTCTAGGTTAACGAATGGGCACTTGGACTATGTAGGTTGCCTAACGAGCACTTGGACTATCTAGGTTAGGTAATGGGCATTTGGACTATCTAGGTTATCTAGCGGGAACTTGGACAATGTAGGTTACCAAGCGGGCACTTGGACTATCTAGGTTACCTAGCGGGCACTTGGACTATGTAGGTTAACTAGCGGGCACTTGGACTATCTAGGTTACCTAACGGGCACTTGGACTATGCAGGTAACCTAGCGGGCACTTGGACTGTCCTGGTTACCTAGCGGGAACTTGGACTAAGTACGTTCCCTAGCGGGCACTTGGATTATCTAGGTTACCTAGCAGACAGTTGGACTATGTACGTTCCCTAGCGGGCACTTGGACTATCTAAGTTAACTAACGGGCACTTGGACAATCTAGGCTAAATAGCGGGCACTTGACTATGTAGGTTACCTAGTGGGCACTCGGACTATGTACGTTCCCTAGCGGGCACTTGGACTATCTAGGTTACCTAGCAGGGCCCTTGGACTATGTACGTTCCCTAGCGGGCACTTGAACTATGTAGGTTACCTAGCGAGCACTTGGACTATCTAGGTTAACTAAGGGGCACTTGGACTATCTAGGTTACCTAGCGGGCCCTTGGACTATGTACGTTCCCTAGCGGCACTTGGACTATCTATGAAAACTAGCGGGCACTTGGATTTTGTAGGTTACCTAGCGGGCTTTTGGACTATGTAGGATCCCTAGTGGGCACGTGAACTATGTAGGTTACCTAGCGGGCACTTAGACTATCTAGGTTAACTAAGGGGCACTAGGACTATCTAGGTTACCTAGTGGGCACTTGAAATATGTAGGTTACCTAGCAGGCACTTGGACTATCTAGGTTACCTAGCGGGCACTTGAACTATCTACGATACCTAGCGGGTATTTGGACAATGTCGGTTAACTAGCGGGCTGTTGGACAATCTAGGTTACCTAGCGGACACTTGGACCATCTAGGTTAACTAACGGGCACTTGGACTATGTAGGTTCCCTAGTGGGCACTTGGACTATGTAGGTTCCCGAGCGGGCACTTGGACTATCTTAGTTCCCTAAAGGGCACTTTGATTATGTAGGTTCCCTAGCGGGCACTTGGACTATGTAGGTTCCATAGCGGGCATTTGGACTATGTAGGTTCACTAGCGGGCACTTGGATTATCTACGTTACCTTGCTGGCACATGGACTATCTAGGTTAACTAACGGGCACTTGGACTATCTAGGTTATCTAGCGGGCCCTTGTACTATGTAGGTTAATAGCGGGCGCTTGGACTATGTAAGTTAATTAGCGGTCACTTGGACGATCTAGGTTAACGAGCGGGCACTTGGACTATCTAGGTTACCCACCGGGCACTTGTACTATGTAGATTAAATAGCGGACACTTGGACGATCTAGGTTAATTAGCGAACACTTGGACTATCTCGGTTAACTAGCGGGCACTTGAACTACCTACGTTACCTAGCGGGTACTTGGACAATGTAGGTTAACTAGCGGGCTGTTGGACTATCTAGGTTACCTAGCGGACACTTGGACAATCTACGTTAACTAACGGGCACTTGGACTATGTAGGTTCCCTAGTGGGCACTTGGATTATGTAGGTTCCCTAGAGGGCACTTGGACTATGTAGATTACCTAGCGTACACTTGGACTATCTATGTTAGCTAATGGGCACTTGGACTATCTAGGTTACCTAGCGGGCACTTGGACTATGTAGGTTACCTAGCGGGCACTTGGACTATCTAGGTTACGTTCGGACACTTGGACTATGTAGGTTAATTAGCGAAACTTGGACGATCTAGGTTAACTAGCGGGCACTTGGATTATCTAGGTTAACTAGCGGGGCCTTTGATTATGTAGGTTACCTAGCGGGCCCTTGGACTATGTAGGTTAACTAGCAGGCACTTGGACGATCTAGGTTAACTAGGGGGCACTTGGACTATCTAGGTTAACTAGCGGTCACTCGGACTATGTAGGTAACCTAGCGGGAACTTGGACTAATAGGTTACTTAGCGGGCACTTGGACTATCTAGGTTAATGAACGGGCACTTGGACTATCTAGGTAACCTACCGGGCTCTTGTACTATGTAGATTAAATAGCGGACACTTGGACGATCTAGGTTAATTAGCGAGCACTTGGACTATCTCGGTTAACTAGCGGGCACTTGGACTATGTAGGTTCCCTAGCGGGCATTTGGACTATATAGGTTACCTAGCGGGCACTTGGACTATCTAGGTTACCTAGTAGGCACTTTGACTATCTAGGTTAACTAACGGGCACTTGGACTATGTAGGTTGCCTCGCTAGCACTTGGACTATGTAGGTTCCCTAGCCGGCGCTTGGACTATGTAGGTTCCCTAGCGGTTACTTGGACTGTCTAGGTTAACTAGCGGGCAATTAGTCTGTCTAGGTTACCTAGCAGGCACTTGGACTATGTAGGTTAACTAGCGCACACTTGGACTATCTAGGTTACCTAGCGGGCACTTGGACTATATACATTCCCTAGCGGGCACTTGGGCTATCTACGTTCCCTAGCGGGCACTTGCACTATGTAGGTTAACGAACGGGCACTTGGACTATGTTGGTAACCTAGTGGTCACTTGGACTGTCTAGGTTACATAGCGGGCACTTGGATGATCTAGGTTAACTAGCGTGTACTTGGACTACATAGGTTAACTAGCGGTCCCTTGGACTACGTAGGTTAACTAGCGGACACTTGCACTATGTAGGTTACCTAGCGGGCACTTGGAATATGTAGGTTACCTAGCGGGCACTTGGACTATGTAGGTTAACTAGCGGGCACTTGGATTATCTAGGTTAACTAACAGGAACTTGGACTATGTATGTTCCAGAGCGGGCAATTAGATTATGTAGGTTCCCTAGCGGGCACTTGGACTATGTAGGTTTACTAGCGGACAATTGGACAATCTAGGTTAACTAGCGCGTACTTGGACTATCTAGGTTAACTAGCGGTCCCTTGGAATACGTAGGTTAACTAGCGCACACTTGGACTATCTAGGTTAACTAGCGGGCCCTTGGTCTATGTAGGTTAACTAGCAGGTCCTTGGACTATGTAAGTTAACTAGAGGGCACTTGGACGATACTGTTTAACTAGCGGGCATTTGGACTATCTAGGTTAACTAGCGGGCACTTGGACTATCTAGGTTAACTAGCGAGCACTTGGACTATGTAGGTTCCCTAGTGGGCATTTGGACTATATAGGTTACCTAGCGGGCACTTGGACTATGTAGGTTAACTAGCGGGCCCTTGGATTATCTAGGTTAACTAACAGGCACTTGGACTATGTATGTTCCAGAGCGGGCAATTAGATTATGTAGGTTCCCTAGCGGGCACTTGGACTATCTAGGTTCCCTAAAGGGCACTTGGACTATGTAGGTTAACTAGCGGACAATTGGACGATCTAGGTTAACTAGCACGTACTTGGACTATCTAGGTTAACTAGCGGTCCCTTGTACTACGTAGGTTTACTAGCGGACACTTGCACTATGTAGGTTACCTAGCGGGCACTTGTACTATGTAGGTTAAATAGAGGACACTTGGACGATCTAGGTTAAATAGCGGTCATTTGGACTATATAGGTTAACTAGTGGGCACTTGAAATATTTAGGTTACCTAGCAGGCACTTGGACTATCTAGGTTACCTAGCGGGCACTTGAACTACCTACGTTACCTAGCGGATACTTGGACTATGTACGTTCCCTAGTGGGCAGTTAGACTATGTAGGTTCCCTAGCAGGCATATGGACTATGTAGGTTCCCTAGCGGCACTTGGACTATCTTAGTTCCCTAAAGGGCACTTGGACTATGTAGGTTCCCTGGCGGGCACTTGGACTATGTAGGTTCCCTAGCGGGCACTTGGACTATGTAGGTTAACTAGCGGGCACTTGGACTATGTAGGTTAACTAGCGGACAGTTGCACTATGTAGGTTACCCAGCGGGCTCTTAGACTATGTAGGTTAACTAGCAGGCCCTTGGACTATCTAGGTTACCTATCAGGCACTTGGACTATGTATCTTAACTAGCGGGCACTTGCACTCTCTAGGTTACCTAGCCGGCACTTGGACTATGTACCTTCCCTAGCGGGCACTTGGACTATCTATGTTAACTAGCGGGCACTTGGACTATGTAGGTTACCTAGCGGACACTTGCTCTATATAGGTTACCTAGCCGGCACTTGGACTATGTGGGTTAACTGGAGGACGCTTGGACGATCTAGGTTAACAAGTGGGCCCTTAGACTATGTAGGTTAACTTGCCGGCACTTGGATGATCTAGGTTAACTAGCGGGCACTTGGACGATCTAGGTTAACCAGCGGACACTTGGACTATCAAAGTTAACAAGCGAGCCCTTGGACTATGTAGGTTAACTAGCGGGCCCTTGGACTATCTAGGTTACCTAGATAGCAAAGGGACTATATAGGTTTCCTAGCGGGTACATGGACTATCTAGGTTAACGAACGGGCACTTGGACTATGCAGGTAACCTAGCCGGCACTTGGACTGTCTAGGCTACATAGCGGGCACTTGGACTTCTAGGTTAACGAATGGGCACTTGGACTATGTAGGTTGCCTAACGAGCACTTGGACTATCTAGGTTAGGTAACGGGCATTTGGACTATCTAGGTTATCTAGCGGGAACTTGGACAATGTAGGTTACCAAGCGGGCACTTGGACTATCTAGGTTACCTAGCGGGCACTTGGACTATGTAGGTTAACTAGCGGGCACTTGGACTATCTAGGTTACCTAACGGGCACTTGGACTATGCAGGTAACCTAGCGGGCACTTGGACTGTCCTGGTTACCTAGCGGGAACTTGGACTAAGTACGTTCCCTAGCGGGCACTTGGATTATCTAGGTTACCTAGCAGACAGTTGGACTATGTACGTTCCCTAGCGGGCACTTGGACTATCTAAGTTAACTAACGGGCACTTGGACAATCTAGGCTAAATAGCGGGCACTTGACTATGTAGGTTACCTAGTGGGCACTCGGACTATGTACGTTCCCTAGCGGGCACTTGGACTATCTAGGTTACCTAGCAGGGCCCTTGGACTATGTACGTTCCCTAGCGGGCACTTGAACTATGTAGGTTACCTAGCGAGCACTTGGACTATCTAGGTTAACTAAGGGGCACTTGGACTATCTAGGTTACCTAGCGGGCCCTTGGACTATGTACGTTCCCTAGCGGCACTTGGACTATCTATGAAAACTAGCGGGCACTTGGATTTTGTAGGTTACCTAGCGGGCTTTTGGACTATGTAGGATCCCTAGTGGGCACGTGAACTATGTAGGTTACCTAGCGGGCACTTAGACTATCTAGGTTAACTAAGGGGCACTAGGACTATCTAGGTTACCTAGTGGGCACTTGAAATATGTAGGTTACCTAGCAGGCACTTGGACTATCTAGGTTACCTAGCGGGCACTTGAACTATCTACGATACCTAGCGGGTATTTGGACAATGTCGGTTAACTAGCGGGCTGTTGGACAATCTAGGTTACCTAGCGGACACTTGGACCATCTAGGTTAACTAACGGGCACTTGGACTATGTAGGTTCCCTAGTGGGCACTTGGACTATGTAGGTTCCCGAGCGGGCACTTGGACTATCTTAGTTCCCTAAAGGGCACTTTGATTATGTAGGTTCCCTAGCGGGCACTTGGACTATGTAGGTTCCATAGCGGGCATTTGGACTATGTAGGTTCACTAGCGGGCACTTGGATTATCTACGTTACCTTGCTGGCACATGGACTATCTAGGTTAACTAACGGGCACTTGGACTATCTAGGTTATCTAGCGGGCCCTTGTACTATGTAGGTTAATAGCGGGCGCTTGGACTATGTAAGTTAATTAGCGGTCACTTGGACGATCTAGGTTAACGAGCGGGCACTTGGACTATCTAGGTTACCCACCGGGCACTTGTACTATGTAGATTAAATAGCGGACACTTGGACGATCTAGGTTAATTAGCGAACACTTGGACTATCTCGGTTAACTAGCGGGCACTTGAACTACCTACGTTACCTAGCGGGTACTTGGACAATGTAGGTTAACTAGCGGGCTGTTGGACTATCTAGGTTACCTAGCGGACACTTGGACAATCTACGTTAACTAACGGGCACTTGGACTATGTAGGTTCCCTAGTGGGCACTTGGATTATGTAGGTTCCCTAGAGGGCACTTGGACTATGTAGATTACCTAGCGTACACTTGGACTATCTATGTTAGCTAATGGGCACTTGGACTATCTAGGTTACCTAGCGGGCACTTGGACTATGTAGGTTACCTAGCGGGCACTTGGACTATCTAGGTTACGTTCGGACACTTGGACTATGTAGGTTAATTAGCGAAACTTGGACGATCTAGGTTAACTAGCGGGCACTTGGATTATCTAGGTTAACTAGCGGGGCCTTTGATTATGTAGGTTACCTAGCGGGCCCTTGGACTATGTAGGTTAACTAGCAGGCACTTGGACGATCTAGGTTAACTAGGGGGCACTTGGACTATCTAGGTTAACTAGCGGTCACTCGGACTATGTAGGTAACCTAGCGGGAACTTGGACTAATAGGTTACTTAGCGGGCACTTGGACTATCTAGGTTAATGAACGGGCACTTGGACTATCTAGGTAACCTACCGGGCTCTTGTACTATGTAGATTAAATAGCGGACACTTGGACGATCTAGGTTAATTAGCGAGCACTTGGACTATCTCGGTTAACTAGCGGGCACTTGGACTATGTAGGTTCCCTAGCGGGCATTTGGACTATATAGGTTACCTAGCGGGCACTTGGACTATCTAGGTTACCTAGTAGGCACTTTGACTATCTAGGTTAACTAACGGGCACTTGGACTATGTAGGTTGCCTCGCTAGCACTTGGACTATGTAGGTTCCCTAGCCGGCGCTTGGACTATGTAGGTTCCCTAGCGGTTACTTGGACTGTCTAGGTTAACTAGTGGGCAATTAGTCTGTCTAGGTTACCTAGCAGGCACTTGGACTATGTAGGTTAACTAGCGCACACTTGGACTATCTAGGTTACCTAGCGGGCACTTGGACTATATACATTCCCTAGCGGGCACTTGGGCTATCTACGTTCCCTAGCGGGCACTTGCACTATGTAGGTTAACGAACGGGCACTTGGACTATGTTGGTAACCTAGTGGTCACTTGGACTGTCTAGGTTACATAGCGGGCACTTGGACGATCTAGGTTAACTAGCGTGTACTTGGACTACATAGGTTAACTAGCGGTCCCTTGGACTACGTAGGTTAACTAGCGGACACTTGCACTATGTAGGTTACCTAGCGGGCACTTGGAATATGTAGGTTACCTAGCGGGCACTTGGACTATGTAGGTTAACTAGCGGGCACTTGGATTATCTAGGTTAACTAACAGGAACTTGGACTATGTATGTTCCAGAGCGGGCAATTAGATTATGTAGGTTCCCTAGCGGGCACTTGGACTATGTAGGTTTACTAGCGGACAATTGGACAATCTAGGTTAACTAGCGCGTACTTGGACTATCTAGGTTAACTAGCGGTCCCTTGGAATACGTAGGTTAACTAGCGCACACTTGGACTATCTAGGTTAACTAGCGGGCCCTTGGTCTATGTAGGTTAACTAGCAGGTCCTTGGACTATGTAAGTTAACTAGAGGGCACTTGGACGATACTGTTTAACTAGCGGGCATTTGGACTATCTAGGTTAACTAGCGGGCACTTGGACTATCTAGGTTAACTAGCGAGCACTTGGACTATGTAGGTTCCCTAGTGGGCATTTGGACTATATAGGTTACCTAGCGGGCACTTGGACTATGTAGGTTAACTAGCGGGCCCTTGGATTATCTAGGTTAACTAACAGGCACTTGGACTATGTATGTTCCAGAGCGGGCAATTAGATTATGTAGGTTCCCTAGCGGGCACTTGGACTATCTAGGTTCCCTAAAGGGCACTTGGACTATGTAGGTTAACTAGCGGACAATTGGACGATCTAGGTTAACTAGCACGTACTTGGACTATCTAGGTTAACTAGCGGTCCCTTGTACTACGTAGGTTTACTAGCGGACACTTGCACTATGTAGGTTACCTAGCGGGCACTTGTACTATGTAGGTTAAATAGAGGACACTTGGACGATCTAGGTTAAATAGCGGTCATTTGGACTATATAGGTTAACTAGTGGGCACTTGAAATATTTAGGTTACCTAGCAGGCACTTGGACTATCTAGGTTACCTAGCGGGCACTTGAACTACCTACGTTACCTAGCGGATACTTGGACTATGTACGTTCCCTAGTGGGCAGTTAGACTATGTAGGTTCCCTAGCAGGCATATGGACTATGTAGGTTCCCTAGCGGCACTTGGACTATCTTAGTTCCCTAAAGGGCACTTGGACTATGTAGGTTCCCTGGCGGGCACTTGGACTATGTAGGTTCCCTAGCGGGCACTTGGACTATGTAGGTTAACTAGCGGGCACTTGGACTATGTAGGTTAACTAGCGGACAGTTGCACTATGTAGGTTACCCAGCGGGCTCTTAGACTATGTAGGTTAACTAGCAGGCCCTTGGACTATCTAGGTTACCTATCAGGCACTTGGACTATGTATCTTAACTAGCGGGCACTTGCACTCTCTAGGTTACCTAGCCGGCACTTGGACTATGTACCTTCCCTAGCGGGCACTTGGACTATCTATGTTAACTAGCGGGCACTTGGACTATGTAGGTTACCTAGCGGACACTTGCTCTATATAGGTTACCTAGCCGGCACTTGGACTATGTGGGTTAACTGGAGGACGCTTGGACGATCTAGGTTAGCAAGTGGGCCCTTAGACTATGTAGGTTAACTTGCCGGCACTTGGATGATCTAGGTTAACTAGCGGGCACTTGGACGATCTAGGTTAACCAGCGGACACTTGGACTATCAAAGTTAACAAGCGAGCCCTTGGACTATGTAGGTTAACTAGCGGGCCCTTGGACTATCTAGGTTACCTAGATAGCAAAGGGACTATATAGGTTTCCTAGCGGGTACATGGACTATCTAGGTTAACGAACGGGCACTTGGACTATGCAGGTAACCTAGCCGGCACTTGGACTGTCTAGGCTACATAGCGGGCACATGGACTTCTAGGTTAACGAATGGGCACTTGGACTATGTAGGTTGCCTAACGAGCACTTGGACTATCTAGGTTAGGTAACGGGCATTTGGACTATCTAGGTTATCTAGCGGGAACTTGGACAATGTAGGTTACCAAGCGGGCACTTGGACTATCTAGGTTACCTAGCGGGCACTTGGACTATGTAGGTTAACTAGCGGGCACTTGGACTATCTAGGTTACCTAACGGGCACTTGGACTATGCAGGTAACCTAGCGGGCACTTGGACTGTCCTGGTTACCTAGCGGGAACTTGGACTAAGTACGTTCCCTAGCGGGCACTTGGATTATCTAGGTTACCTAGCAGACAGTTGGACTATGTACGTTCCCTAGCGGGCACTTGGACTATCTAAGTTAACTAACGGGCACTTGGACAATCTAGGCTAAATAGCGGGCACTTGACTATGTAGGTTACCTAGTGGGCACTCGGACTATGTACGTTCCCTAGCGGGCACTTGGACTATCTAGGTTACCTAGCAGGGCCCTTGGACTATGTACGTTCCCTAGCGGGCACTTGAACTATGTAGGTTACCTAGCGAGCACTTGGACTATCTAGGTTAACTAAGGGGCACTTGGACTATCTAGGTTACCTAGCGGGCCCTTGGACTATGTACGTTCCCTAGCGGCACTTGGACTATCTATGAAAACTAGCGGGCACTTGGATTTTGTAGGTTACCTAGCGGGCTTTTGGACTATGTAGGATCCCTAGTGGGCACGTGAACTATGTAGGTTACCTAGCGGGCACTTAGACTATCTAGGTTAACTAAGGGGCACTAGGACTATCTAGGTTACCTAGTGGGCACTTGAAATATGTAGGTTACCTAGCAGGCACTTGGACTATCTAGGTTACCTAGCGGGCACTTGAACTATCTACGATACCTAGCGGGTATTTGGACAATGTCGGTTAACTAGCGGGCTGTTGGACAATCTAGGTTACCTAGCGGACACTTGGACCATCTAGGTTAACTAACGGGCACTTGGACTATGTAGATTCCCTAGTGGGCACTTGGACTATGTAGGTTCCCGAGCGGGCACTTGGACTATCTTAGTTCCCTAAAGGGCACTTTGATTATGTAGGTTCCCTAGCGGGCACTTGGACTATGTAGGTTCCATAGCGGGCATTTGGACTATGTAGGTTCACTAGTGGGCACTTGGATTATCTACGTTACCTTGCTGGCACATGGACTATCTAGGTTAACTAACGGGCACTTGGACTATCTAGGTTATCTAGCGGGCCCTTGTACTATGTAGGTTAATAGCGGGCGCTTGGACTATGTAAGTTAATTAGCGGTCACTTGGACGATCTAGGTTAACGAGCGGGCACTTGGACTATCTAGGTTACCTACCGGGCACTTGTACTATGTAGATTAAATAGCGGACACTTGGACGATCTAGGTTAATTAGCGAACACTTGGACTATCTCGGTTAACTAGCGGGCACTTGAACTACCTACGTTACCTAGCGGGTACTTGGACAATGTAGGTTAACTAGCGGGCTGTTGGACTATCTAGGTTACCTAGCGGACACTTGGACAATCTACGTTAACTAACGGGCACTTGGACTATGTAGGTTCCCTAGTGGGCACTTGGATTATGTAGGTTCCCTAGAGGGCACTTGGACTATGTAGATTACCTAGCGTACACTTGGACTATCTATGTTAGCTAATGGGCACTTGGACTATCTAGGTTACCTAGCGGGCACTTGGACTATGTAGGTTACCTAGCGGGCACTTGGACTATCTAGGTTACGTTCGGACACTTGGACTATGTAGGTTAATTAGCGAAACTTGGACGATCTAGGTTAACTAGCGGGCACTTGGATTATCTAGGTTAACTAGCGGGGCCTTTGATTATGTAGGTTACCTAGCGGGCCCTTGGACTATGTAGGTTAACTAGCAGGCACTTGGACGATCTAGGTTAACTAGGGGGCACTTGGACTATGTAGGTTCCCTGGCGGGCACTTGGACTATGTAGGTTCCCTAGCGGGCACTTGGACTATGTAGGTTAACTAGCGGGCACTTGGACTATGTAGGTTAACTAGCGGACAGTTGCACTATGTAGGTTACCTAGCGGGCTCTTAGACTATGTAGGTTAACTAGCATGCCCTTGGACTATCTAGGTTACCTATCAGGCACTTGGACTATGTATCTTAACTAGCGGGCACTTGCACTCTCTAGGTTACCTAGCGGGCACTTGAACTATTTACCTTCCCTAGCGGGCACTTGGACTATCTATGTTAACTAGCGGGCACTTGGACTATGTAGGTTACCTAGCGGACACTTGCACTATATAGGTTACCTAGCCGGCACTTTGACTATGTAGGTTAACTGGAGGATGCTTGGACGATCTAGGTTAACAAGTGGGCCCTTGGACTATGTAGGTTAACTTGCCGGCACTTGGATGATCTAGGTTAACTAGCGGGCACTTGGACGATCTAGGTTAACCAGCGGACACTTGGACTATCAAAGTTAACAAGCGAGCCCTTGGACTATGTAGGTTAACTAGCGGGCCCTTGGACTATCTAGGTTACCTAGATAGCAAAGGGACTATATAGGTTTCCTAGCGGGTACATGGACTATCTAGGTAAACGAACGGGCACTTGGACTATGCAGGTAACCTAGCCGGCACTTGGACTGTCTAGGCTACATAGCGGGCACTTGGACTTCTAGGTTAACGAATGGGCACTTGGACTATGTAGGTTGCCTAACGAGCACTTGGACTATCTAGGTTAGGTAACGGGCATTTGGACTATCTAGGTTATCTAGCGGGAACTTGGACAATGTAGGTTACCAAGCGGGCACTTGGACTATCTAGGTTACCTAGCGGGCACTTGGACTATGTAGGTTAACTAGCGGGCACTTGGACTATCTAGGTTACCTAACGGGCACTTGGACTATGCAGGTAACCTAGCGGGCACTTGGACTGTCCAGGTTACCTAGCGGGAACTTGGACTAAGTACGTTCCCTAGCGGGCACTTGGATTATCTAGGTTACCTAGCAGACACTTGGACTATGTACGTTCCCTAGTGGGCACTTGGACTATCTAAGTTAACTAACAGGCACTTGGACAATCTAGGCTAAATAGCGGGCACTTGACTATGTAGGTTACCTAGTGGGCACTCGGACTATGTACGTTCCCTAGCGGGCACTTGGACTATCTAGGTTACCTAGCAGGGCCCTTGGACTATGTACGTTCCCTAGCGGGCACTTGAACTATGTAGGTTACCTAGCGAGCACTTGGACTATCTAGGTTAACTAAGGGGCACTTGGACTATCTAGGTTACCTATCGGGCCCTTGGACAATGTACGTTCCCTAGCGGCACTTGGACTATCTATGAAAACTAGCGGGCACTTGGATTTTGTAGGTTACCTAGCGGGCTTTTGGACTATGTAGGATCCCTAGTGGGCACTTGAACTATGTAAGTTACCTAGCGGGCACTTAGACTATCTAGGTTAACTAAGGGGCACTAGGACTATCTAGGTTACCTAGTGGGCACTTGAAATATGTAGGTTACCTAGCAGGCACTTGGACTATCTAGGTTACCTAGCGGGCACTTGAACTATCTACGATACCTAGCGGGTATTTGGACAATGTCGGTTAACTAGCGGGCTGTTGGACAATCTAGGTTACCTAGCGGACACTTGGACCATCTAGGTTAACTAACGGGCACTTGGACTATGTAGGTTCCCTAGTGGGCACTTGGACTATGTAGGTTCCCGAGCGGGCACTTGGACTATCTTAGTTCCCTAAAGGGCACTTTGATTATGTACGTTCCCTAGCGGGCACTTGGACTATGTAGGTTCCATAGCGGGCATTTGGACTATGTAGGTTCACTAGCGGGCACTTGGATTATCTAGGTTACCTTGCTGGCACATGGACTATCTAGGTTAACTAACGGGCACTTGGACTATCTAGGTTATCTAGCGGGCCCTTGTACTATGTAGGTTAATAGCGGGCGCTTGGACTATGTAAGTTAATTAGCGGGCACTTGGACGATCTAGGTTAACGAGCGGGCACTTGGACTATCTAGGTTACCCACCGGGCACTTGTACTATGTAGATTAAATAGCGGACACTTGGACGATCTAGGTTAATTAGCGAACACTTGGACTATCTCGGTTAACTAGTGAGCACTTGAACTACCTACGTTACCTAGCGGGTACTTGGACAATGTAGGTTAACTAGCGGGCTGTTGGACTATCTAGGTTACCTAGCGGACACTTGGACAATCTACGTTAACTAACGGGCACTTGGACTATGTAGGTTCCCTAGTGGGCACTTGGATTATGTAGGTTCCCTAGAGGGCACTTGGACTATGTAAATTACCTAGCGTACACTTGGACTATCTATGTTAGCTAATGGGCACTTGGACTATCTAGGTTACCTAGCGGGCACTTGGACTATGTAGGTTACCTAGCGGGCACTTGGACTATCTAGGTTACGTTCGGACACTTGGACTATGTAGGTTAATTAGCGAAACTTGGACGATCTAGGTTAACTAGCGGGCACTTGGATTATCTAGGTTAACTAGCGGGGCCTTTGATTATGTAGGTTACCTAGCGGGCCCTTGGACTATGTATGTTAACTAGCAGGCACTTGGACGATCTAGGTTAACAAGGGGGCACTTGGACTATCTAGGTTAACTAGCGGTCACTCGGACTATGTAGGTAACCTAGCGGGAACTTGGACTAATAGGTTACTTAGCGGGCACTTGGACTATCTAGGTTAACGAACATGCACTTGGACTATCTTGGTTACCTACCGGGCACTTGTACTATGTAGATTAAATAGCGGACACTTGGACGATCTAGGTTAATTAGCGAGCACTTGGACTATCTCGGTTAACTAGCGGGCACTTGGACTATGTAGGTTCCCTAGCGGGCATTTGGACTATATAGGTTACCTAGCGGGCACTTGAAATATTTAGGTTACCTAGCAGGCACTTGGACTATCTAGGTTACCTAGCGGGCACTAGAACTACCTACGTTCCCTAGCGGGCACTTGGACTATCTTGGTTCCCTAAAGGGCACTTGGACTATCTAGGTTAACTAGCGATCACTCGGACTATGTAGGTAACCTAGGGGGAACTTGGACTATCTAGATTACCTAGCGGGCACTTGGAATATCTAGGTTACCTAGCGGGCACTTGGACAATGTACGTTCCCTAGCGGGCACATGGACTATCTAGGTTACCTAGCAGGGCCCTTGGACTATGTACGTTCCCTAGCGGGCACTTGAACTATGTAGGTTACCTAGCGAGCACTTGGACTATCTAGGTTAACTAAGGGGCACTTGGACTATCTAGGTTACCTAGCGGGCCCTTGGACTATGTACGTTCCCTAGCGGCACTTGGACTATCTATGAAAACTAGCGGGCACTTGGATTTTGTAGGTTACCTAGCGGGCTTTTGGACTATGTAGGATCCCTAGTGGGCACGTGAACTATGTAGGTTACCTAGCGGGCACTTAGACTATCTAGGTTAACTAAGGGGCACTAGGACTATCTAGGTTACCTAGTGGGCACTTGGATTATGTAGGTTCCCTAGAAGGCATATGGACTATGTAGGTTCCCTAGCGGGCACTTGGACTATCTTAGTTCCCTAAAGGACACTTGGACTATCTTGGTTAACTAGCGGTCAGTTGGAATATGTAGGTAACCTAGGGGGAACTTGGACTATCTAGGTTACCTAGCGGGCACTTGGACTATCTAGGTTACCTAGCGGGCACTCGGACAATGTACGTTCCCTAGCGGGCATTTGGACTATCTAGGTTAACTAACGAGCACTTGGACTATCTAGGTTAACTAGCGGACATTGGACTATGTGTGTTAACTAGCGGGCACTCGGACTATATATGTTCCTTGGCGGGCACTTGGACTTTCTAGGTAACCTAGCGGGCTTTTGGACTATGTACGTTACCTAGCGGGCACTTGGGCTTTCTACGTTACCTAGCGGGCACTAGGACTATGTAGGTTTACTAGGGGGCACTTCGACTATCTAGGTTAACTAATGGGTACTTGGAATATCTCGGTTACCTAGCGGGCACATGGACTATATAGGTTACCTAGCGGGCACTTGGACTGTCTTGGATACGTAGCGGGCACTTGGACTATCTAGGTTAACGAATGTGCACTTGGAATATGTAGGTTACCTAGCGGGCACATGGACTCTCTAGGTAACCTAACGGGCACTTGGACTATCTAGGTTAACGAATGTGCAATTGGAATATGTAGGTTACCTAGAGGGCACTTGGACTATCTAGATTACCTAACGGGCACTTGGACTATGTAGGTTCCTAGCGGGCACGTGGACTATGGAGGTTAACTCGCGGGCACTGAACTATGTAAGTTAATTAGAGGGCACTTGGACGATCTAGGTTAACTAGCAGGCACTTGGACTATCTAGGTTAACTAGCAGTCACTCGGACTATGTAGGTAACCTAGCGGGAACTTGGACAATCTAGGATACCTAGCGGGCACTTGGACTATCTAGGTTAACGAACGGGCACTTGGACTATCTAGGTTACCTAGCGGGCACTTGTACTATGTAGGTTAAATAGCGGACACTTGGACGATCAAGGTTAAATAGCGGGCATTTGGACTATATAGGTTACCTAGTGGGCACTTGAAATATTAAGGTTACCTAGCAGGCACTTGGACTATCTAGGTTACCTAGCGGGCACTTGAACTACCTACGTTACCTAGCGGGTACTTGGACTATGTACGTTCCCTAGTGGGCAGTTAGACTATGTAGGTTCCCTAGCTGCACTTGGACTATCTTAGTTCCCTAAAGGGCACTTGGACTATGTAGGTTCCCTGGCGGGCACTTGGACTATGTAGGTTCCCTAGCGGGCACTTGGACTATCTAGGTTAACTAGCGGGCACTTGGACTATGTAGGTTAACTAGCGGACACTTGCACTATGTAGGTTACCTAGCAGGCACTTGGACTATGTATCTTCCCTAACGGGCACTTGGACTATCTATGTTAACTAGCGGGCACTTGGATTATGTAGGTTACCTAGCGGACACTTGCACTATATAGGTTACCTAGCGGGCACTTGGTCTATGTAGGTTAACTGGAGGACGCTTGGACGACCTAGGTTAACAAGTGGGCCCTTGGATTATGTAGGTTAACTAGCCGGCACTTGGATGATCTAGGTTAACTGGCGGGCACTTGGACGATCTAGGTTAACCAGCGGGCACTTGGACTATCAAAGTTAACAAGCGAGCCCTTGGACTATGTAGGTTAACTAGCGGGCCCGTGGACTATCTAGGTTACGTAGAAAGCACTTGGACTATATAGGTTCCCTAGCGGGCACTTGGACTATCTAGGTTAACGAACGGGCACTTGGACTATGCAGGTAACCTTGCCGGCACTTGGACTGTCTAGGTTACATAGCGGCCACTTGGACTTCTAGGTTAACGAATGGGCACTTGGACTATGTAGGTTGCCTAGCGAACACTTGGACTATCTAGGTTATCTAGCGGGAACTTGGACAATGTAGGTTACCAAGCGGGCACTTGGACTATCTAGGTTACCTAGCGGGCACTTGGACTATCTAGGTTACCTAGCGGGAACTAGGACAATGTAGGTTACCAGCGGGCACTTGGACTATCTAGGTTAACGAACGTGCACTTGGACTATGTAGGTTAACTAGCGGACACTTGGACTATCTAGGTTAGCTAGCAGGCACTTTGACTATCTAGGTTAACCAAGGGCACTTGGACTATGTAGGTTGCCAACGAGCACTTGGACTATGTAGGTTCCCTAGCGGGCGCTTGGACTTTGTAGGTTCCCTAGCGGTTACTTGGACTGTCTAGGTTAAATAGCGGGCAATTGGACTGTCTAGGTTACCTAGTGGGCACTTGGACTATGTAGTTTACCTAGCAGGCACTTGGACTATGTAGGTTAACTAGCGCACACTTGGACTATCTAGGTTACCTACCGGGCACTTGGACTATATACGTTCCCTAGCGGTCACTTGGGCTATCTACGTTATCTAGTGGGCACTTGGACTATGTAGGTTAACGAACTGGCACTTCGACTATGTAGGTAACCTAGTGGTCACTTGGACTGTCTAGGTTACCTAGCGGACACTTGGACGATCTAGGTTAACTAGCGCGTACTTGGAGTATCTAGGTTAACTAGCGGTCCCTTGGACTACGTAGGTTAACTAGCGGACACTTGCACTATGTAGGTTACCTAGCGGGCACTTGGACTATGTAGGTTACCTAGCGGGCACTTGGACGATCTAGGTTAACTAGCGGGCACTTGGATTATCTAGGTTAACTAACAGGCACTTGGACTATGTATGTTCCAGAGCGGGCAATTAGATTATGTAGGTTCCCTAGCGGGCACTTGGAATATCTAGGTTCCCTAAAGGGCACTTGGACTATGTAGGTTAACTAGCGGACAATTGCACTCTCTAGTTTACCTAGCGGGCACTTGGACTATGTACCTTCCCTAGCGGGCACTTGGACTATCTATGTTAACTAGCGGGCACTTGGACTATGTAGGTTACCTAGCGGACACTTGCACTATATAGGTTACCTAATAGGCACTTTGACTATCTAGGTTAACTAACGGCCACTTGGACTATGTAGGTTGCCTAGCGAGCACTTGGACTATGTAGGTTACCTAGCGGGCACTTGGACGATCTAGGTTACTAGCGGGCACTTGGATTATCTAGGTTAACTAACAGGCACTTGGACTATGTATGTTCCAGAGCGGGCAATTAGATTATGTAGGTTCCCTAGCGGGCACTTGGACTATCTAGGTTCCCTAGCGGGCACTTGGACTATGTAGGTTTACTAGCGGACAATTGGACAATCTAGGTTAACTAGCGCGTACTTGGACTATCTAGGTTAACTAGCGGTCCCTTGGAATACGTAGGTTAACTAGCGCACACTTGGACTATCTAGGTTAACTAGCGGGCCCTTGGTCTATGTAGGTTAACTAGCAGGCCCTTGGACTATGTAAGTTAACTAGAGGGCACTTGGACGATACTGTTTAACTAGCGGGCACTTGGACTATCTAGGTTAACTAGCGGGCACTTGGACTATCTAGGTTAACTAGCGGGCACTTGGACTATGTAGGGTCCCTAATGGGCATTTGGACTATATAGGTTACCTAGCGGGCACTTGGACTATGTAGGTTAACTAGCGGGCCCTTGGATTATCTAGGTTAACTAACAGGCACTTGGACTATGTATGTTCCAGAGCGGGCAATTAGATTATGTAGGTTCCCTAGCGGGCACTTGGACTATCTAGGTTCCCTAAAGGGCACTTGGACTATGTAGGTTAACTAGCGGACAATTGGACGATCTAGGTTAACTAGCACGTACTTGGACTATCTAGGTTAACTAGCGGTCCCTTGTACTACGTAGGTTTACTAGCGGACACTTGCACTATGTAGGTTACCTAGCGGGCACTTGTACTATGTAGGTTAAATAGAGGACACTTGGACGATCTAGGTTAAATAGCGGTCATTTGGACTATATAGGTTAACTAGTGGGCACTTGAAATATTTAGGTTACCTAGCAGGCACTTGGACTATCTAGGTTACCTAGCGGGCACTTGAACTACCTACGTTACCTAGCGGATACTTGGACTATGTACGTTCCCTAGTGGGCAGTTAGACTATGTAGGTTCCCTAGCAGGCATATGGACTATGTAGGTTCCCTAGCGGCACTTGGACTATCTTAGTTCCCTAAGGGCCCTTGGACTATGTAGGTTCCCTGGCGGGCACTTGGACTATGTAGGTTCCCTAGCGGGCACTTGGACTATGTAGGTTAACTAGCGGGCACTTGGACTATGTAGGTTAACTAGCGGACAGTTGCACTATGTAGGTTACCTAGCGGGCTCTTAGACTATGTAGGTTAACTAGCAGGCCCTTGGACTATCTAGGTTACCTATCAGGCACTTGGACTATGTATCTTAACTAGCGGGCACTTGCACTCTCTAGGTTACCTAGCCGGCACTTGGACTATGTACCTTCCCTAGCGGGCACTTGGACTATCTATGTTAACTAGCGGGCACTTGGACTATGTAGGTTACCTAGCGGACACTTGCTCTATATAGGTTACCTAGCCGGCACTTGGACTATGTAGGTTAACTAGCGGGCACTTGGACGATCTAGGTTAACCAGCGGACACTTGGACTATCAAAGTTAACAAGCGAGCCCTTGGACTATGTAGGTTAACTAGCGGGCCCTTGGACTATCTAGGTTACCTAGATAGCAAAGGGACTATATAGGTTTCCTAGCGGGTACATGGACTATCTAGGTTAACGAACGGGCACTTGGACTATGCAGGTAACCTAGCCGGCACTTGGACTGTCTAGGCTACATAGCGGGCACTTGGACTTCTAGGTTAACGAATGGGCACTTGGACTATGTAGGTTGCCTAACGAGCACTTGGACTATCTAGGTTAGGTAATGGGCATTTGGACTATCTAGGTTATCTAGCGGGAACTTGGACAATGTAGGTTACCAAGCGGGCACTTGGACTATCTAGGTTACCTAGCGGGCACTTGGACTATGTAGGTTAACTAGCGGGCACTTGGACTATCTAGGTTACCTAACGGGCACTTGGACTATGCAGGTAACCTAGCGGGCACTTGGACTGTCCTGGTTACCTAGCGGGAACTTGGACTAAGTACGTTCCCTAGCGGGCACTTGGATTATCTAGGTTACCTAGCAGACAGTTGGACTATGTACGTTCCCTAGCGGGCACTTGGACTATCTAAGTTAACTAACGGGCACTTGGACAATCTAGGCTAAATAGCGGGCACTTGACTATGTAGGTTACCTAGTGGGCACTCGGACTATGTACGTTCCCTAGCGGGCACTTGGACTATCTAGGTTACCTAGCAGGGCCCTTGGACTATGTACGTTCCCTAGCGGGCACTTGAACTATGTAGGTTACCTAGCGAGCACTTGGACTATCTAGGTTAACTAAGGGGCACTTGGACTATCTAGGTTACCTAGCGGGCCCTTGGACTATGTACGTTCCCTAGCGGCACTTGGACTATCTATGAAAACTAGCGGGCACTTGGATTTTGTAGGTTACCTAGCGGGCTTTTGGACTATGTAGGATCCCTAGTGGGCACGTGAACTATGTAGGTTACCTAGCGGGCACTTAGACTATCTAGGTTAACTAAGGGGCACTAGGACTATCTAGGTTACCTAGTGGGCACTTGAAATATGTAGGTTACCTAGCAGGCACTTGGACTATCTAGGTTACCTAGCGGGCACTTGAACTATCTACGATACCTAGCGGGTATTTGGACAATGTCGGTTAACTAGCGGGCTGTTGGACAATCTAGGTTACCTAGCGGACACTTGGACCATCTAGGTTAACTAACGGGCACTTGGACTATGTAGGTTCCCTAGTGGGCACTTGGACTATGTAGGTTCCCGAGCGGGCACTTGGACTATCTTAGTTCCCTAAAGGGCACTTTGATTATGTAGGTTCCCTAGCGGGCACTTGGACTATGTAGGTTCCATAGCGGGCATTTGGACTATGTAGGTTCACTAGCGGGCACTTGGATTATCTACGTTACCTTGCTGGCACATGGACTATCTAGGTTAACTAACGGGCACTTGGACTATCTAGGTTATCTAGCGGGCCCTTGTACTATGTAGGTTAATAGCGGGCGCTTGGACTATGTAAGTTAATTAGCGGTCACTTGGACGATCTAGGTTAACGAGCGGGCACTTGGACTATCTAGGTTACCTACCGGGCACTTGTACTATGTAGATTAAATAGCGGACACTTGGACGATCTAGGTTAATTAGCGAACACTTGGACTATCTCGGTTAACTAGCGGGCACTTGAACTACCTACGTTACCTAGCGGGTACTTGGACAATGTAGGTTAACTAGCGGGCTGTTGGACTATCTAGGTTACCTAGCGGACACTTGGACAATCTACGTTAACTAACGGGCACTTGGACTATGTAGGTTCCCTAGTGGGCACTTGGATTATGTAGGTTCCCTAGAGGGCACTTGGACTATGTAGATTACCTAGCGTACACTTGGACTATCTATGTTAGCTAATGGGCACTTGGACTATCTAGGTTACCTAGCGGGCACTTGGACTATGTAGGTTACCTAGCGGGCACTTGGACTATCTAGGTTACGTTCGGACACTTGGACTATGTAGGTTAATTAGCGAAACTTGGACGATCTAGGTTAACTAGCGGGCACTTGGATTATCTAGGTTAACTAGCGGGGCCTTTGATTATGTAGGTTACCTAGCGGGCCCTTGGACTATGTAGGTTAACTAGCAGGCACTTGGACGATCTAGGTTAACTAGGGGGCACTTGGACTATCTAGGTTAACTAGCGGTCACTCGGACTATGTAGGTAACCTAGCGGGAACTTGGACTAATAGGTTACTTAGCGGGCACTTGGACTATCTAGGTTAATGAACGGGCACTTGGACTATCTAGGTAACCTACCGGGCTCTTGTACTATGTAGATTAAATAGCGGACACTTGGACGATCTAGGTTAATTAGCGAGCACTTGGACTATCTCGGTTAACTAGCGGGCACTTGGACTATGTAGGTTCCCTAGCGGGCATTTGGACTATATAGGTTACCTAGCGGGCACTTGGACTATCTAGGTTACCTAGTAGGCACTTTGACTATCTAGGTTAACTAACGGGCACTTGGACTATGTAGGTTGCCTCGCTAGCACTTGGACTATGTAGGTTCCCTAGCCGGCGCTTGGACTATGTAGGTTCCCTAGCGGTTACTTGGACTGTCTAGGTTAACTAGCGGGCAATTAGTCTGTCTAGGTTACCTAGCAGGCACTTGGACTATGTAGGTTAACTAGCGCACACTTGGACTATCTAGGTTACCTAGCGGGCACTTGGACTATATACATTCCCTAGCGGGCACTTGGGCTATCTACGTTCCCTAGCGGGCACTTGCACTATGTAGGTTAACGAACGGGCACTTGGACTATGTTGGTAACCTAGTGGTCACTTGGACTGTCTAGGTTACATAGCGGGCACTTGGACGATCTAGGTTAACTAGCGTGTACTTGGACTACATAGGTTAACTAGCGGTCCCTTGGACTACGTAGGTTAACTAGCGGACACTTGCACTATGTAGGTTACCTAGCGGGCACTTGGAATATGTAGGTTACCTAGCGGGCACTTGGACTATGTAGGTTAACTAGCGGGCACTTGGATTATCTAGGTTAACTAACAGGAACTTGGACTATGTATGTTCCAGAGCGGGCAATTAGATTATGTAGGTTCCCTAGCGGGCACTTGGACTATGTAGGTTTACTAGCGGACAATTGGACAATCTAGGTTAACTAGCGCGTACTTGGACTATCTAGGTTAACTAGCGGTCCCTTGGAATACGTAGGTTAACTAGCGCACACTTGGACTATCTAGGTTAACTAGCGGGCCCTTGGTCTATGTAGGTTAACTAGCAGGTCCTTGGACTATGTAAGTTAACTAGAGGGCACTTGGACGATACTGTTTAACTAGCGGGCACTTGGACTATCTAGGTTAACTAGCGGGCACTTGGACTATCTAGGTTAACTAGCGAGCACTTGGACTATGTAGGTTCCCTAGTGGGCATTTGGACTATATAGGTTACCTAGCGGGCACTTGGACTATGTAGGTTAACTAGCGGGCCCTTGGATTATCTAGGTTAACTAACAGGCACTTGGACTATGTATGTTCCAGAGCGGGCAATTAGATTATGTAGGTTCCCTAGCGGGCACTTGGACTATCTAGGTTCCCTAAAGGGCACTTGGACTATGTAGGTTAACTAGCGGACAATTGGACGATCTAGGTTAACTAGCACGTACTTGGACTATCTAGGTTAACTAGCGGTCCCTTGTACTACGTAGGTTTACTAGCGGACACTTGCACTATGTAGGTTACCTAGCGGGCACTTGTACTATGTAGGTTAAATAGAGGACACTTGGACGATCTAGGTTAAATAGCGGTCATTTGGACTATATAGGTTAACTAGTGGGCACTTGAAATATTTAGGTTACCTAGCAGGCACTTGGACTATCTAGGTTACCTAGCGGGCACTTGAACTACCTACGTTACCTAGCGGATACTTGGACTATGTACGTTCCCTAGTGGGCAGTTAGACTATGTAGGTTCCCTAGCAGGCATATGGACTATGTAGGTTCCCTAGCGGCACTTGGACTATCTTAGTTCCCTAAAGGGCACTTGGACTATGTAGGTTCCCTGGCGGGCACTTGGACTATGTAGGTTCCTTAGCGGGCACTTGGACTATGTAGGTTAACTAGCGGGCACTTGGACTATGTAGGTTAACTAGCGGACAGTTGCACTATGTAGGTTACCCAGCGGGCTCTTAGACTATGTAGGTTAACTAGCAGGCCCTTGGACTATCTAGGTTACCTATCAGGCACTTGGACTATGTATCTTAACTAGCGGGCACTTGCACTCTCTAGGTTACCTAGCCGGCACTTGGACTATGTACCTTCCCTAGCGGGCACTTGGACTATCTATGTTAACTAGCGGGCACTTGGACTATGTAGGTTACCTAGCGGACACTTGCTCTATATAGGTTACCTAGCCGGCACTTGGACTATGTGGGTTAACTGGAGGACGCTTGGACGATCTAGGTTAACAAGTGGGCCCTTAGACTATGTAGGTTAACTTGCCGGCACTTGGATGATCTAGGTTAACTAGCGGGCACTTGGACGATCTAGGTTAACCAGCGGACACTTGGACTATCAAAGTTAACAAGCGAGCCCTTGGACTATGTAGGTTAACTAGCGGGCCCTTGGACTATCTAGGTTACCTAGATAGCAAAGGGACTATATAGGTTTCCTAGCGGGTACATGGACTATCTAGGTTAACGAACGGGCACTTGGACTATGCAGGTAACCTAGCCGGCACTTGGACTGTCTAGGCTACATAGCGGGCACTTGGACTTCTAGGTTAACGAATGGGCACTTGGACTATGTAGGTTGCCTAACGAGCACTTGGACTATCTAGGTTAGGTAATGGGCATTTGGACTATCTAGGTTATCTAGCGGGAACTTGGACAATGTAGGTTACCAAGCGGGCACTTGGACTATCTAGGTTACCTAGCGGGCACTTGGACTATGTAGGTTAACTAGCGGGCACTTGGACTATCTAGGTTACCTAACGGGCACTTGGACTATGCAGGTAACCTAGCGGGCACTTGGACTGTCCTGGTTACCTAGCGGGAACTTGGACTAAGTACGTTCCCTAGCGGGCACTTGGATTATCTAGGTTACCTAGCAGACAGTTGGACTATGTACGTTCCCTAGCGGGCACTTGGACTATCTAAGTTAACTAACGGGCACTTGGACAATCTAGGCTAAATAGCGGGCACTTGACTATGTAGGTTACCTAGTGGGCACTCGGACTATGTACGTTCCCTAGCGGGCACTTGGACTATCTAGGTTACCTAGCAGGGCCCTTGGACTATGTACGTTCCCTAGCGGGCACTTGAACTATGTAGGTTACCTAGCGAGCACTTGGACTATCTAGGTTAACTAAGGGGCACTTGGACTATCTAGGTTACCTAGCGGGCCCTTGGACTATGTACGTTCCCTAGCGGCACTTGGACTATCTATGAAAACTAGCGGGCACTTGGATTTTGTAGGTTACCTAGCGGGCTTTTGGACTATGTAGGATCCCTAGTGGGCACGTGAACTATGTAGGTTACCTAGCGGGCACTTAGACTATCTAGGTTAACTAAGGGGCACTAGGACTATCTAGGTTACCTAGTGGGCACTTGAAATATGTAGGTTACCTAGCAGGCACTTGGACTATCTAGGTTACCTAGCGGGCACTTGAACTATCTACGATACCTAGCGGGTATTTGGACAATGTCGGTTAACTAGCGGGCTGTTGGACAATCTAGGTTACCTAGCGGACACTTGGACCATCTAGGTTAACTAACGGGCACTTGGACTATGTAGGTTCCCTAGTGGGCACTTGGACTATGTAGGTTCCCGAGCGGGCACTTGGACTATCTTAGTTCCCTAAAGGGCACTTTGATTATGTAGGTTCCCTAGCGGGCACTTGGACTATGTAGGTTCCATAGCGGGCATTTGGACTATGTAGGTTCACTAGCGGGCACTTGGATTATCTACGTTACCTTGCTGGCACATGGACTATCTAGGTTAACTAACGGGCACTTGGACTATCTAGGTTATCTAGCGGGCCCTTGTACTATGTAGGTTAATAGCGGGCGCTTGGACTATGTAAGTTAATTAGCGGTCACTTGGACGATCTAGGTTAACGAGCGGGCACTTGGACTATCTAGGTTACCTACCGGGCACTTGTACTATGTAGATTAAATAGCGGACACTTGGACGATCTAGGTTAATTAGCGAACACTTGGACTATCTCGGTTAACTAGCGGGCACTTGAACTACCTACGTTACCTAGCGGGTACTTGGACAATGTAGGTTAACTAGCGGGCTGTTGGACTATCTAGGTTACCTAGCGGACACTTGGACAATCTACGTTAACTAACGGGCACTTGGACTATGTAGGTTCCCTAGTGGGCACTTGGATTATGTAGGTTCCCTAGAGGGCACTTGGACTATGTAGATTACCTAGCGTACACTTGGACTATCTATGTTAGCTAATGGGCACTTGGACTATCTAGGTTACCTAGCGGGCACTTGGACTATGTAGGTTACCTAGCGGGCACTTGGACTATCTAGGTTACGTTCGGACACTTGGACTATGTAGGTTAATTAGCGAAACTTGGACGATCTAGGTTAACTAGCGGGCACTTGGATTATCTAGGTTAACTAGCGGGGCCTTTGATTATGTAGGTTACCTAGCGGGCCCTTGGACTATGTAGGTTAACTAGCAGGCACTTGGACGATCTAGGTTAACTAGGGGGCACTTGGACTATCTAGGTTAACTAGCGGTCACTCGGACTATGTAGGTAACCTAGCGGGAACTTGGACTAATAGGTTACTTAGCGGGCACTTGGACTATCTAGGTTAATGAACGGGCACTTGGACTATCTAGGTAACCTACCGGGCTCTTGTACTATGTAGATTAAATAGCGGACACTTGGACGATCTAGGTTAATTAGCGAGCACTTGGACTATCTCGGTTAACTAGCGGGCACTTGGACTATGTAGGTTCCCTAGCGGGCATTTGGACTATATAGGTTACCTAGCGGGCACTTGGACTATCTAGGTTACCTAGTAGGCACTTTGACTATCTAGGTTAACTAACGGGCACTTGGACTATGTAGGTTGCCTCGCTAGCACTTGGACTATGTAGGTTCCCTAGCCGGCGCTTGGACTATGTAGGTTCCCTAGCGGTTACTTGGACTGTCTAGGTTAACTAGCGGGCAATTAGTCTGTCTAGGTTACCTAGCAGGCACTTGGACTATGTAGGTTAACTAGCGCACACTTGGACTATCTAGGTTACCTAGCGGGCACTTGGACTATATACATTCCCTAGCGGGCACTTGGGCTATCTACGTTCCCTAGCGGGCACTTGCACTATGTAGGTTAACGAACGGGCACTTGGACTATGTTGGTAACCTAGTGGTCACTTGGACTGTCTAGGTTACATAGCGGGCACTTGGATGATCTAGGTTAACTAGCGTGTACTTGGACTACATAGGTTAACTAGCGGTCCCTTGGACTACGTAGGTTAACTAGCGGACACTTGCACTATGTAGGTTACCTAGCGGGCACTTGGAATATGTAGGTTACCTAGCGGGCACTTGGACTATGTAGGTTAACTAGCGGGCACTTGGATTATCTAGGTTAACTAACAGGAACTTGGACTATGTATGTTCCAGAGCGGGCAATTAGATTATGTAGGTTCCCTAGCGGGCACTTGGACTATGTAGGTTTACTAGCGGACAATTGGACAATCTAGGTTAACTAGCGCGTACTTGGACTATCTAGGTTAACTAGCGGTCCCTTGGAATACGTAGGTTAACTAGCGCACACTTGGACTATCTAGGTTAACTAGCGGGCCCTTGGTCTATGTAGGTTAACTAGCAGGTCCTTGGACTATGTAAGTTAACTAGAGGGCACTTGGACGATACTGTTTAACTAGCGGGCATTTGGACTATCTAGGTTAACTAGCGGGCACTTGGACTATCTAGGTTAACTAGCGAGCACTTGGACTATGTAGGTTCCCTAGTGGGCATTTGGACTATATAGGTTACCTAGCGGGCACTTGGACTATGTAGGTTAACTAGCGGGCCCTTGGATTATCTAGGTTAACTAACAGGCACTTGGACTATGTATGTTCCAGAGCGGGCAATTAGATTATGTAGGTTCCCTAGCGGGCACTTGGACTATCTAGGTTCCCTAAAGGGCACTTGGACTATGTAGGTTAACTAGCGGACAATTGGACGATCTAGGTTAACTAGCACGTACTTGGACTATCTAGGTTAACTAGCGGTCCCTTGTACTACGTAGGTTTACTAGCGGACACTTGCACTATGTAGGTTACCTAGCGGGCACTTGTACTATGTAGGTTAAATAGAGGACACTTGGACGATCTAGGTTAAATAGCGGTCATTTGGACTATATAGGTTAACTAGTGGGCACTTGAAATATTTAGGTTACCTAGCAGGCACTTGGACTATCTAGGTTACCTAGCGGGCACTTGAACTACCTACGTTACCTAGCGGATACTTGGACTATGTACGTTCCCTAGTGGGCAGTTAGACTATGTAGGTTCCCTAGCAGGCATATGGACTATGTAGGTTCCCTAGCGGCACTTGGACTATCTTAGTTCCCTAAAGGGCACTTGGACTATGTAGGTTCCCTGGCGGGCACTTGGACTATGTAGGTTCCCTAGCGGGCACTTGGACTATGTAGGTTAACTAGCGGGCACTTGGACTATGTAGGTTAACTAGCGGACAGTTGCACTATGTAGGTTACCCAGCGGGCTCTTAGACTATGTAGGTTAACTAGCAGGCCCTTGGACTATCTAGGTTACCTATCAGGCACTTGGACTATGTATCTTAACTAGCGGGCACTTGCACTCTCTAGGTTACCTAGCCGGCACTTGGACTATGTACCTTCCCTAGCGGGCACTTGGACTATCTATGTTAACTAGCGGGCACTTGGACTATGTAGGTTACCTAGCGGACACTTGCTCTATATAGGTTACCTAGCCGGCACTTGGACTATGTGGGTTAACTGGAGGACGCTTGGACGATCTAGGTTAACAAGTGGGCCCTTAGACTATGTAGGTTAACTTGCCGGCACTTGGATGATCTAGGTTAACTAGCGGGCACTTGGACGATCTAGGTTAACCAGCGGACACTTGGACTATCAAAGTTAACAAGCGAGCCCTTGGACTATGTAGGTTAACTAGCGGGCCCTTGGACTATCTAGGTTACCTAGATAGCAAAGGGACTATATAGGTTTCCTAGCGGGTACATGGACTATCTAGGTTAACGAACGGGCACTTGGACTATGCAGGTAACCTAGCCGGCACTTGGACTGTCTAGGCTACATAGCGGGCACTTGGACTTCTAGGTTAACGAATGGGCACTTGGACTATGTAGGTTGCCTAACGAGCACTTGGACTATCTAGGTTAGGTAACGGGCATTTGGACTATCTAGGTTATCTAGCGGGAACTTGGACAATGTAGGTTACCAAGCGGGCACTTGGACTATCTAGGTTACCTAGCGGGCACTTGGACTATGTAGGTTAACTAGCGGGCACTTGGACTATCTAGGTTACCTAACGGGCACTTGGACTATGCAGGTAACCTAGCGGGCACTTGGACTGTCCTGGTTACCTAGCGGGAACTTGGACTAAGTACGTTCCCTAGCGGGCACTTGGATTATCTAGGTTACCTAGCAGACAGTTGGACTATGTACGTTCCCTAGCGGGCACTTGGACTATCTAAGTTAACTAACGGGCACTTGGACAATCTAGGCTAAATAGCGGGCACTTGACTATGTAGGTTACCTAGTGGGCACTCGGACTATGTACGTTCCCTAGCGGGCACTTGGACTATCTAGGTTACCTAGCAGGGCCCTTGGACTATGTACGTTCCCTAGCGGGCACTTGAACTATGTAGGTTACCTAGCGAGCACTTGGACTATCTAGGTTAACTAAGGGGCACTTGGACTATCTAGGTTACCTAGCGGGCCCTTGGACTATGTACGTTCCCTAGCGGCACTTGGACTATCTATGAAAACTAGCGGGCACTTGGATTTTGTAGGTTACCTAGCGGGCTTTTGGACTATGTAGGATCCCTAGTGGGCACGTGAACTATGTAGGTTACCTAGCGGGCACTTAGACTATCTAGGTTAACTAAGGGGCACTAGGACTATCTAGGTTACCTAGTGGGCACTTGAAATATGTAGGTTACCTAGCAGGCACTTGGACTATCTAGGTTACCTAGCGGGCACTTGAACTATCTACGATACCTAGCGGGTATTTGGACAATGTCGGTTAACTAGCGGGCTGTTGGACAATCTAGGTTACCTAGCGGACACTTGGACCATCTAGGTTAACTAACGGGCACTTGGACTATGTAGGTTCCCTAGTGGGCACTTGGACTATGTAGGTTCCCGAGCGGGCACTTGGACTATCTTAGTTCCCTAAAGGGCACTTTGATTATGTAGGTTCCCTAGCGGGCACTTGGACTATGTAGGTTCCATAGCGGGCATTTGGACTATGTAGGTTCACTAGCGGGCACTTGGATTATCTACGTTACCTTGCTGGCACATGGACTATCTAGGTTAACTAACGGGCACTTGGACTATCTAGGTTATCTAGCGGGCCCTTGTACTATGTAGGTTAATAGCGGGCGCTTGGACTATGTAAGTTAATTAGCGGTCACTTGGACGATCTAGGTTAACGAGCGGGCACTTGGACTATCTAGGTTACCCACCGGGCACTTGTACTATGTAGATTAAATAGCGGACACTTGGACGATCTAGGTTAATTAGCGAACACTTGGACTATCTCGGTTAACTAGCGGGCACTTGAACTACCTACGTTACCTAGCGGGTACTTGGACAATGTAGGTTAACTAGCGGGCTGTTGGACTATCTAGGTTACCTAGCGGACACTTGGACAATCTACGTTAACTAACGGGCACTTGGACTATGTAGGTTCCCTAGTGGGCACTTGGATTATGTAGGTTCCCTAGAGGGCACTTGGACTATGTAGATTACCTAGCGTACACTTGGACTATCTATGTTAGCTAATGGGCACTTGGACTATCTAGGTTACCTAGCGGGCACTTGGACTATGTAGGTTACCTAGCGGGCACTTGGACTATCTAGGTTACGTTCGGACACTTGGACTATGTAGGTTAATTAGCGAAACTTGGACGATCTAGGTTAACTAGCGGGCACTTGGATTATCTAGGTTAACTAGCGGGGCCTTTGATTATGTAGGTTACCTAGCGGGCCCTTGGACTATGTAGGTTAACTAGCAGGCACTTGGACGATCTAGGTTAACTAGGGGGCACTTGGACTATCTAGGTTAACTAGCGGTCACTCGGACTATGTAGGTAACCTAGCGGGAACTTGGACTAATAGGTTACTTAGCGGGCACTTGGACTATCTAGGTTAATGAACGGGCACTTGGACTATCTAGGTAACCTACCGGGCTCTTGTACTATGTAGATTAAATAGCGGACACTTGGACGATCTAGGTTAATTAGCGAGCACTTGGACTATCTCGGTTAACTAGCGGGCACTTGGACTATGTAGGTTCCCTAGCGGGCATTTGGACTATATAGGTTACCTAGCGGGCACTTGGACTATCTAGGTTACCTAGTAGGCACTTTGACTATCTAGGTTAACTAACGGGCACTTGGACTATGTAGGTTGCCTCGCTAGCACTTGGACTATGTAGGTTCCCTAGCCGGCGCTTGGACTATGTAGGTTCCCTAGCGGTTACTTGGACTGTCTAGGTTAACTAGTGGGCAATTAGTCTGTCTAGGTTACCTAGCAGGCACTTGGACTATGTAGGTTAACTAGCGCACACTTGGACTATCTAGGTTACCTAGCGGGCACTTGGACTATATACATTCCCTAGCGGGCACTTGGGCTATCTACGTTCCCTAGCGGGCACTTGCACTATGTAGGTTAACGAACGGGCACTTGGACTATGTTGGTAACCTAGTGGTCACTTGGACTGTCTAGGTTACATAGCGGGCACTTGGACGATCTAGGTTAACTAGCGTGTACTTGGACTACATAGGTTAACTAGCGGTCCCTTGGACTACGTAGGTTAACTAGCGGACACTTGCACTATGTAGGTTACCTAGCGGGCACTTGGAATATGTAGGTTACCTAGCGGGCACTTGGACTATGTAGGTTAACTAGCGGGCACTTGGATTATCTAGGTTAACTAACAGGAACTTGGACTATGTATGTTCCAGAGCGGGCAATTAGATTATGTAGGTTCCCTAGCGGGCACTTGGACTATGTAGGTTTACTAGCGGACAATTGGACAATCTAGGTTAACTAGCGCGTACTTGGACTATCTAGGTTAACTAGCGGTCCCTTGGAATACGTAGGTTAACTAGCGCACACTTGGACTATCTAGGTTAACTAGCGGGCCCTTGGTCTATGTAGGTTAACTAGCAGGTCCTTGGACTATGTAAGTTAACTAGAGGGCACTTGGACGATACTGTTTAACTAGCGGGCATTTGGACTATCTAGGTTAACTAGCGGGCACTTGGACTATCTAGGTTAACTAGCGAGCACTTGGACTATGTAGGTTCCCTAGTGGGCATTTGGACTATATAGGTTACCTAGCGGGCACTTGGACTATGTAGGTTAACTAGCGGGCCCTTGGATTATCTAGGTTAACTAACAGGCACTTGGACTATGTATGTTCCAGAGCGGGCAATTAGATTATGTAGGTTCCCTAGCGGGCACTTGGACTATCTAGGTTCCCTAAAGGGCACTTGGACTATGTAGGTTAACTAGCGGACAATTGGACGATCTAGGTTAACTAGCACGTACTTGGACTATCTAGGTTAACTAGCGGTCCCTTGTACTACGTAGGTTTACTAGCGGACACTTGCACTATGTAGGTTACCTAGCGGGCACTTGTACTATGTAGGTTAAATAGAGGACACTTGGACGATCTAGGTTAAATAGCGGTCATTTGGACTATATAGGTTAACTAGTGGGCACTTGAAATATTTAGGTTACCTAGCAGGCACTTGGACTATCTAGGTTACCTAGCGGGCACTTGAACTACCTACGTTACCTAGCGGATACTTGGACTATGTACGTTCCCTAGTGGGCAGTTAGACTATGTAGGTTCCCTAGCAGGCATATGGACTATGTAGGTTCCCTAGCGGCACTTGGACTATCTTAGTTCCCTAAAGGGCACTTGGACTATGTAGGTTCCCTGGCGGGCACTTGGACTATGTAGGTTCCCTAGCGGGCACTTGGACTATGTAGGTTAACTAGCGGGCACTTGGACTATGTAGGTTAACTAGCGGACAGTTGCACTATGTAGGTTACCCAGCGGGCTCTTAGACTATGTAGGTTAACTAGCAGGCCCTTGGACTATCTAGGTTACCTATCAGGCACTTGGACTATGTATCTTAACTAGCGGGCACTTGCACTCTCTAGGTTACCTAGCCGGCACTTGGACTATGTACCTTCCCTAGCGGGCACTTGGACTATCTATGTTAACTAGCGGGCACTTGGACTATGTAGGTTACCTAGCGGACACTTGCTCTATATAGGTTACCTAGCCGGCACTTGGACTATGTGGGTTAACTGGAGGACGCTTGGACGATCTAGGTTAGCAAGTGGGCCCTTAGACTATGTAGGTTAACTTGCCGGCACTTGGATGATCTAGGTTAACTAGCGGGCACTTGGACGATCTAGGTTAACCAGCGGACACTTGGACTATCAAAGTTAACAAGCGAGCCCTTGGACTATGTAGGTTAACTAGCGGGCCCTTGGACTATCTAGGTTACCTAGATAGCAAAGGGACTATATAGGTTTCCTAGCGGGTACATGGACTATCTAGGTTAACGAACGGGCACTTGGACTATGCAGGTAACCTAGCCGGCACTTGGACTGTCTAGGCTACATAGCGGGCACATGGACTTCTAGGTTAACGAATGGGCACTTGGACTATGTAGGTTGCCTAACGAGCACTTGGACTATCTAGGTTAGGTAACGGGCATTTGGACTATCTAGGTTATCTAGCGGGAACTTGGACAATGTAGGTTACCAAGCGGGCACTTGGACTATCTAGGTTACCTAGCGGGCACTTGGACTATGTAGGTTAACTAGCGGGCACTTGGACTATCTAGGTTACCTAACGGGCACTTGGACTATGCAGGTAACCTAGCGGGCACTTGGACTGTCCTGGTTACCTAGCGGGAACTTGGACTAAGTACGTTCCCTAGCGGGCACTTGGATTATCTAGGTTACCTAGCAGACAGTTGGACTATGTACGTTCCCTAGCGGGCACTTGGACTATCTAAGTTAACTAACGGGCACTTGGACAATCTAGGCTAAATAGCGGGCACTTGACTATGTAGGTTACCTAGTGGGCACTCGGACTATGTACGTTCCCTAGCGGGCACTTGGACTATCTAGGTTACCTAGCAGGGCCCTTGGACTATGTACGTTCCCTAGCGGGCACTTGAACTATGTAGGTTACCTAGCGAGCACTTGGACTATCTAGGTTAACTAAGGGGCACTTGGACTATCTAGGTTACCTAGCGGGCCCTTGGACTATGTACGTTCCCTAGCGGCACTTGGACTATCTATGAAAACTAGCGGGCACTTGGATTTTGTAGGTTACCTAGCGGGCTTTTGGACTATGTAGGATCCCTAGTGGGCACGTGAACTATGTAGGTTACCTAGCGGGCACTTAGACTATCTAGGTTAACTAAGGGGCACTAGGACTATCTAGGTTACCTAGTGGGCACTTGAAATATGTAGGTTACCTAGCAGGCACTTGGACTATCTAGGTTACCTAGCGGGCACTTGAACTATCTACGATACCTAGCGGGTATTTGGACAATGTCGGTTAACTAGCGGGCTGTTGGACAATCTAGGTTACCTAGCGGACACTTGGACCATCTAGGTTAACTAACGGGCACTTGGACTATGTAGATTCCCTAGTGGGCACTTGGACTATGTAGGTTCCCGAGCGGGCACTTGGACTATCTTAGTTCCCTAAAGGGCACTTTGATTATGTAGGTTCCCTAGCGGGCACTTGGACTATGTAGGTTCCATAGCGGGCATTTGGACTATGTAGGTTCACTAGTGGGCACTTGGATTATCTACGTTACCTTGCTGGCACATGGACTATCTAGGTTAACTAACGGGCACTTGGACTATCTAGGTTATCTAGCGGGCCCTTGTACTATGTAGGTTAATAGCGGGCGCTTGGACTATGTAAGTTAATTAGCGGTCACTTGGACGATCTAGGTTAACGAGCGGGCACTTGGACTATCTAGGTTACCTACCGGGCACTTGTACTATGTAGATTAAATAGCGGACACTTGGACGATCTAGGTTAATTAGCGAACACTTGGACTATCTCGGTTAACTAGCGGGCACTTGAACTACCTACGTTACCTAGCGGGTACTTGGACAATGTAGGTTAACTAGCGGGCTGTTGGACTATCTAGGTTACCTAGCGGACACTTGGACAATCTACGTTAACTAACGGGCACTTGGACTATGTAGGTTCCCTAGTGGGCACTTGGATTATGTAGGTTCCCTAGAGGGCACTTGGACTATGTAGATTACCTAGCGTACACTTGGACTATCTATGTTAGCTAATGGGCACTTGGACTATCTAGGTTACCTAGCGGGCACTTGGACTATGTAGGTTACCTAGCGGGCACTTGGACTATCTAGGTTACGTTCGGACACTTGGACTATGTAGGTTAATTAGCGAAACTTGGACGATCTAGGTTAACTAGCGGGCACTTGGATTATCTAGGTTAACTAGCGGGGCCTTTGATTATGTAGGTTACCTAGCGGGCCCTTGGACTATGTAGGTTAACTAGCAGGCACTTGGACGATCTAGGTTAACTAGGGGGCACTTGGACTATGTAGGTTCCCTGGCGGGCACTTGGACTATGTAGGTTAACTAGCGGGCACTTGGACTATGTAGGTTAACTAGCGGACAGTTGCACTATGTAGGTTACCTAGCGGGCTCTTAGACTATGTAGGTTAACTAGCATGCCCTTGGACTATCTAGGTTACCTATCAGGCACTTGGACTATGTATCTTAACTAGCGGGCACTTGCACTCTCTAGGTTACCTAGCGGGCACTTGAACTATTTACCTTCCCTAGCGGGCACTTGGACTATCTATGTTAACTAGCGGGCACTTGGACTATGTAGGTTACCTAGCGGACACTTGCACTATATAGGTTACCTAGCCGGCACTTTGACTATGTAGGTTAACTGGAGGATGCTTGGACGATCTAGGTTAACAAGTGGGCCCTTGGACTATGTAGGTTAACTTGCCGGCACTTGGATGATCTAGGTTAACTAGCGGGCACTTGGACGATCTAGGTTAACCAGCGGACACTTGGACTATCAAAGTTAACAAGCGAGCCCTTGGACTATGTAGGTTAACTAGCGGGCCCTTGGACTATCTAGGTTACCTAGATAGCAAAGGGACTATATAGGTTTCCTAGCGGGTACATGGACTATCTAGGTAAACGAACGGGCACTTGGACTATGCAGGTAACCTAGCCGGCACTTGGACTGTCTAGGCTACATAGCGGGCACTTGGACTTCTAGGTTAACGAATGGGCACTTGGACTATGTAGGTTGCCTAACGAGCACTTGGACTATCTAGGTTAGGTAACGGGCATTTGGACTATCTAGGTTATCTAGCGGGAACTTGGACAATGTAGGTTACCAAGCGGGCACTTGGACTATCTAGGTTACCTAGCGGGCACTTGGACTATGTAGGTTAACTAGCGGGCACTTGGACTATCTAGGTTACCTAACGGGCACTTGGACTATGCAGGTAACCTAGCGGGCACTTGGACTGTCCAGGTTACCTAGCGGGAACTTGGACTAAGTACGTTCCCTAGCGGGCACTTGGATTATCTAGGTTACCTAGCAGACACTTGGACTATGTACGTTCCCTAGTGGGCACTTGGACTATCTAAGTTAACTAACAGGCACTTGGACAATCTAGGCTAAATAGCGGGCACTTGACTATGTAGGTTACCTAGTGGGCACTCGGACTATGTACGTTCCCTAGCGGGCACTTGGACTATCTAGGTTACCTAGCAGGGCCCTTGGACTATGTACGTTCCCTAGCGGGCACTTGAACTATGTAGGTTACCTAGCGAGCACTTGGACTATCTAGGTTAACTAAGGGGCACTTGGACTATCTAGGTTACCTATCGGGCCCTTGGACAATGTACGTTCCCTAGCGGCACTTGGACTATCTATGAAAACTAGCGGGCACTTGGATTTTGTAGGTTACCTAGCGGGCTTTTGGACTATGTAGGATCCCTAGTGGGCACTTGAACTATGTAGGTTACCTAGCGGGCACTTAGACTATCTAGGTTAACTAAGGGGCACTAGGACTATCTAGGTTACCTAGTGGGCACTTGAAATATGTAGGTTACCTAGCAGGCACTTGGACTATCTAGGTTACCTAGCGGGCACTTGAACTATCTACGATACCTAGCGGGTATTTGGACAATGTCGGTTAACTAGCGGGCTGTTGGACAATCTAGGTTACCTAGCGGACACTTGGACCATCTAGGTTAACTAACGGGCACTTGGACTATGTAGGTTCCCTAGTGGGCACTTGGACTATGTAGGTTCCCGAGCGGGCACTTGGACTATCTTAGTTCCCTAAAGGGCACTTTGATTATGTACGTTCCCTAGCGGGCACTTGGACTATGTAGGTTCCATAGCGGGCATTTGGACTATGTAGGTTCACTAGCGGGCACTTGGATTATCTAGGTTACCTTGCTGGCACATGGACTATCTAGGTTAACTAACGGGCACTTGGACTATCTAGGTTATCTAGCGGGCCCTTGTACTATGTAGGTTAATAGCGGGCGCTTGGACTATGTAAGTTAATTAGCGGGCACTTGGACGATCTAGGTTAACGAGCGGGCACTTGGACTATCTAGGTTACCCACCGGGCACTTGTACTATGTAGATTAAATAGCGGACACTTGGACGATCTAGGTTAATTAGCGAACACTTGGACTATCTCGGTTAACTAGTGAGCACTTGAACTACCTACGTTACCTAGCGGGTACTTGGACAATGTAGGTTAACTAGCGGGCTGTTGGACTATCTAGGTTACCTAGCGGACACTTGGACAATCTACGTTAACTAACGGGCACTTGGACTATGTAGGTTCCCTAGTGGGCACTTGGATTATGTAGGTTCCCTAGAGGGCACTTGGACTATGTAAATTACCTAGCGTACACTTGGACTATCTATGTTAGCTAATGGGCACTTGGACTATCTAGGTTACCTAGCGGGCACTTGGACTATGTAGGTTACCTAGCGGGCACTTGGACTATCTAGGTTACGTTCGGACACTTGGAATATGTAGGTTAATTAGCGAAACTTGGACGATCTAGGTTAACTAGCGGGCACTTGGATTATCTAGGTTAACTAGCGGGGCCTTTGATTATGTAGGTTACCTAGCGGGCCCTTGGACTATGTAGGTTAACTAGCAGGCACTTGGACGATCTAGGTTAACAAGGGGGCACTTGGACTATCTAGGTTAACTAGCGGTCACTCGGACTATGTAGGTAACCTAGCGGGAACTTGGACTAATAGGTTACTTAGCGGGCACTTGGACTATCTAGGTTAACGAACATGCACTTGGACTATCTTGGTTACCTACCGGGCACTTGTACTATGTAGATTAAATAGCGGACACTTGGACGATCTAGGTTAATTAGCGAGCACTTGGACTATCTCGGTTAACTAGCGGGCACTTGGACTATGTAGGTTCCCTAGCGGGCATTTGGACTATATAGGTTACCTAGCGGGCACTTGAAATATTTAGGTTACCTAGCAGGCACTTGGACTATCTAGGTTACCTAGCGGGCACTAGAACTACCTACGTTCCCTAGCGGGCACTTGGACTATCTTGGTTCCCTAAAGGGCACTTGGACTATCTAGGTTAACTAGCGATCACTCGGACTATGTAGGTAACCTAGGGGGAACTTGGACTATCTAGATTACCTAGCGGGCACTTGGAATATCTAGGTTACCTAGCGGGCACTTGGACAATGTACGTTCCCTAGCGGGCACTTGGACTATCTAGGTTACCTAGCAGGGCCCTTGGACTATGTACGTTCCCTAGCGGGCACTTGAACTATGTAGGTTACCTAGCGAGCACTTGGACTATCTAGGTTAACTAAGGGGCACTTGGACTATCTAGGTTACCTAGCGGGCCCTTGGACTATGTACGTTCCCTAGCGGCACTTGGACTATCTATGAAAACTAGCGGGCACTTGGATTTTGTAGGTTACCTAGCGGGCTTTTGGACTATGTAGGATCCCTAGTGGGCACGTGAACTATGTAGGTTACCTAGCGGGCACTTAGACTATCTAGGTTAACTAAGGGGCACTAGGACTATCTAGGTTACCTAGTGGGCACTTGAAATATGTAGGTTACCTAGCAGGCACTTGGACTATCTAGGTTACCTAGCGGGCACTTGAACTATCTACGATACCTAGCGGGTATTTGGACAATGTCGGTTAACTAGCGGGCTGTTGGACAATCTAGGTTACCTAGCGGACACTTGGACCATCTAGGTTAACTAACGGGCACTTGGACTATGTAGGTTCCCTAGTGGGCACTTGGACTATGTAGGTTCCCGAGCGGGCACTTGGACTATCTTAGTTCCCTAAAGGGCACTTTGATTATGTACGTTCCCTAGCGGGCACTTGGACTATGTAGGTTCCATAGCGGGCATTTGGACTATGTAGGTTCACTAGCGGGCACTTGGATTATCTAGGTTACCTTGCTGGCACATGGACTATCTAGGTTAACTAACGGGCACTTGGACTATCTAGGTTATCTAGCGGGCCCTTGTACTATGTAGGTTAATAGCGGGCGCTTGGACTATGTAAGTTAATTAGCGGGCACTTGGACGATCTAGGTTAACGAGCGGGCACTTGGACTATCTAGGTTACCTACCGGGCACTTGTACTATGTAGATTAAATAGCGGACACTTGGACGATCTAGGTTAATTAGCGAACACTTGGACTATCTCGGTTAACTAGCGGGCACTTGAACTACCTACGTTACCTAGCGGGTACTTGGACAATGTAGGTTAACTAGCGGGCTGTTGGACTATCTAGGTTACCTAGCGGACACTTGGACAATCTACGTTAACTAACGGGCACTTGGACTATGTAGGTTCCCTAGTGGGCACTTGGATTATGTAGGTTCCCTAGAGGGCACTTGGACTATGTAGATTACCTAGCGTACACTTGGACTATCTATGTTAGCTAATGGGCACTTGGACTATCTAGGTTACCTAGCGGGCACTTGGACTATGTAGGTTACCTAGCGGGCACTTGGACTATCTAGGTTACGTTCGGACACTTGGACTATGTAGGTTAATTAGCGAAACTTGGACGATCTAGGTCAACTAGCAGGCACTTGGATTATCTAGGTTAACTAGCGGGGCCTTTGATTATGTAGGTTACCTAGCGGGCCCTTGGACTATGTAGGTTAACTAGCAGGCACTTGGACGATCTAGGTTAACTAGGGGGCACTTGGACTATCTAGGTTAACTAGCGGTCACTCGGACTATGTAGGTAACCTAGCGGGAACTTGGACTAATAGGTTACTTAGCGGGCACTTGGACTATCTAGGTTAACGAACATGCACTTGGACTATCTAGGTTACCTACCGGGCACTTGTACTATGTAGATTAAATAGCGGACACTTGGACGATCTAGGTTAATTAGCGAGCACTTGGACTATCTCGGTTAACTAGCGGGCACTTGGACTATGTAGGTTCCCTAGTGGGCATTTGGACTATATAGGTTACCTAGCGGGCACTTGAAATATTTAGGTTACCTAGCAGGCACTTGGACTATCTAGGTTACCTAGCGGGCACTAGAACTACCTACGTTCCCTAGCGGGCACTTGGACTATCTTAGTTCCCTAAAGGGCACTTGGACTATCTAGGTTAACTAGCGGTCACTCGGACTATGTAGGTAACCTAGGGGGAACTTGGACTATCTAGGTTACCTAGCGGGCACTTGGAATATCTAGGTTACCTAGCGGGCACTTGGACAATGTACGTTCCCTAGCGGGCACTTGGACTATCTAGGTTAACTAACGAGCACTTGGACTATCTAGGTTAACTAGCGGGCACTTGGACTATGTGTGTTAACTAGCGGGCACTTGGACTTTCTAGGTTACCTAGCGGGCTTTTTGACTATGTACCTTCCCTAGCGGGCACTTGGGCTATCTACGTTACCTAGCGGGTACTTGGACTATGTAGGTTAACTAGGGGGCACTTGGACTATCTAGGTTAACTAACGGGTACTTGGAATATCTCGGTTACATAGCGGCCACATGGACTATATAGCTTACCTAGCAGGCACTGGGACTGTCTTGGATACATAGCGGGCACTTGGACTATCTAGGTTAACGAATGTGCACTTGGACTATATACCTCCCCTAGCGGGCACTTGGACTATCTATGTTAACTAGCGTGCACTTGGACTATGTAGGTTACATAGCGGACACTTGCACTATATAGGTTACCTAGCGGTCACTTGGACTATGTAGGTTAACTGGAGGACGCTTGGACGATCTAGGTTAACAAGAGGGCCCTTGGACTATGTAGGTTAACTAGCCGGCACTTGGATGATCTAGGTTAACTAGCAGGCACTTGGATGATCTAGGTTAACCAGCGGGCACTTGGACTATCAAAGTTAACAAGCGAGCCCTTGGACTATGTAGGTTAACTAGCGGGCCCGTGGACTATCTAGGTTACGTAGAAAGCACTTGGACTATATAGGTTCCCTAGCGGGCACTTGGACTATCTAGGTTAACGAACGGGCACTTGGACTATGCAGGTAACCTTGCCGGCACTTGGACTGTCTAGGTTACATAGCGGCCACTTGGACTTCTAGGTTAACGAATGGGCACTTGGACTATGTAGGTTGCCTAGCGAACACATGGACTAACTAGGTTAGGTAACGGGCAGTTGGACTATCTAGGTTATCTAGCGGGAACTTGGACAATGTAGGTTACCAAGCGGGCACTTGGACTATCTAGGTTACCTAGCGGGCACTTGGACTATCTAGGTTACCTAGCGGGAACTAGGACAATGTAGGTTACCAGCGGGCACTTGGACTATCTAGGTTAACGAACGAGCACTTGGACTATGTAGGTAACCTAGCGAGCACTTGGACTGTCTAGGTTACCTAGCGGGCACTTGGACTATCTAGGTTAACGAACGGGCACTTGGCCTATGTAGGTTAACTAGCGGACACTTGGACTATCTAGGTTAGCTAGCAGGCACTTTGACTATCTAGGTTAACCAAGGGCACTTGGACTATGTAGGTTGCCTAGCGAGCACTTGCACTATGTAGGTTCCCTAGCGGGCGCTTGGACTTTGTAGGTTCCCTAGCGGTTACTTGGACTGTCTAGGTTAACTAGCGGGCCTTTGGACTGTCTAGGTAACCTAGTGGGCACTTGGACTATGTAGTTTACCTAGCAGGCACTTGGACTATGTAGGTTAACTAGCGCACACTTGGACTATCTAGGTTACCTACCGGGCACTTGGACTATATACGTTCTCTAGCGGGCACTTGGGCTATCTACGTTACCTAGTGGGCACTTGGACTATGTAGGTTAACGAACTGGCACTTCGACTATGTAGGTAACCTAGTGGTCACTTGGACTGTCTAGGTTACCTAGCGGACACTTGGACGATCTAGGTTAACTAGCGCGTACTTGGAGTATCTAGGTTAACTAGCGGTCCCTTGGACTACGTAGGTTAACTAGCGGACACTTGCACTATGTAGGTTACCTAGCGGGCACTTGGACGATCTAGGTTAACTAGCGGGCACTTGGATTATCTAGGTTAACTAACAGGCACTAAGACTATGTATGTTCCAGAGCGGGCAATTAGATTATGTAGGTTCCCTAGCGGGCACTTGGACTATCTAGGTTCCCTAAAGGGTACTTGGAATATGTAGGTTAACTAGCGGACAATTGCACTCTCTAGTTTACCTAGCGGGCACTTGGACTATGTACCTTCCCTAGCGGGCACTTGGACTATCTATGTTAACTAGCGGGCACTTGGACTATGTAGGTTGCCTAGCGGGCACTTGGACGATCTAGGTTAGGTAACGGGCACTGGGACTATCTAGGTTAGCTAACAGGAACTTGGACTATCTAGGTTACCTAGCGGGCACTAGGACTATGTAGGTTACCTAGCGGGCACTTGGACTATCTAGGTTACCTAGCTGGAACTTGGACAATGTAGCTTACCAGCGGGCACTTGGACTATCTAGGTTAACGAACGAGCACTTGGACTATGTAGGTAACCTAGCGGGCAGTTGGACTGTCTAGGTTACCTAGCGGGCACTTGGACTATCTAGGTTAACGAACGGACACTTGGACTATGTAGGTTAACTAGCGAACACTTGGACTATCTAGGTTAGCTAACGGGCAACTGGACTATCAAGGTTACCTAACGGGCACTTGGACTATGTAGGTTACCTAGCGGGCACTTGGACTATCTAGGTTACCTAGTAGGCACTTTGACTATCTAGGTTAACTAACGGGCACTTGGACTATGTAGGTTGCCTAGCGAGCACTTGGACTATGTAGGTTGCCTAGCGGGCACTTGGACGATCTAGGTTAGCTAACGGGCACTTGGACTATCTAGGTTAGCTAACAGGAACTTGGACTATCTAGGTTACCTAGCGGGCACTAGGACTATGTAGGTTACCTAGCGGGCACATGGACTATCTAGGTTACCTAGCGGGAACTTGGACAATGTAGGTTACCAGCGGGCACTTGGACTATCTAGGTTAACGAACGAGCACTTGGACTATGTAGGTAACCTAGCGAGCACTTGGACAGTCGAGGTTACCTAGCGGGCACTTGGACAATGTAGGTTACCAGCGGGCACTTGGACTATCTAGGTTAACGAACGAGCACTTGGACTATGTAGGTAACCTAGCGAGCACTTGGACTGTCGAGGTTACCTAGCGGGCACTTGGACTGTCTAGGTTAACGAACGGGCATTTGGCCTATGTAGGTTAACTAGCGGACACTTGGACTATCTAGGTTAGCTAACGGGCAATTGGACTATCAAGGTTACCTAACGGGCACTTGGACTATGTAGGTTACCTAGCGGGCACTTGGACTATCAAGGTTACCTAGTAGGCACTTTGACTATCTAGGTTAACTAACGGGCACTTGGACTATGTAGGTAACCTAGCAGGCACTTGGACTGTCTAGGTTAACTAGCGGGCACTTGGATTATCTAGGTTAACGAACGGGCCCTTGGACTATGTAGGTTAACTAGCGGACACTTGGACTATCTAGGTTAGCTAACGGGCAATTGGACTATCAAGGTTACCTAACGGGCACTTGGACTATGTAGGTTACCTAGCAGGCACTTGGACTATCTAGGTTACCTAGTAGGCACTTTGACTATCTAGGTTAACTAACGGGCACTTGGACTATGTAGGTTGCCTAGCTAGCACTTGGACTATGTAGGTTCCCTAGCGGGCACTTGGACTATGTAGGTTAACTAGCGGGCACTTGGACTATGTAGGTTAACTAGCAGACACTTGCACTATGTAGGTTACCTAGCGGGCTCTTAGACTATGTAGGTTAACTAGCATGCCCTTGGACTATCTAGGTTACCTATCAGGCACTTGGACTATGTATCTTAACTAGCGGGCACTTGCACTCTCTAGGTTACCTAGCGGGCACTTGGACTATGTACCTTCCCTAGCGGGCACTTGGGCTATCTACGTTACCTAGCGGGCACTTGCACTATGTAGGTTAACGAACGGGCACTTGGACTATGTAGGTAACCTAGTGGTCACTTGGACTGTCTAGGTTACATAGCGGGCACTTGGACGATCTAGGTTAACTAGCGTGTACTTGGACTACATAGGTTAACTAGCGGTCCCTTGGACTACGTAGGTTAACTAGCGGACACTTGCACTATGTAGGTTACCTAGAGGGCACTTGGAATATGTAGGTTACCTAGCGGGCACTTGGACTATGTAGGTTAACTAGCGGGCACTTGGATTATCTAGGTTAACTAACAGGCACTTGTACTATGTATGTTCCAGAGCGGGCAATTAGATTATGTAGGTTCCCTAGCGGGCACTTGGACTATGTAAGTTTACTAGCGGACAATTGGACGATCTAGGTTAACTAGCGCGTACTTGGACTATCTAGGTTACCTAGCGGACACTTGGACTATATACGTTCCCTAGCGGGCACTTGGGCTATCTACGTTACCTAGCGGGCACTTGCACTATGTAGGTTAACGAACGGGCACTTGGACTATGTAGGTAACCTAGTGGTCACTTGGACTGTCTAGGTTACATAGCGGGCACTTGGACGATCTAGGTTAACTAGCGTGTACTTGGACTACATAGGTTAACTAGCGGTCCCTTGGACTACGTAGGTTAACTAGCGGACACTTGCACTATGTAGGTTACCTAGCGGGCACTTGGAATATGTAGGTTACCTAGCGGGCACTTGGACTATGTAGGTTAACTAGCGGGCACTTGGATTATCTAGGTTAACTAACAGGCACTTGGACTATGTATGTTCCAGAGCGGGCAATTAGATTATGTAGGTTCCCTAGCGGGCACTTGGACTATCTAGGTTCCCTAAAGGGCACTTGGACTATGTAGGTTAACTAGCGGACAATTGGACGATCTAGGTTAACTAGCACGTACTTGGACTATCTAGGTTAACTAGCGATCCCTTGGACTACGTAGGTTAACTAGCGGACACTTGCACTATGTAGGTTACCTAGCGGGCACTTGTACTATGTAGGTTAAATAGAGGACACTTGGACGATCTAGGTTAAATAGCGGTCATTTGGACTATATAGGTTAACTAGTGGGCACTTGAAATATTTAGGTTACCTAGCAGGCACTTGGACTATCTAGGTTACCTAGCGGGCACTTGAACTACCTACGTTACCTAGCGGATACTTGGACTATGTACGTTCCCTAGTGGGCAGTTAGACTATGTAGGTTCCCTAGCAGGCATATGGACTATGTAGGTTCCCTAGCGGCACTTGGACTATCTTAGTTCCCTAAAGGGCACTTGGACTATGTAGGTTCCCTGGCGGGCACTTGGACTATGTAGGTTCCCTAGCGGGCACTTGGACTATGTAGGTTAACTAGCGGGCACTTGGACTATGTAGGTTACCTAGCGGGCTCTTAGACTATGTAGGTTAACTAGCATGCCCTTGGACTATCTAGGTTACCTACCTATCAGGCACTTGGACTATGTATCTTAACTAGCGGGCACTTGCACTCTCTAGGTTACCTAGCGGGCACTTGGACTATGTACCTTCCCTAGCGGGCACTTGGACTATCTATGTTAACTAGCGGGCACTTGGACTATGTAGGTTCCCTAGTGGGCATTTGGACTATATAGGTTACCTAGCGGGCACTTGGACTATGTAGGTTAACTAGCGGGCCCTTGGATTATCTAGGTTAACTAACAGGCACTTGGACAATGTATGTTCCAGAGCGGGCAATTAGATTATGTAGGTTCCCTAGCGGGCACTTGGACTATCTAGGTTCCCTAAAGGGCACTTGGACTATGTAGGTTAACTAGCGGACAATTGGACGATCTAGGTTAACTAGCACGTACTTGGACTATCTAGGTTAACTAGCGATCCCTTGGACTACGTAGGTTAACTAGCGGACACTTGCACTATGTAGGTTACCTAGCGGGCACTTGTACTATGTAGGTTAAATAGAGGACACTTGGACGATCTAGGTTAAATAGCGGTCATTTGGACTATATAGGTTAACTAGTGGGCACTTGAAATATTTAGGTTACCTAGCAGGCACTTGGACTATCTAGGTTACCTAGCGGGCACTTGAACTACCTACGTTACCTAGCGGATACTTGGACTATGTACGTTCCCTAGTGGGCAGTTAGACTATGTAGGTTCCCTAGCAGGCATATAGACTATGTAGGTTCCCTAGCGGCACTTGGACTATCTTAGTTACCTAAAGGGCACTTGGACTATGTAGGTTCCCTGGCGGGCACTTGGACTATGTAGGTTCCCTAGCGGGCACTTGGACTATGTAGGTTAACTAGCGGGCACTTGGACTATGTAGGTTAACTAGCAGACACTTGCACTATGTAGGTTACCTAGCGGGCTCTTAGACTATGTAGGTTAACTAGCATGCCCTTGGACTATCTAGGTTACCTATCAGGCACTTGGACTATGTATCTTAACTAGCGGGCACTTGCACTCTCTAGGTTACCTAGCGGGCACTTGGACTATGTACCTTCCCTAGCGGGCACTTGGGCTATCTACGTTACCTAGCGGGCACTTGCACTATGTAGGTTAACGAACGGGCACTTGGACTATGTAGGTAACCTAGTGGTCACTTGGACTGTCTAGGTTACATAGCGGGCACTTGGACGATCTAGGTTAACTAGCGTGTACTTGGACTACATAGGTTAACTAGCGGTCCCTTGGACTACGTAGGTTAACTAGCGGACACTTGCACTATGTAGGTTACCTAGAGGGCACTTGGAATATGTAGGTTACCTAGCGGGCACTTGGACTATGTAGGTTAACTAGCGGGCACTTGGATTATCTAGGTTAACTAACAGGCACTTGTACTATGTATGTTCCAGAGCGGGCAATTAGATTATGTAGGTTCCCTAGCGGGCACTTGGACTATGTAAGTTTACTAGCGGACAATTGGACGATCTAGGTTAACTAGCGCGTACTTGGACTATCTAGGTTACCTAGCGGGCACTTGGACTATATACGTTCCCTAGCGGGCACTTGGGCTATCTACGTTACCTAGCGGGCACTTGCACTATGTAGGTTAACGAACGGGCACTTGGACTATGTAGGTAACCTAGTGGTCACTTGGACTGTCTAGGTTACATAGCGGGCACTTGGACGATCTAGGTTAACTAGCGTGTACTTGGACTACATAGGTTAACTAGCGGTCCCTTGGACTACGTAGGTTAACTAGCGGACACTTGCACTATGTAGGTTACCTAGCGGGCACTTGGAATATGTAGGTTACCTAGCGGGCACTTGGACTATGTAGGTTAACTAGCGGGCACTTGGATTATCTAGGTTAACTAACAGGCACTTGGACTATGTATGTTCCAGAGCGGGCAATTAGATTATGTAGGTTCCCTAGCGGGCACTTGGACTATGTAAGTTTACTAGCGGACAATTGGACGATCTAGGTTAACTAGCGCGTACTTGGACTATCTAGGTTAACTAGCGGTCCCTTGGAATACGTAGGTTAACTAGCACACACTTGGACTATCTAGGTTAACTAGCGGGCCCTTGGTCTATGTAGGTTAACTAGCAGGCCCTTGGACTATGTAAGTTAACTAGAGGGCACTTGGACGATACTGTTTAACTAGCGGGCACTTGGACTATCTAGGTTAACTAGCGGGTACTTGGACTATCTAGGTTAACTAGCGGGCCCTTGGTCTATGTAGGTTAACTAGCAGGCCCTTGGACTATGTAAGTTAACTAGAGGGCACTTGGACGATACTGTTTAACTAGCGGGCACTTGGACTATCTAGGTTAACTAGCGGGTACTTGGACTATCTAGGTTAACTAGCGGGCACGTGGATTTGTAGGTTCCCTAGTGGGCATTTGGACTATATAGGTTACCCAGCGGGCACTTGGACTATGTGGGTTAACTAGCGGGCCCTTGGATTATCTAGGTTAACTAACAGGCACTTGGACTATGTATGTTCCAGAGCGGGCAATTAGATTATGTAGGTTCCCTAGCGGGCACTTGGACTATCTAGGTTCCCTAAAGGGCACTTGGACTATGTAGGTTAACTAGCGGACAATTGGACGATCTAGGTTAACTAGCACGTACTTGGACTATCTAGGTTAACTAGCGATCCCTTGGACTACGTAGGTTAACTAGCGGACACTTGCACTATGTAGGTTACCTAGCGGGCACTTGTACTATGTAGGTTAAATAGAGGACACTTGGACGATCTAGGTTAAATAGCGGTCATTTGGACTATATAGGTTAACTAGTGGGCACTTGAAATATTTAGGTTACCTAGCAGGCACTTGGACTATCTAGGTTACCTAGCGGGCACTTGAACTACCTACGTTACCTAGCGGATACTTGGACTATGTACGTTCCCTAGTGGGCAGTTAGACTATGTAGGTTCCCTAGCAGGCATATGGACTATGTAGGTTCCCTAGCGGCACTTGGACTATCTTAGTTCCCTAAAGGGCACTTGGACTATGTAGGTTCCCTGGCGGGCACTTGGACTATGTAGGTTCCCTAGCGGGCACTTGGACTATGTAGGTTAACTAGCGGGCACTTGGACTATGTAGGTTACCTAGCGGGCTCTTAGACTATGTAGGTTAACTAGCATGCCCTTGGACTATCTAGGTTACCTACCTATCAGGCACTTGGACTATGTATCTTAACTAGCGGGCACTTGCACTCTCTAGGTTACCTAGCGGGCACTTGGACTATGTACCTTCCCTAGCGGGCACTTGGACTATCTATGTTAACTAGCGGGCACTTGGACTATGTAGGTTCCCTAGTGGGCATTTGGACTATATAGGTTACCTAGCGGGCACTTGGACTATGTAGGTTAACTAGCGGGCCCTTGGATTATCTAGGTTAACTAACAGGCACTTGGACAATGTATGTTCCAGAGCGGGCAATTAGATTATGTAGGTTCCCTAGCGGGCACTTGGACTATCTAGGTTCCCTAAAGGGCACTTGGACTATGTAGGTTAACTAGCGGACAATTGGACGATCTAGGTTAACTAGCACGTACTTGGACTATCTAGGTTAACTAGCGATCCCTTGGACTACGTAGGTTAACTAGCGGACACTTGCACTATGTAGGTTACCTAGCGGGCACTTGTACTATGTAGGTTAAATAGAGGACACTTGGACGATCTAGGTTAAATAGCGGTCATTTGGACTATATAGGTTAACTAGTGGGCACTTGAAATATTTAGGTTACCTAGCAGGCACTTGGACTATCTAGGTTACCTAGCGGGCACTTGAACTACCTACGTTACCTAGCGGATACTTGGACTATGTACGTTCCCTAGTGGGCAGTTAGACTATGTAGGTTCCCTAGCAGGCATATAGACTATGTAGGTTCCCTAGCGGCACTTGGACTATCTTAGTTACCTAAAGGGCACTTGGACTATGTAGGTTCCCTGGCGGGCACTTGGACTATGTAGGTTCCCTAGCGGGCACTTGGACTATGTAGGTTAACTAGCGGGCACTTGGACTATGTAGGTTAACTAGCAGACACTTGCACTATGTAGGTTACCTAGCGGGCTCTTAGACTATGTAGGTTAACTAGCATGCCCTTGGACTATCTAGGTTACCTATCAGGCACTTGGACTATGTATCTTAACTAGCGGGCACTTGCACTCTCTAGGTTACCTAGCGGGCACTTGGACTATGTACCTTCCCTAGCGGGCACTTGGGCTATCTACGTTACCTAGCGGGCACTTGCACTATGTAGGTTAACGAACGGGCACTTGGACTATGTAGGTAACCTAGTGGTCACTTGGACTGTCTAGGTTACATAGCGGGCACTTGGACGATCTAGGTTAACTAGCGTGTACTTGGACTACATAGGTTAACTAGCGGTCCCTTGGACTACGTAGGTTAACTAGCGGACACTTGCACTATGTAGGTTACCTAGAGGGCACTTGGAATATGTAGGTTACCTAGCGGGCACTTGGACTATGTAGGTTAACTAGCGGGCACTTGGATTATCTAGGTTAACTAACAGGCACTTGTACTATGTATGTTCCAGAGCGGGCAATTAGATTATGTAGGTTCCCTAGCGGGCACTTGGACTATGTAAGTTTACTAGCGGACAATTGGACGATCTAGGTTAACTAGCGCGTACTTGGACTATCTAGGTTACCTAGCGGGCACTTGGACTATATACGTTCCCTAGCGGGCACTTGGGCTATCTACGTTACCTAGCGGGCACTTGCACTATGTAGGTTAACGAACGGGCACTTGGACTATGTAGGTAACCTAGTGGTCACTTGGACTGTCTAGGTTACATAGCGGGCACTTGGACGATCTAGGTTAACTAGCGTGTACTTGGACTACATAGGTTAACTAGCGGTCCCTTGGACTACGTAGGTTAACTAGCGGACACTTGCACTATGTAGGTTACCTAGCGGGCACTTGGAATATGTAGGTTACCTAGCGGGCACTTGGACTATGTAGGTTAACTAGCGGGCACTTGGATTATCTAGGTTAACTAACAGGCACTTGGACTATGTATGTTCCAGAGCGGGCAATTAGATTATGTAGGTTCCCTAGCGGGCACTTGGACTATGTAAGTTTACTAGCGGACAATTGGACGATCTAGGTTAACTAGCGCGTACTTGGACTATCTAGGTTAACTAGCGGTCCCTTGGAATACGTAGGTTAACTAGCACACACTTGGACTATCTAGGTTAACTAGCGGGCCCTTGGTCTATGTAGGTTAACTAGCAGGCCCTTGGACTATGTAAGTTAACTAGAGGGCACTTGGACGATACTGTTTAACTAGCGGGCACTTGGACTATCTAGGTTAACTAGCGGGTACTTGGACTATCTAGGTTAACTAGCGGGCACGTGGATTTGTAGGTTCCCTAGTGGGCATTTGGACTATATAGGTTACCCAGCGGGCACTTGGACTATGTGGGTTAACTAGCGGGCCCTTGGATTATCTAGGTTAACTAACAGGCACTTGGACTATGTATGTTCCAGAGCGGGCAATTAGATTATGTAGGTTCCCTAGCGGGCACTTGGACTATCTAGGTTCCCTAAAGGGCACTTGGACTATGTAGGTTAACTAGCGGACAATTGGACGATCTAGGTTAACTAGCACGTACTTGGACTATCTAGGTTAACTAGCGATCCCTTGGACTACGTAGGTTAACTAGCGGACACTTGCACTATGTAGGTTACCTAGCGGGCACTTGTACTATGTAGGTTAAATAGAGGACACTTGGACGATCTAGGTTAAATAGCGGTCATTTGGACTATATAGGTTAACTAGTGGGCACTTGAAATATTTAGGTTACCTAGCAGGCACTTGGACTATCTAGGTTACCTAGCGGGCACTTGAACTACCTACGTTACCTAGCGGATACTTGGACTATGTACGTTCCCTAGTGGGCAGTTAGACTATGTAGGTTCCCTAGCAGGCATATGGACTATGTAGGTTCCCTAGCGGCACTTGGACTATCTTAGTTCCCTAAAGGGCACTTGGACTATGTAGGTTCCCTGGCGGGCACTTGGACTATGTAGGTTCCCTAGCGGGCACTTGGACTATGTAGGTTAACTAGCGGGCACTTGGACTATGTAGGTTACCTAGCGGGCTCTTAGACTATGTAGGTTAACTAGCATGCCCTTGGACTATCTAGGTTACCTACCTATCAGGCACTTGGACTATGTATCTTAACTAGCGGGCACTTGCACTCTCTAGGTTACCTAGCGGGCACTTGGACTATGTACCTTCCCTAGCGGGCACTTGGACTATCTATGTTAACTAGCGGGCACTTGGACTATGTAGGTTCCCTAGTGGGCATTTGGACTATATAGGTTACCTAGCGGGCACTTGGACTATGTAGGTTAACTAGCGGGCCCTTGGATTATCTAGGTTAACTAACAGGCACTTGGACAATGTATGTTCCAGAGCGGGCAATTAGATTATGTAGGTTCCCTAGCGGGCACTTGGACTATCTAGGTTCCCTAAAGGGCACTTGGACTATGTAGGTTAACTAGCGGACAATTGGACGATCTAGGTTAACTAGCACGTACTTGGACTATCTAGGTTAACTAGCGATCCCTTGGACTACGTAGGTTAACTAGCGGACACTTGCACTATGTAGGTTACCTAGCGGGCACTTGTACTATGTAGGTTAAATAGAGGACACTTGGACGATCTAGGTTAAATAGCGGTCATTTGGACTATATAGGTTAACTAGTGGGCACTTGAAATATTTAGGTTACCTAGCAGGCACTTGGACTATCTAGGTTACCTAGCGGGCACTTGAACTACCTACGTTACCTAGCGGATACTTGGACTATGTACGTTCCCTAGTGGGCAGTTAGACTATGTAGGTTCCCTAGCAGGCATATAGACTATGTAGGTTCCCTAGCGGCACTTGGACTATCTTAGTTACCTAAAGGGCACTTGGACTATGTAGGTTCCCTGGCGGGCACTTGGACTATGTAGGTTCCCTAGCGGGCACTTGGACTATGTAGGTTAACTAGCGGGCACTTGGACTATGTAGGTTAACTAGCAGACACTTGCACTATGTAGGTTACCTAGCGGGCTCTTAGACTATGTAGGTTAACTAGCATGCCCTTGGACTATCTAGGTTACCTATCAGGCACTTGGACTATGTATCTTAACTAGCGGGCACTTGCACTCTCTAGGTTACCTAGCGGGCACTTGGACTATGTACCTTCCCTAGCGGGCACTTGGACTATCTATGTTAACTAGCGGGCACTTGGACTATGTAGGTTACCTAGCGGACACTTGCACTATATAGGTTACCTAGCCGGCACTTAGACTATGTAGGTTAACTGGAGGACGCTTGGACGATCTAGGTTAACAAGTGGGCCCTTGGACTATGTAGGTTAACTTGCCGGCACTTGGATGATCTAGGTTAACTAGCGGGCACTTGGACGATCTAGGTTAACCAGCGGACACTTGGACTATCAAAGTTAACAAGCGAGCCCTTGGACTATGGAGGTTAACTAGCGGGCCCTTGGACTATCTAGGTTACCTAGATAGCAAAGGGACTATATAGGTTTCCTAGCGGGCACATGGACGATCTAGGTTAACGAACGGGCACTTGGACTATGCAGGTAACCTAGCCGGCACTTGGATTGTCTAGGCTACATAGCGGGCACTTGGACTTCTAGGTTAACGAATGGGCACTTGGACTATGTAGGTTGCCTAACGAGCACTTGGACTATCTAGGTTAGGTAACGGGCATTTGGACTATCTAGGTTATCTAGCGGGAACTTGGACAATGTAGGTTACCAAGCGGGCACTTGGACTATCTAGGTTACCTAACGGGCACTTTGACTATCTAGGTTACCTAGCGGGCACTTGGACTATGTAGGTTAACTAGCGGGCACTTGGACTATCTAGGTTACCTAACGGGCACTTGGACTATGCAGGTAACCTAGCGGGCACTTGGACTAAGTACGTTCCCTAGCGGGCACTTGGATTATCTAGGTTACCTAGCAGACACTTGGACTATGTACGTTCCCTAGCGGGCACTTGGACTATCTAAGTTAACTAACGGGCACTTGGACAATCTAGGCTAAATAGCGGGCACTTGACTATGTAGGTTACCTAGTGGGCACTCGGATTATGTACATTCCCTAGCGGGCACTTGGACTATCTAGGTTACCTAGCAGGGCCCTTGGACTATGTACGTTCCCTAGTGGGCACTTGAACTATGTAGGTTACCTAGCGAGCACTTGGACTATCTAGGTTAACTAAGGGGCACTTGGACTATCTAGGTTACCTAGCGGGCCCTTGGACTATGTACGTTCCCTAGCGGCACTTGGACTATCTATGAAAACTAGCGGGCACTTGGATTTTGTAGGTTACCTAGCGGGCTTTTGGACTATGTAGGATCCCTAGTGGGCACTTGAACTATGTAGGTTACCTAGCGGGCACTTAGACTATCTAGGTTAACTAAGGGGCACTAGGACTATCTAGGTTACCTAGTGGGCACTTGAAATATGTAGGTTACCTAGCAGGCACTTGGACTATCTAGGTTACCTAGCGGGCACTTGAACTATCTACGATACTTAGCGGGTATTTGGACAATGTCGGTTAACTAGCGGGCTGTTGGACAATCTAGGTTACCTAGCGGACACGTGGACCATTTAGGTTATCTAACGGGCACTTGGACTATGTAGGTTCCCTAGTGGGCACTTGGACTATGTAGGTTCCCGTGAGGGCACTTGCACTATCTTAGTTCCCTAAAGGGCTCTTTGATTATGTACGTTCCCTAGCGGGCACTTGGACTATGTAGGTTCCATAGCGGGCACTTGGACTATGTAGGTTCACTAGCGGGCACTTGGATTATCTTGGTTACCTTGCTGGCACTTGGACTATCTATTGTAACTAACGGGCACTTGGACTATCTAGGTTATCTAGCGGGCCCTTGTACTATGTAGGTTAATAGCGGGCCCTTGGACTATGTAAGTTAATTAGCGGGCACTTGGACGATCTAGGTTAACGAGCGGGCACTTGGACTATCTAGGTTACCTCCCGGGCACTTGTATTATGTAGATTAAATAGGGGACACTTGGACGATCTAGGTTAATTAGCGAACACTTGGACTATCTCGGTTAACTAGCGGGCACTTGAACTACCTACGTTACCTAGTGGGTACTTGGACAATGTAGGTTAACTAGCGGGCTGTTGGATTATCTAGGTTACCTAGCGGACACTTGGACAATCTACGTTAACTAACGGGCACTTGGACTATGTAGGTTCCCTAGTGGGCACTTGGATTATGTAGATTACCTAGCGTACACTTGGACTATCTATGTTAGCTAATGGGCACTTGGACTATCTAGGTTACCTAGCGGGCACTTGGACTATGTAGGTTACCTAGCGGGCACTTGGACTATCTAGGTTACGTTCGGACACTTGGACTATGTAGGTTAATTAGCGAAACTTGGACGATCTAGGTTAACTAGCGGGCACTTGGATTATCTAGGTTAACTAGCGGGGCCTTTGATTATGTAGGTTACCTAGCGGGCTCTTGGACTATGTAGGTTAACTAGCAGGCACTTGGACGATCTAGGTTAACTAGCGGGCACTTGGACTATCTAGGTTAACTAGCGGTCACTCGGACTATGTAGGTAACCTAGCGGGAACTTGGACTAATAGGTTACTTAGCGGGCACTTGGACTATCTAGGTTAACGAACGGGCAATTAGACTATCTAGGTTACCTACCGGGCACTTGTACTATGTAGATTAAATAGCGGACACTTGGACGATCTAGGTTAATTAGCGAGCACTTGGACTATCTCGGTTAACTAGCGGGCACTTGGACTATGTAGGTTCCCTAGCGGGCATTTGGACTATATAGGTTACCTAGCGTGCACTTGAACTACCTACGTTCCCTAGCGGGCCCATGGACTATCTTAGTTCCCTAAAGGGCACTTGGACTATCTAGGTTAACTAGCGGTCACTCGGACTATGTAGGTAACCTAGGGGGAACTTGGACTATCTAGGTTACCTAGCGGGCACTTGGAATATCTAAGTTACCTAGCGGGCTCTTGGACAATGTACGTTCCCTAGCGGGCACTTGGACTATCTAGGTTAACTAACGAGCACTTGGACTATCTAGGTTAACTAGCGGACACTTGGACTATCTAGGTTAACTAGCGGTCACTTGGACTTTCTAGGTTACCTAGCGGGCTTTTGGACTATGTACCTTCCCTAGCGGGCACTTGGGCTATCTACGTTACCTAGCGGGCACTTGGACTATGTAGGTTAACTAGGGGGCACTTGGACACTCTAGGTTAACTAACGGGTACTTGGAATATCTCGGTTACCTAGCGGGCACATGGACTATATAGGTTACCTAGCGGGCACTGGGACTGTCTTGGATACGTAGCAGGCACTTGGACTATCTAGGTTAACGAATGTGCACTTGGACTATGTAGGTTACCTAGCGGACACTTGCACTATATAGGTTACCTAGCGGTCACTTGGACTATGTAGGTTAACTGGAGGACGCTTGGACGATCTAGGTTAACAAGAGGGCCCTTGGACTATGTAGGTTAACTAGCCGGCACTTGGATGATCTAGGTTAACTAGCAGGCACTTGGACGATCTAGGTTAACCAGCGGGCTCTTGGACTATCAAAGTTAACAAGCGAGCCCTTGGACTATGTAGGTTAACTAGCGGGCCCGTGGACTATCTAGGTTACCTAGATAGCACTTGGACTATATAGGTTCCCTAGCGGGCACTTGGACTATCTAGGTTAACGAACGGGCACTTGGACTATGCAGGTAACCTAGCCGGCACTTGGACTGTCTAGGTTACATAGCGGCCACTTGGACTTCTAGGTTAACGAATGGGCACTTGGACTATGTAGGTTGCCTAGCGAACACTTGGACTATCTAGGTTAGGTAACGGGCAGTTGGACTATCTAGGTTATCTAGCGGGAACTTGGACAATGTAGGTTACCAAGCAGGCACTTGAACTATCTAGGTTACCTAGCGGGCACTTGGACTATCTAGGTTACCTAGCGGGAACTAGGACAATGTAGGTTACCAGCGGGCACTTGGACTATCTAGGTTAACGAACGAGCACTTGGACTATGTAGGTAACCTAGCGAGCACTTGGACTGTCGAGGTTACCTAGCGGGCACTTGGACTGTCTAGGTTAACGAACGGGCATTTGGCCTATGTAGGTTAACTAGCGGACACTTGGACTATCTAGGTTAGCCAGCAGGCACTTTGACTGTCTAGGTTAACCAAGGGCACTTGGACTATGTAGGTTGCCTAGCGAGCACTTGGACTATGTAGGTTCCCTAGAGGGCGCTTGGACTTTGTAGGTTCCCTAGCGGTTACTTGGACTGTCTAGGTTAACTAGCGGGCAATTGGACTGTCTAGGTTACCTAGTGGGCACTTGGACTATGTAGTTTACCTAGCAGGCACTTGGACTATGTAGGTTAACTAGCGCACACTTGGACTATCTAGGTTACCTACCGGGCACATGGACTATATACGTTCCCTAGCGGGCACTTGGGCTATCTACGTTACCTAGTGGGCACTTGGACGATCTAGGTTAACTAGCGTGTACTTGGACAACATAGGTTAACTAGCGGTCCCTTGGACTACGTAGGTTAACTAGCGGACACTTGCACTATGTAGGTTACCTAGCGGGCACTTGGACTATGTAGGTTACCTAGCGGGCACTTGGACTACGTAGGTTAACTAGCGGGCACTTGGATTATCTAGGTTAACTAACAGGCACTTGGACTATGTATGTTCCAGAGAGGGCAATTAGATTATGTAGGTTCGCTAGCGGGCACTTGGACTATCTAGGTTCCCTAAAGGGCACTTGGACTATGTAGGTTAACTAGCGGACAATTGCACTCTCTAGTTTACCTAGCGGGCACTTGGACTATGTACCTTCCATAGCGGGCACTTGGACTATGTAGGTTGCCTAGCGAGCACTTGGACTATGTAGGTTGCCTAGCGGGCACTTGGACGATCTAGGTTAGGTAACGGGCACTTGGACTATCTAGGTTAGCTAACAGGAACTTGGACTATCTAGGTTACCTACCGGGAACTTGGACAATGTAGGTTACCAGCGGGCACTTGGACTATCTAGGTTGACGAACGAGCACTTGGACTATGTAGGTAACCTAGCGGGCACTTGGACTGTCTAGGTTACCTAGCGGGCACTTGGACTATCTAGGTTAACGAACGGGCCCATGGACTATGTAGGTTAACTAGCGGACACTTGGACTATCTAGGTTAGCTAACGGGCAATTGGACTATCAAGGTTACCTAACGGGCACTTGGACTATGTAGGTTACCTAGCGGGCACTTGGACTATGTAGGTTCCCTAGCGGGCGCTTGGACTATGTAGGTTCCCTAGCGGTTACTTGGACTGTCTAGGTTAACTAGCGGGCAATTAGACTGTCTAGGTTACTTAGTGGGCACTTGGACTATGAAGTTTACCTAGCAGGCACTTGGACTATGTAGGTTAACTAGCGCACACTTGGACTATCTAGGTTACCTACCGGGCACTTGGACTATATACGTTCCCTAGCGGGCACTTGGGCTATCTACGTTACCTAGCGGGCACTTGGACTATGTAGGTTAACGAACGGGCACTTGGACTATGTAGGTAACCTAGTGGTCACTTGGACTGTCTAGGTTACATAGCGGGCACTTGGACGATCTAGGTTAACTAGCGCGTACTTGGACTATCTAGGTTAACTAGCGGTCCGTTGGACTACGTAGGTCAACTAGCGGACACTTGCACTATGTAGGTTACCTAGCGGGCACTTGGACTATGTAGGTTACCTAGCGGGCACTTGGACTATGTAGGTTAACTAGCGGGCCCTTGGATTATCTAGGTTAACTAACAGGCACTTGGACTATGTATGTTCCAGAGCGGGCAATTAGATTATGTAGGTTCCCTAGCGGGCACTTGGACTATCTAGGTTCCCTAAAGGGCACTTGGACTATGTAGGTTAACTAGCGGACAATTGCACTCTCTAGTTTACCTAGCGGGCACTTGGACTATGTACCTTCCCTAGCGGGCACTTGCACTATGTAGGTTGCCTAGTGAGCACTTGGACTATGTAGGTTGCCTAGCGGGCACTTGGACGATCTAGGTTAGGTAACGGGCACTTGGACTATCTAGGTTAGCTAATAGGAACTTGGACTATCTAGGTTACCTAGCGGGCACTAGGACTATGTAGGTTACCTAGCGGGCACTTGGACTATCTAGGTCACCTAGCGGGAACTTGGACAATGTAGGTTACCAGCGGGCACTTGGACTATCTAGGTTAACGAACGAGCACTTGGACTATGTAGGTAACCTAGCGGGCACTTGGACTGTCTAGGTTACCTAGCGGGCCCTTGGACTATCTAGGTTAACGAACGGGCCCTTGGACTATGTAGGTTAACTAGCGGACACTTGGACTATCTAGGTTAGCTAACGGGCAATTGGACTATCAAGGTTACCTAACGGGCACTTGGACTATGTAGGTTACCTAGCGGGCACTTGGACTATCTAGGTTACCTAGTAGGCACTTTGACTATCTAGGTCAACTAACGGGCACTTGGACTATGTAGGTTGCCTAGCGAGCACTTGGACTATGTAGGTTCCTTAGCGGTTACTTGGACTGTCTAGGTTAACTAGCGGGCAATTAGACTGTCTAGGTTACCTAGTGGGCACTTGGACTATGTAGTTTACCTAGCAGGCACTTGGACTATGTAGGTTAACTTGCGCACACTTGGACTATCTAGGTTACCTAGCGGGCACTTGGACTATATACGTTCCCTAGCGGGCACTTGGGCTATCTACGTTACCTAGCGGGCACTTGGACTATGTAGGTTAACGAACGGGCACTTGGACTATGTAGGTAACCTAGTGGTCACTTGGACTGTCTAGGTTACATAGCGGGCACTTGGACGATCTAGGTTAACTAGCGTGTACTTGGACAACATAGGTTAACTAGCGGTCCCTTGGACTACGTAGGTTAACTAGCGGACACTTGCACTATGTAGGTTACCTAGCGGGCACTTGGACTATGTACGTTACCTAGCGGGCACTTGGACTATGTAGGTTACCTAGCGGGCACTTGGATTATCTAGGTTAACTAACAGGCACTTGGACTATGTATGTTCCAGAGCGGCCAATTAGATTATGTAGGTTCCCTAGCGGGCACTTGGACTATCTAGGTTCCCTAAAGGGCACTTGGACTATCTAGGTTAACTAGCGGTCCCTTGGAATACGTAGGTTAACTAGCGCACACTTGGACTATCTAGGTTAACTACCGGGCCCTTGGAATACGTAGGTTAACGAGCAGGCCCTTGGACTATGTAAGTTAACTAGAGGGCACTTGGACGATACTGGTTAACTAGCGGGCACTTGGACTATCTAGGTTAACTAGCGGGCACTTGGACTATCTAGGTTAACTAGCGGGCACTTGGACTATGTAGGTTCCCTAGTGGGCATTTGGACTATATAGGTTACCTAGCGGGCACTTGGACTATGTAGGTTAACTAGCGGGCCCTTGGATTATCTAGGTTAACTAACAGGCTCTTGGACTATGTATGTTCCAGAGCGGGCAATTAGATTATGTAGGTTCCCTAGCGGGCACTTGGACTATCTAGGTTCCCTAAAGGGCACTTGGACTATGTAGGTTAACTAGCGGACAATTGGACGATCTAGGTTAACTAGCACGTACTTGGACTATCTAGGTTAACTAGCGGTCCCTTGGACTACGTAGGTTAACTAGCGGACACTTGCACTATGTAGGTTACCTAGCGGGCACTTGTACTATGTAGGTTAAATAGCGGACACTTGGACGATCTAGGTTAAATAGCGGTCATTTGGACTATATAAGTTAATTAGTGGGCACTTGAAATATTTAGGTTACCTAGCAGGCACTTGGACTATCTAGGTTACCTAGCGGGCACTTGAACTACCTACGTTACCTAGCGGGTACTTGGACTATGTAAGTTCCCTAGTGGGCAGTTAGACTATGTAGGTTCCCTAGCAGGCATATGGACTATGTAGGTTCCCTAGCGGCCCTTGGACTATCTTAGTTCCCTAAAGGGCACTTGGACTTTGGAGGTTCCCTGGCGGGCACTTGGACTATGTAGGTTCCCTAGCGGGCACTTGGACTATCTAGGTTAACTAGCGGGCACTTGGACTATGTAGGTTAACTAGCGGACACTTGCACTATGTAGGTTACCTAGCGGGCTCTTAGACTATGTAGGTTAACTAGCATGCCCTTGGACTATCTAGGTTACCTATCAGGCACTTGGACTATGTATCTTAACTAGCGGGCACTTGCACTCTCTAGGTTACCTAGCGGGCACTTGGACTATGTACCTTCCCTAGCGGGCACTTGGACTATCTATGTTAACTAGCGGGCACTTGGACTATGTAGGTTACCTAGCGGACACTTGCACTATATAGGTTACCTAGCCGGCACTTAGACTATGTAGGTTAACTGGAGGACGCTTGGACGATCTAGGTTAACAAGTGGGCCCTTGGACTATGTAGGTTAACTTGCCGGCACTTGGATGATCTAGGTTAACTAGCGGGCACTTGGACGATCTAGGTTAACCAGCGGACACTTGGACTATCAAAGTTAACAAGCGAGCCCTTGGACAATGTAGGTTAACTAGCGGGCCCTTGGACTATCAAGGTTACCTAGATAGCAAAGGGACTATATAGGTTCCCTAGCGGGCACATGGACTATCTAGGTTAACGAACGGGCACTTGGACTATGCAGGTAACCTAGCCGGCACTTGGACTGTCTAGGCTACATAGCGTGCACTTGGACTTCTAGTTTAACGAGTGGGCACTTGGACTATGTAGGTTGCCTAACGAGCACTTGGACTATCTAGGTTAGGTAACGGGCATTTGGACTATCTAGGTTATCTAGCGGGAACTTGGACAATGTAGGTTACCAAGCGGGCACTTGGACTATCTAGGTTACCTAGCGGGCACTTGGACTATGTAGGTTAACTAGCGGGCACTTGGACTATCTAGGTTACCTAACGGGCACTTGGACTATGCAGGTAACCTAGCGGGCACTTGGACTGTCCAGGTTACCTAGCGGGAACTTGGACTAAGTACGTTCCCTAGCGGGCACTTGGATTATCTAGGTTACCTAGCAGACACTTGGACTATGTACGTTCCCTAGTGGGCACTTGGACTATCTAAGTTAACTAACGGGCACTTGGACAATCTAGGCTAAATAGCGGGCACTTGACTATGTAGGTTACCTAGTGGGCACTCGGACTATGTACGTTCCCTAGCGGGCACTTGGACTATCTAGGTTACCTAGCAGGGCCCTTGGACTATGTACGTTCCCTAGCGGGCACTTGAACTATGTAGGTTACCTAGCGAGCACTTGGACTATCTAGGTTAACTAAGGGGCACTTGGACTATCTAGGTTACCTAGCGGGCCCTTGGACAATGTACGTTCCCTAGCGGCACTTGGACTATCTATGAAAACTAGCGGGCACTTGGATTTTGTAGGTTACCTAGCGGGCTTTTGGACTATGTAGGATCCCTAGTGGGCACTTGAACTATGTAGGTTACCTAGCGGGCACTTAGACTATCTAGGTTAACTAAGGGGCACTAGGACTATCTAGGTTACCTAGTGGGCACTTGAAATATGTAGGTTACCTAGCAGGCACTTGGACTATCTAGGTTACCTAGCGGGCACTTGAACTATCTACGATACCTAGCGGGTATTTGGACAATGTCGGTTAACTAGCGGGCTGTTGGACAATCTAGGTTACCTAGCGGACACTTGGACCATCTAGGTTAACTAACGGGCACTTGGACTATGTAGGTTCCCTAGTGGGCACTTGGACTATGTAGGTTCCCGAGCGGGCACTTGGACTATCTTAGTTCCCTAAAGGGCACTTTGATTATGTACGTTCCCTAGCGGGCACTTGGGCTATGTAGGTTCCATAGCGGGCACTTGGACTATGTAGGTTCACTAGCGGGCACTTGGATTATCTTGGTTACCTTGCTGGCACTTGGACTATCTAGGTTAACTAACGGCACTTGGACTATCTAGGTTATCTAGCGGGCCCTTGTACTATGTAGGTTAATAGTGGGCCCTTGGACTATGTAAGTTAATTAGCGGGCACTTGGACGATCTAGGTTAACGAGCGGGCACTTGGACTATCTAGGTTACCTACCGGGCACTTGTATTATGTAGATTAAATAGCGGACACTTGGACGATCTAGGTTAATTAGCGAACACTTGGACTATCTCGGTTAACTAGCGGGCACTTGAACTACCTACGTTACCTAGCGGGTACTTGGACAATGTAGGTTAACTAGCGGGCTGTTGGACTATCTAGGTTACCTAGCGGACACTTGGACAATCTACGTTAACTAACGGGCACTTGGACTATGTAGGTTCCCTAGTGGGCACTTGGATTATGTAGGTTCCCTAGAGGGCACTTGGACTATGTAGATTACCTAGCGTATACTTGGACTATCTATGTTAGCTAATGGGCACTTGGACTATCTAGGTTACCTAGCGGGCACTTGGACTATGTAGGTTACCTAGCGGGCACTTGGACTATCTAGGTTACGTTCGGACACTTGGACTATGTAGGTTAATTAGCGAAACTTGGACGATCTAGGTTAACTAGAGGGCACTTGGATTATCTAGGTTAACTAGCGGGGCCTTGGATTATGTAGGTTACCTAGCGGGCCCTTGGACTATGTAGGTTAACTAGCAGGCACTTGGACGATCTAGGTTAACTAGCGGGCACTTGGACTATCTAGGTTAACTAGCGGTCACTCGGACTATGTAGGTAACCTAGCGGGAACTTGGACTAATAGGTTACTTAGCGGGCACTTGGACTATCTAGGTTAACGAACGGGCACTTGGACTATCTAGGTTACCTACCGGGCACTTGTACTATGTAGATTAAATAGCGGACACTTGGACGATCTAGGTTAATTAGCGAGCACTTGGACTATCTCGGTTAACTAGCGGGCACTTGGACTATGTAGGTTCCCTAGCGGGCATTTGGACTATATAGGTTACCTAGCGGGCACTTGAAATATTTAGGTTACCTAGCAGGCACTTGGACTATCTAGGTTACCTAGCGGGCACTTGAACTACCTACGTTCCCTAGCGGGCACTTGGACTATCTTGGTTCCCTAAAGGGCACTTGGACTATCTAGGTTAACTAGCGATCACTCGGACTATGTAGGTAACCTAGGGGGAACTTGGACTATCTAGATTACCTAGCGGGCACTTGGAATATCTAGGTTACCTAGCGGGCACTTGGACAATGTACGTTCCCTAGCGGGCACTTGGACTATCTAGGTTACCTAGCAGGGCCCTTGGACTATGTACGTTCCCTAGCGGGCACTTGAACTATGTAGGTTACCTAGCGAGCACTTGGACTATCTAGGTTAACTAAGGGGCACTTGGACTATCTAGGTTACCTAGCGGGCCCTTGGACTATGTACGTTCCCTAGCGGCACTTGGACTATCTATGAAAACTAGCGGGCACTTGGATTTTGTAGGTTACCTAGCGGGCTTTTGGACTATGTAGGATCCCTAGTGGGCACGTGAACTATGTAGGTTACCTAGCGGGCACTTAGACTATCTAGGTTAACTAAGGGGCACTAGGACTATCTAGGTTACCTAGTGGGCACTTGGATTATGTAGGTTCCCTAGAAGGCATATGGACTATGTAGGTTCCCTAGCGGGCACTTGGACTATCTTAGTTCCCTAAAGGACACTTGGACTATCTTGGTTAACTAGCGGTCAGTTGGAATATGTAGGTAACCTAGGGGGAACTTGGACTATCTAGGTTACCTAGCGGGCACTTGGACTATCTAGGTTACCTAGCGGGCACTCGGACAATGTACGTTCCCTAGCGGGCATTTGGACTATCTAGGTTAACTAACGAGCACTTGGACTATCTAGGTTAACTAGCGGACATTGGACTATGTGTGTTAACTAGCGGGCACTCGGACTATATATGTTCCTTGGCGGGCACTTGGACTTTCTAGGTAACCTAGCGGGCTTTTGGACTATGTACGTTACCTAGCGGGCACTTGGGCTTTCTACGTTACCTAGCGGGCACTAGGACTATGTAGGTTTACTAGGGGGCACTTCGACTATCTAGGTTAACTAATGGGTACTTGGAATATCTCGGTTACCTAGCGGGCACATGGACTATATAGGTTACCTAGCGGGCACTTGGACTGTCTTGGATACGTAGCGGGCACTTGGACTATCTAGGTTAACGAATGTGCACTTGGAATATGTAGGTTACCTAGCGGGCACATGGACTCTCTAGGTAACCTAACGGGCACTTGGACTATCTAGGTTAACGAATGTGCAATTGGAATATGTAGGTTACCTAGAGGGCACTTGGACTATCTAGATTACCTAACGGGCACTTGGACTATGTAGGTTCCTAGCGGGCACGTGGACTATGGAGGTTAACTCGCGGGCACTGAACTATGTAAGTTAATTAGAGGGCACTTGGACGATCTAGGTTAACTAGCAGGCACTTGGACTATCTAGGTTAACTAGCAGTCACTCGGACTATGTAGGTAACCTAGCGGGAACTTGGACAATCTAGGATACCTAGCGGGCACTTGGACTATCTAGGTTAACGAACGGGCACTTGGACTATCTAGGTTACCTAGCGGGCACTTGTACTATGTAGGTTAAATAGCGGACACTTGGACGATCAAGGTTAAATAGCGGGCATTTGGACTATATAGGTTACCTAGTGGGCACTTGAAATATTAAGGTTACCTAGCAGGCACTTGGACTATCTAGGTTACCTAGCGGGCACTTGAACTACCTACGTTACCTAGCGGGTACTTGGACTATGTACGTTCCCTAGTGGGCAGTTAGACTATGTAGGTTCCCTAGCTGCACTTGGACTATCTTAGTTCCCTAAAGGGCACTTGGACTATGTAGGTTCCCTGGCGGGCACTTGGACTATGTAGGTTCCCTAGCGGGCACTTGGACTATCTAGGTTAACTAGCGGGCACTTGGACTATGTAGGTTAACTAGCGGACACTTGCACTATGTAGGTTACCTAGCAGGCACTTGGACTATGTATCTTCCCTAACGGGCACTTGGACTATCTATGTTAACTAGCGGGCACTTGGATTATGTAGGTTACCTAGCGGACACTTGCACTATATAGGTTACCTAGCGGGCACTTGGTCTATGTAGGTTAACTGGAGGACGCTTGGACGACCTAGGTTAACAAGTGGGCCCTTGGATTATGTAGGTTAACTAGCCGGCACTTGGATGATCTAGGTTAACTGGCGGGCACTTGGACGATCTAGGTTAACCAGCGGGCACTTGGACTATCAAAGTTAACAAGCGAGCCCTTGGACTATGTAGGTTAACTAGCGGGCCCGTGGACTATCTAGGTTACGTAGAAAGCACTTGGACTATATAGGTTCCCTAGCGGGCACTTGGACTATCTAGGTTAACGAACGGGCACTTGGACTATGCAGGTAACCTTGCCGGCACTTGGACTGTCTAGGTTACATAGCGGCCACTTGGACTTCTAGGTTAACGAATGGGCACTTGGACTATGTAGGTTGCCTAGCGAACACTTGGACTATCTAGGTTATCTAGCGGGAACTTGGACAATGTAGGTTACCAAGCGGGCACTTGGACTATCTAGGTTACCTAGCGGGCACTTGGACTATCTAGGTTACCTAGCGGGAACTAGGACAATGTAGGTTACCAGCGGGCACTTGGACTATCTAGGTTAACGAACGTGCACTTGGACTATGTAGGTTAACTAGCGGACACTTGGACTATCTAGGTTAGCTAGCAGGCACTTTGACTATCTAGGTTAACCAAGGGCACTTGGACTATGTAGGTTGCCAACGAGCACTTGGACTATGTAGGTTCCCTAGCGGGCGCTTGGACTTTGTAGGTTCCCTAGCGGTTACTTGGACTGTCTAGGTTAAATAGCGGGCAATTGGACTGTCTAGGTTACCTAGTGGGCACTTGGACTATGTAGTTTACCTAGCAGGCACTTGGACTATGTAGGTTAACTAGCGCACACTTGGACTATCTAGGTTACCTACCGGGCACTTGGACTATATACGTTCCCTAGCGGTCACTTGGGCTATCTACGTTATCTAGTGGGCACTTGGACTATGTAGGTTAACGAACTGGCACTTCGACTATGTAGGTAACCTAGTGGTCACTTGGACTGTCTAGGTTACCTAGCGGACACTTGGACGATCTAGGTTAACTAGCGCGTACTTGGAGTATCTAGGTTAACTAGCGGTCCCTTGGACTACGTAGGTTAACTAGCGGACACTTGCACTATGTAGGTTACCTAGCGGGCACTTGGACTATGTAGGTTACCTAGCGGGCACTTGGACGATCTAGGTTAACTAGCGGGCACTTGGATTATCTAGGTTAACTAACAGGCACTTGGACTATGTATGTTCCAGAGCGGGCAATTAGATTATGTAGGTTCCCTAGCGGGCACTTGGAATATCTAGGTTCCCTAAAGGGCACTTGGACTATGTAGGTTAACTAGCGGACAATTGCACTCTCTAGTTTACCTAGCGGGCACTTGGACTATGTACCTTCCCTAGCGGGCACTTGGACTATCTATGTTAACTAGCGGGCACTTGGACTATGTAGGTTACCTAGCGGACACTTGCACTATATAGGTTACCTAATAGGCACTTTGACTATCTAGGTTAACTAACGGCCACTTGGACTATGTAGGTTGCCTAGCGAGCACTTGGACTATGTAGGTTACCTAGCGGGCACTTGGACGATCTAGGTTACTAGCGGGCACTTGGATTATCTAGGTTAACTAACAGGCACTTGGACTATGTATGTTCCAGAGCGGGCAATTAGATTATGTAGGTTCCCTAGCGGGCACTTGGACTATCTAGGTTCCCTAGCGGGCACTTGGACTATGTAGGTTTACTAGCGGACAATTGGACAATCTAGGTTAACTAGCGCGTACTTGGACTATCTAGGTTAACTAGCGGTCCCTTGGAATACGTAGGTTAACTAGCGCACACTTGGACTATCTAGGTTAACTAGCGGGCCCTTGGTCTATGTAGGTTAACTAGCAGGCCCTTGGACTATGTAAGTTAACTAGAGGGCACTTGGACGATACTGTTTAACTAGCGGGCACTTGGACTATCTAGGTTAACTAGCGGGCACTTGGACTATCTAGGTTAACTAGCGGGCACTTGGACTATGTAGGGTCCCTAATGGGCATTTGGACTATATAGGTTACCTAGCGGGCACTTGGACTATGTAGGTTAACTAGCGGGCCCTTGGATTATCTAGGTTAACTAACAGGCACTTGGACTATGTATGTTCCAGAGCGGGCAATTAGATTATGTAGGTTCCCTAGCGGGCACTTGGACTATCTAGGTTCCCTAAAGGGCACTTGGACTATGTAGGTTAACTAGCGGACAATTGGACGATCTAGGTTAACTAGCACGTACTTGGACTATCTAGGTTAACTAGCGGTCCCTTGTACTACGTAGGTTTACTAGCGGACACTTGCACTATGTAGGTTACCTAGCGGGCACTTGTACTATGTAGGTTAAATAGAGGACACTTGGACGATCTAGGTTAAATAGCGGTCATTTGGACTATATAGGTTAACTAGTGGGCACTTGAAATATTTAGGTTACCTAGCAGGCACTTGGACTATCTAGGTTACCTAGCGGGCACTTGAACTACCTACGTTACCTAGCGGATACTTGGACTATGTACGTTCCCTAGTGGGCAGTTAGACTATGTAGGTTCCCTAGCAGGCATATGGACTATGTAGGTTCCCTAGCGGCACTTGGACTATCTTAGTTCCCTAAGGGCCCTTGGACTATGTAGGTTCCCTGGCGGGCACTTGGACTATGTAGGTTCCCTAGCGGGCACTTGGACTATGTAGGTTAACTAGCGGGCACTTGGACTATGTAGGTTAACTAGCGGACAGTTGCACTATGTAGGTTACCTAGCGGGCTCTTAGACTATGTAGGTTAACTAGCAGGCCCTTGGACTATCTAGGTTACCTATCAGGCACTTGGACTATGTATCTTAACTAGCGGGCACTCGCACTCTCTAGGTTACCTAGCCGGCACTTGGACTATGTACCTTCCCTAGCGGGCACTTGGACTATCTATGTTAACTAGCGGGCACTTGGACTATGTAGGTTACCTAGCGGACACTTGCTCTATATAGGTTACCTAGCCGGCACTTGGACTATGTAGGTTAACTAGCGGGCACTTGGACGATCTAGGTTAACCAGCGGACACTTGGACTATCAAAGTTAACAAGCGAGCCCTTGGACTATGTAGGTTAACTAGCGGGCCCTTGGACTATCTAGGTTACCTAGATAGCAAAGGGACTATATAGGTTTCCTAGCGGGTACATGGACTATCTAGGTTAACGAACGGGCACTTGGACTATGCAGGTAACCTAGCCGGCACTTGGACTGTCTAGGCTACATAGCGGGCACTTGGACTTCTAGGTTAACGAATGGGCACTTGGACTATGTAGGTTGCCTAACGAGCACTTGGACTATCTAGGTTAGGTAATGGGCATTTGGACTATCTAGGTTATCTAGCGGGAACTTGGACAATGTAGGTTACCAAGCGGGCACTTGGACTATCTAGGTTACCTAGCGGGCACTTGGACTATGTAGGTTAACTAGCGGGCACTTGGACTATCTAGGTTACCTAACGGGCACTTGGACTATGCAGGTAACCTAGCGGGCACTTGGACTGTCCTGGTTACCTAGCGGGAACTTGGACTAAGTACGTTCCCTAGCGGGCACTTGGATTATCTAGGTTACCTAGCAGACAGTTGGACTATGTACGTTCCCTAGCGGGCACTTGGACTATCTAAGTTAACTAACGGGCACTTGGACAATCTAGGCTAAATAGCGGGCACTTGACTATGTAGGTTACCTAGTGGGCACTCGGACTATGTACGTTCCCTAGCGGGCACTTGGACTATCTAGGTTACCTAGCAGGGCCCTTGGACTATGTACGTTCCCTAGCGGGCACTTGAACTATGTAGGTTACCTAGCGAGCACTTGGACTATCTAGGTTAACTAAGGGGCACTTGGACTATCTAGGTTACCTAGCGGGCCCTTGGACTATGTACGTTCCCTAGCGGCACTTGGACTATCTATGAAAACTAGCGGGCACTTGGATTTTGTAGGTTACCTAGCGGGCTTTTGGACTATGTAGGATCCCTAGTGGGCACGTGAACTATGTAGGTTACCTAGCGGGCACTTAGACTATCTAGGTTAACTAAGGGGCACTAGGACTATCTAGGTTACCTAGTGGGCACTTGAAATATGTAGGTTACCTAGCAGGCACTTGGACTATCTAGGTTACCTAGCGGGCACTTGAACTATCTACGATACCTAGCGGGTATTTGGACAATGTCGGTTAACTAGCGGGCTGTTGGACAATCTAGGTTACCTAGCGGACACTTGGACCATCTAGGTTAACTAACGGGCACTTGGACTATGTAGGTTCCCTAGTGGGCACTTGGACTATGTAGGTTCCCGAGCGGGCACTTGGACTATCTTAGTTCCCTAAAGGGCACTTTGATTATGTAGGTTCCCTAGCGGGCACTTGGACTATGTAGGTTCCATAGCGGGCATTTGGACTATGTAGGTTCACTAGCGGGCACTTGGATTATCTACGTTACCTTGCTGGCACATGGACTATCTAGGTTAACTAACGGGCACTTGGACTATCTAGGTTATCTAGCGGGCCCTTGTACTATGTAGGTTAATAGCGGGCGCTTGGACTATGTAAGTTAATTAGCGGTCACTTGGACGATCTAGGTTAACGAGCGGGCACTTGGACTATCTAGGTTACCTACCGGGCACTTGTACTATGTAGATTAAATAGCGGACACTTGGACGATCTAGGTTAATTAGCGAACACTTGGACTATCTCGGTTAACTAGCGGGCACTTGAACTACCTACGTTACCTAGCGGGTACTTGGACAATGTAGGTTAACTAGCGGGCTGTTGGACTATCTAGGTTACCTAGCGGACACTTGGACAATCTACGTTAACTAACGGGCACTTGGACTATGTAGGTTCCCTAGTGGGCACTTGGATTATGTAGGTTCCCTAGAGGGCACTTGGACTATGTAGATTACCTAGCGTACACTTGGACTATCTATGTTAGCTAATGGGCACTTGGACTATCTAGGTTACCTAGCGGGCACTTGGACTATGTAGGTTACCTAGCGGGCACTTGGACTATCTAGGTTACGTTCGGACACTTGGACTATGTAGGTTAATTAGCGAAACTTGGACGATCTAGGTTAACTAGCGGGCACTTGGATTATCTAGGTTAACTAGCGGGGCCTTTGATTATGTAGGTTACCTAGCGGGCCCTTGGACTATGTAGGTTAACTAGCAGGCACTTGGACGATCTAGGTTAACTAGGGGGCACTTGGACTATCTAGGTTAACTAGCGGTCACTCGGACTATGTAGGTAACCTAGCGGGAACTTGGACTAATAGGTTACTTAGCGGGCACTTGGACTATCTAGGTTAATGAACGGGCACTTGGACTATCTAGGTAACCTACCGGGCTCTTGTACTATGTAGATTAAATAGCGGACACTTGGACGATCTAGGTTAATTAGCGAGCACTTGGACTATCTCGGTTAACTAGCGGGCACTTGGACTATGTAGGTTCCCTAGCGGGCATTTGGACTATATAGGTTACCTAGCGGGCACTTGGACTATCTAGGTTACCTAGTAGGCACTTTGACTATCTAGGTTAACTAACGGGCACTTGGACTATGTAGGTTGCCTCGCTAGCACTTGGACTATGTAGGTTCCCTAGCCGGCGCTTGGACTATGTAGGTTCCCTAGCGGTTACTTGGACTGTCTAGGTTAACTAGCGGGCAATTAGTCTGTCTAGGTTACCTAGCAGGCACTTGGACTATGTAGGTTAACTAGCGCACACTTGGACTATCTAGGTTACCTAGCGGGCACTTGGACTATATACATTCCCTAGCGGGCACTTGGGCTATCTACGTTCCCTAGCGGGCACTTGCACTATGTAGGTTAACGAACGGGCACTTGGACTATGTTGGTAACCTAGTGGTCACTTGGACTGTCTAGGTTACATAGCGGGCACTTGGACGATCTAGGTTAACTAGCGTGTACTTGGACTACATAGGTTAACTAGCGGTCCCTTGGACTACGTAGGTTAACTAGCGGACACTTGCACTATGTAGGTTACCTAGCGGGCACTTGGAATATGTAGGTTACCTAGCGGGCACTTGGACTATGTAGGTTAACTAGCGGGCACTTGGATTATCTAGGTTAACTAACAGGAACTTGGACTATGTATGTTCCAGAGCGGGCAATTAGATTATGTAGGTTCCCTAGCGGGCACTTGGACTATGTAGGTTTACTAGCGGACAATTGGACAATCTAGGTTAACTAGCGCGTACTTGGACTATCTAGGTTAACTAGCGGTCCCTTGGAATACGTAGGTTAACTAGCGCACACTTGGACTATCTAGGTTAACTAGCGGGCCCTTGGTCTATGTAGGTTAACTAGCAGGTCCTTGGACTATGTAAGTTAACTAGAGGGCACTTGGACGATACTGTTTAACTAGCGGGCACTTGGACTATCTAGGTTAACTAGCGGGCACTTGGACTATCTAGGTTAACTAGCGAGCACTTGGACTATGTAGGTTCCCTAGTGGGCATTTGGACTATATAGGTTACCTAGCGGGCACTTGGACTATGTAGGTTAACTAGCGGGCCCTTGGATTATCTAGGTTAACTAACAGGCACTTGGACTATGTATGTTCCAGAGCGGGCAATTAGATTATGTAGGTTCCCTAGCGGGCACTTGGACTATCTAGGTTCCCTAAAGGGCACTTGGACTATGTAGGTTAACTAGCGGACAATTGGACGATCTAGGTTAACTAGCACGTACTTGGACTATCTAGGTTAACTAGCGGTCCCTTGTACTACGTAGGTTTACTAGCGGACACTTGCACTATGTAGGTTACCTAGCGGGCACTTGTACTATGTAGGTTAAATAGAGGACACTTGGACGATCTAGGTTAAATAGCGGTCATTTGGACTATATAGGTTAACTAGTGGGCACTTGAAATATTTAGGTTACCTAGCAGGCACTTGGACTATCTAGGTTACCTAGCGGGCACTTGAACTACCTACGTTACCTAGCGGATACTTGGACTATGTACGTTCCCTAGTGGGCAGTTAGACTATGTAGGTTCCCTAGCAGGCATATGGACTATGTAGGTTCCCTAGCGGCACTTGGACTATCTTAGTTCCCTAAAGGGCACTTGGACTATGTAGGTTCCCTGGCGGGCACTTGGACTATGTAGGTTCCTTAGCGGGCACTTGGACTATGTAGGTTAACTAGCGGGCACTTGGACTATGTAGGTTAACTAGCGGACAGTTGCACTATGTAGGTTACCCAGCGGGCTCTTAGACTATGTAGGTTAACTAGCAGGCCCTTGGACTATCTAGGTTACCTATCAGGCACTTGGACTATGTATCTTAACTAGCGGGCACTTGCACTCTCTAGGTTACCTAGCCGGCACTTGGACTATGTACCTTCCCTAGCGGGCACTTGGACTATCTATGTTAACTAGCGGGCACTTGGACTATGTAGGTTACCTAGCGGACACTTGCTCTATATAGGTTACCTAGCCGGCACTTGGACTATGTGGGTTAACTGGAGGACGCTTGGACGATCTAGGTTAACAAGTGGGCCCTTAGACTATGTAGGTTAACTTGCCGGCACTTGGATGATCTAGGTTAACTAGCGGGCACTTGGACGATCTAGGTTAACCAGCGGACACTTGGACTATCAAAGTTAACAAGCGAGCCCTTGGACTATGTAGGTTAACTAGCGGGCCCTTGGACTATCTAGGTTACCTAGATAGCAAAGGGACTATATAGGTTTCCTAGCGGGTACATGGACTATCTAGGTTAACGAACGGGCACTTGGACTATGCAGGTAACCTAGCCGGCACTTGGACTGTCTAGGCTACATAGCGGGCACTTGGACTTCTAGGTTAACGAATGGGCACTTGGACTATGTAGGTTGCCTAACGAGCACTTGGACTATCTAGGTTAGGTAATGGGCATTTGGACTATCTAGGTTATCTAGCGGGAACTTGGACAATGTAGGTTACCAAGCGGGCACTTGGACTATCTAGGTTACCTAGCGGGCACTTGGACTATGTAGGTTAACTAGCGGGCACTTGGACTATCTAGGTTACCTAACGGGCACTTGGACTATGCAGGTAACCTAGCGGGCACTTGGACTGTCCTGGTTACCTAGCGGGAACTTGGACTAAGTACGTTCCCTAGCGGGCACTTGGATTATCTAGGTTACCTAGCAGACAGTTGGACTATGTACGTTCCCTAGCGGGCACTTGGACTATCTAAGTTAACTAACGGGCACTTGGACAATCTAGGCTAAATAGCGGGCACTTGACTATGTAGGTTACCTAGTGGGCACTCGGACTATGTACGTTCCCTAGCGGGCACTTGGACTATCTAGGTTACCTAGCAGGGCCCTTGGACTATGTACGTTCCCTAGCGGGCACTTGAACTATGTAGGTTACCTAGCGAGCACTTGGACTATCTAGGTTAACTAAGGGGCACTTGGACTATCTAGGTTACCTAGCGGGCCCTTGGACTATGTACGTTCCCTAGCGGCACTTGGACTATCTATGAAAACTAGCGGGCACTTGGATTTTGTAGGTTACCTAGCGGGCTTTTGGACTATGTAGGATCCCTAGTGGGCACGTGAACTATGTAGGTTACCTAGCGGGCACTTAGACTATCTAGGTTAACTAAGGGGCACTAGGACTATCTAGGTTACCTAGTGGGCACTTGAAATATGTAGGTTACCTAGCAGGCACTTGGACTATCTAGGTTACCTAGCGGGCACTTGAACTATCTACGATACCTAGCGGGTATTTGGACAATGTCGGTTAACTAGCGGGCTGTTGGACAATCTAGGTTACCTAGCGGACACTTGGACCATCTAGGTTAACTAACGGGCACTTGGACTATGTAGGTTCCCTAGTGGGCACTTGGACTATGTAGGTTCCCGAGCGGGCACTTGGACTATCTTAGTTCCCTAAAGGGCACTTTGATTATGTAGGTTCCCTAGCGGGCACTTGGACTATGTAGGTTCCATAGCGGGCATTTGGACTATGTAGGTTCACTAGCGGGCACTTGGATTATCTACGTTACCTTGCTGGCACATGGACTATCTAGGTTAACTAACGGGCACTTGGACTATCTAGGTTATCTAGCGGGCCCTTGTACTATGTAGGTTAATAGCGGGCGCTTGGACTATGTAAGTTAATTAGCGGTCACTTGGACGATCTAGGTTAACGAGCGGGCACTTGGACTATCTAGGTTACCTACCGGGCACTTGTACTATGTAGATTAAATAGCGGACACTTGGACGATCTAGGTTAATTAGCGAACACTTGGACTATCTCGGTTAACTAGCGGGCACTTGAACTACCTACGTTACCTAGCGGGTACTTGGACAATGTAGGTTAACTAGCGGGCTGTTGGACTATCTAGGTTACCTAGCGGACACTTGGACAATCTACGTTAACTAACGGGCACTTGGACTATGTAGGTTCCCTAGTGGGCACTTGGATTATGTAGGTTCCCTAGAGGGCACTTGGACTATGTAGATTACCTAGCGTACACTTGGACTATCTATGTTAGCTAATGGGCACTTGGACTATCTAGGTTACCTAGCGGGCACTTGGACTATGTAGGTTACCTAGCGGGCACTTGGACTATCTAGGTTACGTTCGGACACTTGGACTATGTAGGTTAATTAGCGAAACTTGGACGATCTAGGTTAACTAGCGGGCACTTGGATTATCTAGGTTAACTAGCGGGGCCTTTGATTATGTAGGTTACCTAGCGGGCCCTTGGACTATGTAGGTTAACTAGCAGGCACTTGGACGATCTAGGTTAACTAGGGGGCACTTGGACTATCTAGGTTAACTAGCGGTCACTCGGACTATGTAGGTAACCTAGCGGGAACTTGGACTAATAGGTTACTTAGCGGGCACTTGGACTATCTAGGTTAATGAACGGGCACTTGGACTATCTAGGTAACCTACCGGGCTCTTGTACTATGTAGATTAAATAGCGGACACTTGGACGATCTAGGTTAATTAGCGAGCACTTGGACTATCTCGGTTAACTAGCGGGCACTTGGACTATGTAGGTTCCCTAGCGGGCATTTGGACTATATAGGTTACCTAGCGGGCACTTGGACTATCTAGGTTACCTAGTAGGCACTTTGACTATCTAGGTTAACTAACGGGCACTTGGACTATGTAGGTTGCCTCGCTAGCACTTGGACTATGTAGGTTCCCTAGCCGGCGCTTGGACTATGTAGGTTCCCTAGCGGTTACTTGGACTGTCTAGGTTAACTAGCGGGCAATTAGTCTGTCTAGGTTACCTAGCAGGCACTTGGACTATGTAGGTTAACTAGCGCACACTTGGACTATCTAGGTTACCTAGCGGGCACTTGGACTATATACATTCCCTAGCGGGCACTTGGGCTATCTACGTTCCCTAGCGGGCACTTGCACTATGTAGGTTAACGAACGGGCACTTGGACTATGTTGGTAACCTAGTGGTCACTTGGACTGTCTAGGTTACATAGCGGGCACTTGGATGATCTAGGTTAACTAGCGTGTACTTGGACTACATAGGTTAACTAGCGGTCCCTTGGACTACGTAGGTTAACTAGCGGACACTTGCACTATGTAGGTTACCTAGCGGGCACTTGGAATATGTAGGTTACCTAGCGGGCACTTGGACTATGTAGGTTAACTAGCGGGCACTTGGATTATCTAGGTTAACTAACAGGAACTTGGACTATGTATGTTCCAGAGCGGGCAATTAGATTATGTAGGTTCCCTAGCGGGCACTTGGACTATGTAGGTTTACTAGCGGACAATTGGACAATCTAGGTTAACTAGCGCGTACTTGGACTATCTAGGTTAACTAGCGGTCCCTTGGAATACGTAGGTTAACTAGCGCACACTTGGACTATCTAGGTTAACTAGCGGGCCCTTGGTCTATGTAGGTTAACTAGCAGGTCCTTGGACTATGTAAGTTAACTAGAGGGCACTTGGACGATACTGTTTAACTAGCGGGCATTTGGACTATCTAGGTTAACTAGCGGGCACTTGGACTATCTAGGTTAACTAGCGAGCACTTGGACTATGTAGGTTCCCTAGTGGGCATTTGGACTATATAGGTTACCTAGCGGGCACTTGGACTATGTAGGTTAACTAGCGGGCCCTTGGATTATCTAGGTTAACTAACAGGCACTTGGACTATGTATGTTCCAGAGCGGGCAATTAGATTATGTAGGTTCCCTAGCGGGCACTTGGACTATCTAGGTTCCCTAAAGGGCACTTGGACTATGTAGGTTAACTAGCGGACAATTGGACGATCTAGGTTAACTAGCACGTACTTGGACTATCTAGGTTAACTAGCGGTCCCTTGTACTACGTAGGTTTACTAGCGGACACTTGCACTATGTAGGTTACCTAGCGGGCACTTGTACTATGTAGGTTAAATAGAGGACACTTGGACGATCTAGGTTAAATAGCGGTCATTTGGACTATATAGGTTAACTAGTGGGCACTTGAAATATTTAGGTTACCTAGCAGGCACTTGGACTATCTAGGTTACCTAGCGGGCACTTGAACTACCTACGTTACCTAGCGGATACTTGGACTATGTACGTTCCCTAGTGGGCAGTTAGACTATGTAGGTTCCCTAGCAGGCATATGGACTATGTAGGTTCCCTAGCGGCACTTGGACTATCTTAGTTCCCTAAAGGGCACTTGGACTATGTAGGTTCCCTGGCGGGCACTTGGACTATGTAGGTTCCCTAGCGGGCACTTGGACTATGTAGGTTAACTAGCGGGCACTTGGACTATGTAGGTTAACTAGCGGACAGTTGCACTATGTAGGTTACCCAGCGGGCTCTTAGACTATGTAGGTTAACTAGCAGGCCCTTGGACTATCTAGGTTACCTATCAGGCACTTGGACTATGTATCTTAACTAGCGGGCACTTGCACTCTCTAGGTTACCTAGCCGGCACTTGGACTATGTACCTTCCCTAGCGGGCACTTGGACTATCTATGTTAACTAGCGGGCACTTGGACTATGTAGGTTACCTAGCGGACACTTGCTCTATATAGGTTACCTAGCCGGCACTTGGACTATGTGGGTTAACTGGAGGACGCTTGGACGATCTAGGTTAACAAGTGGGCCCTTAGACTATGTAGGTTAACTTGCCGGCACTTGGATGATCTAGGTTAACTAGCGGGCACTTGGACGATCTAGGTTAACCAGCGGACACTTGGACTATCAAAGTTAACAAGCGAGCCCTTGGACTATGTAGGTTAACTAGCGGGCCCTTGGACTATCTAGGTTACCTAGATAGCAAAGGGACTATATAGGTTTCCTAGCGGGTACATGGACTATCTAGGTTAACGAACGGGCACTTGGACTATGCAGGTAACCTAGCCGGCACTTGGACTGTCTAGGCTACATAGCGGGCACTTGGACTTCTAGGTTAACGAATGGGCACTTGGACTATGTAGGTTGCCTAACGAGCACTTGGACTATCTAGGTTAGGTAACGGGCATTTGGACTATCTAGGTTATCTAGCGGGAACTTGGACAATGTAGGTTACCAAGCGGGCACTTGGACTATCTAGGTTACCTAGCGGGCACTTGGACTATGTAGGTTAACTAGCGGGCACTTGGACTATCTAGGTTACCTAACGGGCACTTGGACTATGCAGGTAACCTAGCGGGCACTTGGACTGTCCTGGTTACCTAGCGGGAACTTGGACTAAGTACGTTCCCTAGCGGGCACTTGGATTATCTAGGTTACCTAGCAGACAGTTGGACTATGTACGTTCCCTAGCGGGCACTTGGACTATCTAAGTTAACTAACGGGCACTTGGACAATCTAGGCTAAATAGCGGGCACTTGACTATGTAGGTTACCTAGTGGGCACTCGGACTATGTACGTTCCCTAGCGGGCACTTGGACTATCTAGGTTACCTAGCAGGGCCCTTGGACTATGTACGTTCCCTAGCGGGCACTTGAACTATGTAGGTTACCTAGCGAGCACTTGGACTATCTAGGTTAACTAAGGGGCACTTGGACTATCTAGGTTACCTAGCGGGCCCTTGGACTATGTACGTTCCCTAGCGGCACTTGGACTATCTATGAAAACTAGCGGGCACTTGGATTTTGTAGGTTACCTAGCGGGCTTTTGGACTATGTAGGATCCCTAGTGGGCACGTGAACTATGTAGGTTACCTAGCGGGCACTTAGACTATCTAGGTTAACTAAGGGGCACTAGGACTATCTAGGTTACCTAGTGGGCACTTGAAATATGTAGGTTACCTAGCAGGCACTTGGACTATCTAGGTTACCTAGCGGGCACTTGAACTATCTACGATACCTAGCGGGTATTTGGACAATGTCGGTTAACTAGCGGGCTGTTGGACAATCTAGGTTACCTAGCGGACACTTGGACCATCTAGGTTAACTAACGGGCACTTGGACTATGTAGGTTCCCTAGTGGGCACTTGGACTATGTAGGTTCCCGAGCGGGCACTTGGACTATCTTAGTTCCCTAAAGGGCACTTTGATTATGTAGGTTCCCTAGCGGGCACTTGGACTATGTAGGTTCCATAGCGGGCATTTGGACTATGTAGGTTCACTAGCGGGCACTTGGATTATCTACGTTACCTTGCTGGCACATGGACTATCTAGGTTAACTAACGGGCACTTGGACTATCTAGGTTATCTAGCGGGCCCTTGTACTATGTAGGTTAATAGCGGGCGCTTGGACTATGTAAGTTAATTAGCGGTCACTTGGACGATCTAGGTTAACGAGCGGGCACTTGGACTATCTAGGTTACCCACCGGGCACTTGTACTATGTAGATTAAATAGCGGACACTTGGACGATCTAGGTTAATTAGCGAACACTTGGACTATCTCGGTTAACTAGCGGGCACTTGAACTACCTACGTTACCTAGCGGGTACTTGGACAATGTAGGTTAACTAGCGGGCTGTTGGACTATCTAGGTTACCTAGCGGACACTTGGACAATCTACGTTAACTAACGGGCACTTGGACTATGTAGGTTCCCTAGTGGGCACTTGGATTATGTAGGTTCCCTAGAGGGCACTTGGACTATGTAGATTACCTAGCGTACACTTGGACTATCTATGTTAGCTAATGGGCACTTGGACTATCTAGGTTACCTAGCGGGCACTTGGACTATGTAGGTTACCTAGCGGGCACTTGGACTATCTAGGTTACGTTCGGACACTTGGACTATGTAGGTTAATTAGCGAAACTTGGACGATCTAGGTTAACTAGCGGGCACTTGGATTATCTAGGTTAACTAGCGGGGCCTTTGATTATGTAGGTTACCTAGCGGGCCCTTGGACTATGTAGGTTAACTAGCAGGCACTTGGACGATCTAGGTTAACTAGGGGGCACTTGGACTATCTAGGTTAACTAGCGGTCACTCGGACTATGTAGGTAACCTAGCGGGAACTTGGACTAATAGGTTACTTAGCGGGCACTTGGACTATCTAGGTTAATGAACGGGCACTTGGACTATCTAGGTAACCTACCGGGCTCTTGTACTATGTAGATTAAATAGCGGACACTTGGACGATCTAGGTTAATTAGCGAGCACTTGGACTATCTCGGTTAACTAGCGGGCACTTGGACTATGTAGGTTCCCTAGCGGGCATTTGGACTATATAGGTTACCTAGCGGGCACTTGGACTATCTAGGTTACCTAGTAGGCACTTTGACTATCTAGGTTAACTAACGGGCACTTGGACTATGTAGGTTGCCTCGCTAGCACTTGGACTATGTAGGTTCCCTAGCCGGCGCTTGGACTATGTAGGTTCCCTAGCGGTTACTTGGACTGTCTAGGTTAACTAGTGGGCAATTAGTCTGTCTAGGTTACCTAGCAGGCACTTGGACTATGTAGGTTAACTAGCGCACACTTGGACTATCTAGGTTACCTAGCGGGCACTTGGACTATATACATTCCCTAGCGGGCACTTGGGCTATCTACGTTCCCTAGCGGGCACTTGCACTATGTAGGTTAACGAACGGGCACTTGGACTATGTTGGTAACCTAGTGGTCACTTGGACTGTCTAGGTTACATAGCGGGCACTTGGACGATCTAGGTTAACTAGCGTGTACTTGGACTACATAGGTTAACTAGCGGTCCCTTGGACTACGTAGGTTAACTAGCGGACACTTGCACTATGTAGGTTACCTAGCGGGCACTTGGAATATGTAGGTTACCTAGCGGGCACTTGGACTATGTAGGTTAACTAGCGGGCACTTGGATTATCTAGGTTAACTAACAGGAACTTGGACTATGTATGTTCCAGAGCGGGCAATTAGATTATGTAGGTTCCCTAGCGGGCACTTGGACTATGTAGGTTTACTAGCGGACAATTGGACAATCTAGGTTAACTAGCGCGTACTTGGACTATCTAGGTTAACTAGCGGTCCCTTGGAATACGTAGGTTAACTAGCGCACACTTGGACTATCTAGGTTAACTAGCGGGCCCTTGGTCTATGTAGGTTAACTAGCAGGTCCTTGGACTATGTAAGTTAACTAGAGGGCACTTGGACGATACTGTTTAACTAGCGGGCATTTGGACTATCTAGGTTAACTAGCGGGCACTTGGACTATCTAGGTTAACTAGCGAGCACTTGGACTATGTAGGTTCCCTAGTGGGCATTTGGACTATATAGGTTACCTAGCGGGCACTTGGACTATGTAGGTTAACTAGCGGGCCCTTGGATTATCTAGGTTAACTAACAGGCACTTGGACTATGTATGTTCCAGAGCGGGCAATTAGATTATGTAGGTTCCCTAGCGGGCACTTGGACTATCTAGGTTCCCTAAAGGGCACTTGGACTATGTAGGTTAACTAGCGGACAATTGGACGATCTAGGTTAACTAGCACGTACTTGGACTATCTAGGTTAACTAGCGGTCCCTTGTACTACGTAGGTTTACTAGCGGACACTTGCACTATGTAGGTTACCTAGCGGGCACTTGTACTATGTAGGTTAAATAGAGGACACTTGGACGATCTAGGTTAAATAGCGGTCATTTGGACTATATAGGTTAACTAGTGGGCACTTGAAATATTTAGGTTACCTAGCAGGCACTTGGACTATCTAGGTTACCTAGCGGGCACTTGAACTACCTACGTTACCTAGCGGATACTTGGACTATGTACGTTCCCTAGTGGGCAGTTAGACTATGTAGGTTCCCTAGCAGGCATATGGACTATGTAGGTTCCCTAGCGGCACTTGGACTATCTTAGTTCCCTAAAGGGCACTTGGACTATGTAGGTTCCCTGGCGGGCACTTGGACTATGTAGGTTCCCTAGCGGGCACTTGGACTATGTAGGTTAACTAGCGGGCACTTGGACTATGTAGGTTAACTAGCGGACAGTTGCACTATGTAGGTTACCCAGCGGGCTCTTAGACTATGTAGGTTAACTAGCAGGCCCTTGGACTATCTAGGTTACCTATCAGGCACTTGGACTATGTATCTTAACTAGCGGGCACTTGCACTCTCTAGGTTACCTAGCCGGCACTTGGACTATGTACCTTCCCTAGCGGGCACTTGGACTATCTATGTTAACTAGCGGGCACTTGGACTATGTAGGTTACCTAGCGGACACTTGCTCTATATAGGTTACCTAGCCGGCACTTGGACTATGTGGGTTAACTGGAGGACGCTTGGACGATCTAGGTTAGCAAGTGGGCCCTTAGACTATGTAGGTTAACTTGCCGGCACTTGGATGATCTAGGTTAACTAGCGGGCACTTGGACGATCTAGGTTAACCAGCGGACACTTGGACTATCAAAGTTAACAAGCGAGCCCTTGGACTATGTAGGTTAACTAGCGGGCCCTTGGACTATCTAGGTTACCTAGATAGCAAAGGGACTATATAGGTTTCCTAGCGGGTACATGGACTATCTAGGTTAACGAACGGGCACTTGGACTATGCAGGTAACCTAGCCGGCACTTGGACTGTCTAGGCTACATAGCGGGCACATGGACTTCTAGGTTAACGAATGGGCACTTGGACTATGTAGGTTGCCTAACGAGCACTTGGACTATCTAGGTTAGGTAACGGGCATTTGGACTATCTAGGTTATCTAGCGGGAACTTGGACAATGTAGGTTACCAAGCGGGCACTTGGACTATCTAGGTTACCTAGCGGGCACTTGGACTATGTAGGTTAACTAGCGGGCACTTGGACTATCTAGGTTACCTAACGGGCACTTGGACTATGCAGGTAACCTAGCGGGCACTTGGACTGTCCTGGTTACCTAGCGGGAACTTGGACTAAGTACGTTCCCTAGCGGGCACTTGGATTATCTAGGTTACCTAGCAGACAGTTGGACTATGTACGTTCCCTAGCGGGCACTTGGACTATCTAAGTTAACTAACGGGCACTTGGACAATCTAGGCTAAATAGCGGGCACTTGACTATGTAGGTTACCTAGTGGGCACTCGGACTATGTACGTTCCCTAGCGGGCACTTGGACTATCTAGGTTACCTAGCAGGGCCCTTGGACTATGTACGTTCCCTAGCGGGCACTTGAACTATGTAGGTTACCTAGCGAGCACTTGGACTATCTAGGTTAACTAAGGGGCACTTGGACTATCTAGGTTACCTAGCGGGCCCTTGGACTATGTACGTTCCCTAGCGGCACTTGGACTATCTATGAAAACTAGCGGGCACTTGGATTTTGTAGGTTACCTAGCGGGCTTTTGGACTATGTAGGATCCCTAGTGGGCACGTGAACTATGTAGGTTACCTAGCGGGCACTTAGACTATCTAGGTTAACTAAGGGGCACTAGGACTATCTAGGTTACCTAGTGGGCACTTGAAATATGTAGGTTACCTAGCAGGCACTTGGACTATCTAGGTTACCTAGCGGGCACTTGAACTATCTACGATACCTAGCGGGTATTTGGACAATGTCGGTTAACTAGCGGGCTGTTGGACAATCTAGGTTACCTAGCGGACACTTGGACCATCTAGGTTAACTAACGGGCACTTGGACTATGTAGATTCCCTAGTGGGCACTTGGACTATGTAGGTTCCCGAGCGGGCACTTGGACTATCTTAGTTCCCTAAAGGGCACTTTGATTATGTAGGTTCCCTAGCGGGCACTTGGACTATGTAGGTTCCATAGCGGGCATTTGGACTATGTAGGTTCACTAGTGGGCACTTGGATTATCTACGTTACCTTGCTGGCACATGGACTATCTAGGTTAACTAACGGGCACTTGGACTATCTAGGTTATCTAGCGGGCCCTTGTACTATGTAGGTTAATAGCGGGCGCTTGGACTATGTAAGTTAATTAGCGGTCACTTGGACGATCTAGGTTAACGAGCGGGCACTTGGACTATCTAGGTTACCTACCGGGCACTTGTACTATGTAGATTAAATAGCGGACACTTGGACGATCTAGGTTAATTAGCGAACACTTGGACTATCTCGGTTAACTAGCGGGCACTTGAACTACCTACGTTACCTAGCGGGTACTTGGACAATGTAGGTTAACTAGCGGGCTGTTGGACTATCTAGGTTACCTAGCGGACACTTGGACAATCTACGTTAACTAACGGGCACTTGGACTATGTAGGTTCCCTAGTGGGCACTTGGATTATGTAGGTTCCCTAGAGGGCACTTGGACTATGTAGATTACCTAGCGTACACTTGGACTATCTATGTTAGCTAATGGGCACTTGGACTATCTAGGTTACCTAGCGGGCACTTGGACTATGTAGGTTACCTAGCGGGCACTTGGACTATCTAGGTTACGTTCGGACACTTGGACTATGTAGGTTAATTAGCGAAACTTGGACGATCTAGGTTAACTAGCGGGCACTTGGATTATCTAGGTTAACTAGCGGGGCCTTTGATTATGTAGGTTACCTAGCGGGCCCTTGGACTATGTAGGTTAACTAGCAGGCACTTGGACGATCTAGGTTAACTAGGGGGCACTTGGACTATGTAGGTTCCCTGGCGGGCACTTGGACTATGTAGGTTAACTAGCGGGCACTTGGACTATGTAGGTTAACTAGCGGACAGTTGCACTATGTAGGTTACCTAGCGGGCTCTTAGACTATGTAGGTTAACTAGCATGCCCTTGGACTATCTAGGTTACCTATCAGGCACTTGGACTATGTATCTTAACTAGCGGGCACTTGCACTCTCTAGGTTACCTAGCGGGCACTTGAACTATTTACCTTCCCTAGCGGGCACTTGGACTATCTATGTTAACTAGCGGGCACTTGGACTATGTAGGTTACCTAGCGGACACTTGCACTATATAGGTTACCTAGCCGGCACTTTGACTATGTAGGTTAACTGGAGGATGCTTGGACGATCTAGGTTAACAAGTGGGCCCTTGGACTATGTAGGTTAACTTGCCGGCACTTGGATGATCTAGGTTAACTAGCGGGCACTTGGACGATCTAGGTTAACCAGCGGACACTTGGACTATCAAAGTTAACAAGCGAGCCCTTGGACTATGTAGGTTAACTAGCGGGCCCTTGGACTATCTAGGTTACCTAGATAGCAAAGGGACTATATAGGTTTCCTAGCGGGTACATGGACTATCTAGGTAAACGAACGGGCACTTGGACTATGCAGGTAACCTAGCCGGCACTTGGACTGTCTAGGCTACATAGCGGGCACTTGGACTTCTAGGTTAACGAATGGGCACTTGGACTATGTAGGTTGCCTAACGAGCACTTGGACTATCTAGGTTAGGTAACGGGCATTTGGACTATCTAGGTTATCTAGCGGGAACTTGGACAATGTAGGTTACCAAGCGGGCACTTGGACTATCTAGGTTACCTAGCGGGCACTTGGACTATGTAGGTTAACTAGCGGGCACTTGGACTATCTAGGTTACCTAACGGGCACTTGGACTATGCAGGTAACCTAGCGGGCACTTGGACTGTCCAGGTTACCTAGCGGGAACTTGGACTAAGTACGTTCCCTAGCGGGCACTTGGATTATCTAGGTTACCTAGCAGACACTTGGACTATGTACGTTCCCTAGTGGGCACTTGGACTATCTAAGTTAACTAACAGGCACTTGGACAATCTAGGCTAAATAGCGGGCACTTGACTATGTAGGTTACCTAGTGGGCACTCGGACTATGTACGTTCCCTAGCGGGCACTTGGACTATCTAGGTTACCTAGCAGGGCCCTTGGACTATGTACGTTCCCTAGCGGGCACTTGAACTATGTAGGTTACCTAGCGAGCACTTGGACTATCTAGGTTAACTAAGGGGCACTTGGACTATCTAGGTTACCTATCGGGCCCTTGGACAATGTACGTTCCCTAGCGGCACTTGGACTATCTATGAAAACTAGCGGGCACTTGGATTTTGTAGGTTACCTAGCGGGCTTTTGGACTATGTAGGATCCCTAGTGGGCACTTGAACTATGTAGGTTACCTAGCGGGCACTTAGACTATCTAGGTTAACTAAGGGGCACTAGGACTATCTAGGTTACCTAGTGGGCACTTGAAATATGTAGGTTACCTAGCAGGCACTTGGACTATCTAGGTTACCTAGCGGGCACTTGAACTATCTACGATACCTAGCGGGTATTTGGACAATGTCGGTTAACTAGCGGGCTGTTGGACAATCTAGGTTACCTAGCGGACACTTGGACCATCTAGGTTAACTAACGGGCACTTGGACTATGTAGGTTCCCTAGTGGGCACTTGGACTATGTAGGTTCCCGAGCGGGCACTTGGACTATCTTAGTTCCCTAAAGGGCACTTTGATTATGTACGTTCCCTAGCGGGCACTTGGACTATGTAGGTTCCATAGCGGGCATTTGGACTATGTAGGTTCACTAGCGGGCACTTGGATTATCTAGGTTACCTTGCTGGCACATGGACTATCTAGGTTAACTAACGGGCACTTGGACTATCTAGGTTATCTAGCGGGCCCTTGTACTATGTAGGTTAATAGCGGGCGCTTGGACTATGTAAGTTAATTAGCGGGCACTTGGACGATCTAGGTTAACGAGCGGGCACTTGGACTATCTAGGTTACCCACCGGGCACTTGTACTATGTAGATTAAATAGCGGACACTTGGACGATCTAGGTTAATTAGCGAACACTTGGACTATCTCGGTTAACTAGTGAGCACTTGAACTACCTACGTTACCTAGCGGGTACTTGGACAATGTAGGTTAACTAGCGGGCTGTTGGACTATCTAGGTTACCTAGCGGACACTTGGACAATCTACGTTAACTAACGGGCACTTGGACTATGTAGGTTCCCTAGTGGGCACTTGGATTATGTAGGTTCCCTAGAGGGCACTTGGACTATGTAAATTACCTAGCGTACACTTGGACTATCTATGTTAGCTAATGGGCACTTGGACTATCTAGGTTACCTAGCGGGCACTTGGACTATGTAGGTTACCTAGCGGGCACTTGGACTATCTAGGTTACGTTCGGACACTTGGAATATGTAGGTTAATTAGCGAAACTTGGACGATCTAGGTTAACTAGCGGGCACTTGGATTATCTAGGTTAACTAGCGGGGCCTTTGATTATGTAGGTTACCTAGCGGGCCCTTGGACTATGTAGGTTAACTAGCAGGCACTTGGACGATCTAGGTTAACAAGGGGGCACTTGGACTATCTAGGTTAACTAGCGGTCACTCGGACTATGTAGGTAACCTAGCGGGAACTTGGACTAATAGGTTACTTAGCGGGCACTTGGACTATCTAGGTTAACGAACATGCACTTGGACTATCTTGGTTACCTACCGGGCACTTGTACTATGTAGATTAAATAGCGGACACTTGGACGATCTAGGTTAATTAGCGAGCACTTGGACTATCTCGGTTAACTAGCGGGCACTTGGACTATGTAGGTTCCCTAGCGGGCATTTGGACTATATAGGTTACCTAGCGGGCACTTGAAATATTTAGGTTACCTAGCAGGCACTTGGACTATCTAGGTTACCTAGCGGGCACTAGAACTACCTACGTTCCCTAGCGGGCACTTGGACTATCTTGGTTCCCTAAAGGGCACTTGGACTATCTAGGTTAACTAGCGATCACTCGGACTATGTAGGTAACCTAGGGGGAACTTGGACTATCTAGATTACCTAGCGGGCACTTGGAATATCTAGGTTACCTAGCGGGCACTTGGACAATGTACGTTCCCTAGCGGGCACTTGGACTATCTAGGTTACCTAGCAGGGCCCTTGGACTATGTACGTTCCCTAGCGGGCACTTGAACTATGTAGGTTACCTAGCGAGCACTTGGACTATCTAGGTTAACTAAGGGGCACTTGGACTATCTAGGTTACCTAGCGGGCCCTTGGACTATGTACGTTCCCTAGCGGCACTTGGACTATCTATGAAAACTAGCGGGCACTTGGATTTTGTAGGTTACCTAGCGGGCTTTTGGACTATGTAGGATCCCTAGTGGGCACGTGAACTATGTAGGTTACCTAGCGGGCACTTAGACTATCTAGGTTAACTAAGGGGCACTAGGACTATCTAGGTTACCTAGTGGGCACTTGAAATATGTAGGTTACCTAGCAGGCACTTGGACTATCTAGGTTACCTAGCGGGCACTTGAACTATCTACGATACCTAGCGGGTATTTGGACAATGTCGGTTAACTAGCGGGCTGTTGGACAATCTAGGTTACCTAGCGGACACTTGGACCATCTAGGTTAACTAACGGGCACTTGGACTATGTAGGTTCCCTAGTGGGCACTTGGACTATGTAGGTTCCCGAGCGGGCACTTGGACTATCTTAGTTCCCTAAAGGGCACTTTGATTATGTACGTTCCCTAGCGGGCACTTGGACTATGTAGGTTCCATAGCGGGCATTTGGACTATGTAGGTTCACTAGCGGGCACTTGGATTATCTAGGTTACCTTGCTGGCACATGGACTATCTAGGTTAACTAACGGGCACTTGGACTATCTAGGTTATCTAGCGGGCCCTTGTACTATGTAGGTTAATAGCGGGCGCTTGGACTATGTAAGTTAATTAGCGGGCACTTGGACGATCTAGGTTAACGAGCGGGCACTTGGACTATCTAGGTTACCTACCGGGCACTTGTACTATGTAGATTAAATAGCGGACACTTGGACGATCTAGGTTAATTAGCGAACACTTGGACTATCTCGGTTAACTAGCGGGCACTTGAACTACCTACGTTACCTAGCGGGTACTTGGACAATGTAGGTTAACTAGCGGGCTGTTGGACTATCTAGGTTACCTAGCGGACACTTGGACAATCTACGTTAACTAACGGGCACTTGGACTATGTAGGTTCCCTAGTGGGCACTTGGATTATGTAGGTTCCCTAGAGGGCACTTGGACTATGTAGATTACCTAGCGTACACTTGGACTATCTATGTTAGCTAATGGGCACTTGGACTATCTAGGTTACCTAGCGGGCACTTGGACTATGTAGGTTACCTAGCGGGCACTTGGACTATCTAGGTTACGTTCGGACACTTGGACTATGTAGGTTAATTAGCGAAACTTGGACGATCTAGGTCAACTAGCAGGCACTTGGATTATCTAGGTTAACTAGCGGGGCCTTTGATTATGTAGGTTACCTAGCGGGCCCTTGGACTATGTAGGTTAACTAGCAGGCACTTGGACGATCTAGGTTAACTAGGGGGCACTTGGACTATCTAGGTTAACTAGCGGTCACTCGGACTATGTAGGTAACCTAGCGGGAACTTGGACTAATAGGTTACTTAGCGGGCACTTGGACTATCTAGGTTAACGAACATGCACTTGGACTATCTAGGTTACCTACCGGGCACTTGTACTATGTAGATTAAATAGCGGACACTTGGACGATCTAGGTTAATTAGCGAGCACTTGGACTATCTCGGTTAACTAGCGGGCACTTGGACTATGTAGGTTCCCTAGTGGGCATTTGGACTATATAGGTTACCTAGCGGGCACTTGAAATATTTAGGTTACCTAGCAGGCACTTGGACTATCTAGGTTACCTAGCGGGCACTAGAACTACCTACGTTCCCTAGCGGGCACTTGGACTATCTTAGTTCCCTAAAGGGCACTTGGACTATCTAGGTTAACTAGCGGTCACTCGGACTATGTAGGTAACCTAGGGGGAACTTGGACTATCTAGGTTACCTAGCGGGCACTTGGAATATCTAGGTTACCTAGCGGGCACTTGGACAATGTACGTTCCCTAGCGGGCACTTGGACTATCTAGGTTAACTAACGAGCACTTGGACTATCTAGGTTAACTAGCGGGCACTTGGACTATGTGTGTTAACTAGCGGGCACTTGGACTTTCTAGGTTACCTAGCGGGCTTTTTGACTATGTACCTTCCCTAGCGGGCACTTGGGCTATCTACGTTACCTAGCGGGTACTTGGACTATGTAGGTTAACTAGGGGGCACTTGGACTATCTAGGTTAACTAACGGGTACTTGGAATATCTCGGTTACATAGCGGCCACATGGACTATATAGCTTACCTAGCAGGCACTGGGACTGTCTTGGATACATAGCGGGCACTTGGACTATCTAGGTTAACGAATGTGCACTTGGACTATATACCTCCCCTAGCGGGCACTTGGACTATCTATGTTAACTAGCGTGCACTTGGACTATGTAGGTTACATAGCGGACACTTGCACTATATAGGTTACCTAGCGGTCACTTGGACTATGTAGGTTAACTGGAGGACGCTTGGACGATCTAGGTTAACAAGAGGGCCCTTGGACTATGTAGGTTAACTAGCCGGCACTTGGATGATCTAGGTTAACTAGCAGGCACTTGGATGATCTAGGTTAACCAGCGGGCACTTGGACTATCAAAGTTAACAAGCGAGCCCTTGGACTATGTAGGTTAACTAGCGGGCCCGTGGACTATCTAGGTTACGTAGAAAGCACTTGGACTATATAGGTTCCCTAGCGGGCACTTGGACTATCTAGGTTAACGAACGGGCACTTGGACTATGCAGGTAACCTTGCCGGCACTTGGACTGTCTAGGTTACATAGCGGCCACTTGGACTTCTAGGTTAACGAATGGGCACTTGGACTATGTAGGTTGCCTAGCGAACACATGGACTAACTAGGTTAGGTAACGGGCAGTTGGACTATCTAGGTTATCTAGCGGGAACTTGGACAATGTAGGTTACCAAGCGGGCACTTGGACTATCTAGGTTACCTAGCGGGCACTTGGACTATCTAGGTTACCTAGCGGGAACTAGGACAATGTAGGTTACCAGCGGGCACTTGGACTATCTAGGTTAACGAACGAGCACTTGGACTATGTAGGTAACCTAGCGAGCACTTGGACTGTCTAGGTTACCTAGCGGGCACTTGGACTATCTAGGTTAACGAACGGGCACTTGGCCTATGTAGGTTAACTAGCGGACACTTGGACTATCTAGGTTAGCTAGCAGGCACTTTGACTATCTAGGTTAACCAAGGGCACTTGGACTATGTAGGTTGCCTAGCGAGCACTTGCACTATGTAGGTTCCCTAGCGGGCGCTTGGACTTTGTAGGTTCCCTAGCGGTTACTTGGACTGTCTAGGTTAACTAGCGGGCCTTTGGACTGTCTAGGTAACCTAGTGGGCACTTGGACTATGTAGTTTACCTAGCAGGCACTTGGACTATGTAGGTTAACTAGCGCACACTTGGACTATCTAGGTTACCTACCGGGCACTTGGACTATATACGTTCTCTAGCGGGCACTTGGGCTATCTACGTTACCTAGTGGGCACTTGGACTATGTAGGTTAACGAACTGGCACTTCGACTATGTAGGTAACCTAGTGGTCACTTGGACTGTCTAGGTTACCTAGCGGACACTTGGACGATCTAGGTTAACTAGCGCGTACTTGGAGTATCTAGGTTAACTAGCGGTCCCTTGGACTACGTAGGTTAACTAGCGGACACTTGCACTATGTAGGTTACCTAGCGGGCACTTGGACGATCTAGGTTAACTAGCGGGCACTTGGATTATCTAGGTTAACTAACAGGCACTAAGACTATGTATGTTCCAGAGCGGGCAATTAGATTATGTAGGTTCCCTAGCGGGCACTTGGACTATCTAGGTTCCCTAAAGGGTACTTGGAATATGTAGGTTAACTAGCGGACAATTGCACTCTCTAGTTTACCTAGCGGGCACTTGGACTATGTACCTTCCCTAGCGGGCACTTGGACTATCTATGTTAACTAGCGGGCACTTGGACTATGTAGGTTGCCTAGCGGGCACTTGGACGATCTAGGTTAGGTAACGGGCACTGGGACTATCTAGGTTAGCTAACAGGAACTTGGACTATCTAGGTTACCTAGCGGGCACTAGGACTATGTAGGTTACCTAGCGGGCACTTGGACTATCTAGGTTACCTAGCTGGAACTTGGACAATGTAGCTTACCAGCGGGCACTTGGACTATCTAGGTTAACGAACGAGCACTTGGACTATGTAGGTAACCTAGCGGGCAGTTGGACTGTCTAGGTTACCTAGCGGGCACTTGGACTATCTAGGTTAACGAACGGACACTTGGACTATGTAGGTTAACTAGCGAACACTTGGACTATCTAGGTTAGCTAACGGGCAACTGGACTATCAAGGTTACCTAACGGGCACTTGGACTATGTAGGTTACCTAGCGGGCACTTGGACTATCTAGGTTACCTAGTAGGCACTTTGACTATCTAGGTTAACTAACGGGCACTTGGACTATGTAGGTTGCCTAGCGAGCACTTGGACTATGTAGGTTGCCTAGCGGGCACTTGGACGATCTAGGTTAGCTAACGGGCACTTGGACTATCTAGGTTAGCTAACAGGAACTTGGACTATCTAGGTTACCTAGCGGGCACTAGGACTATGTAGGTTACCTAGCGGGCACATGGACTATCTAGGTTACCTAGCGGGAACTTGGACAATGTAGGTTACCAGCGGGCACTTGGACTATCTAGGTTAACGAACGAGCACTTGGACTATGTAGGTAACCTAGCGAGCACTTGGACAGTCGAGGTTACCTAGCGGGCACTTGGACAATGTAGGTTACCAGCGGGCACTTGGACTATCTAGGTTAACGAACGAGCACTTGGACTATGTAGGTAACCTAGCGAGCACTTGGACTGTCGAGGTTACCTAGCGGGCACTTGGACTGTCTAGGTTAACGAACGGGCATTTGGCCTATGTAGGTTAACTAGCGGACACTTGGACTATCTAGGTTAGCTAACGGGCAATTGGACTATCAAGGTTACCTAACGGGCACTTGGACTATGTAGGTTACCTAGCGGGCACTTGGACTATCAAGGTTACCTAGTAGGCACTTTGACTATCTAGGTTAACTAACGGGCACTTGGACTATGTAGGTAACCTAGCAGGCACTTGGACTGTCTAGGTTAACTAGCGGGCACTTGGATTATCTAGGTTAACGAACGGGCCCTTGGACTATGTAGGTTAACTAGCGGACACTTGGACTATCTAGGTTAGCTAACGGGCAATTGGACTATCAAGGTTACCTAACGGGCACTTGGACTATGTAGGTTACCTAGCAGGCACTTGGACTATCTAGGTTACCTAGTAGGCACTTTGACTATCTAGGTTAACTAACGGGCACTTGGACTATGTAGGTTGCCTAGCTAGCACTTGGACTATGTAGGTTCCCTAGCGGGCACTTGGACTATGTAGGTTAACTAGCGGGCACTTGGACTATGTAGGTTAACTAGCAGACACTTGCACTATGTAGGTTACCTAGCGGGCTCTTAGACTATGTAGGTTAACTAGCATGCCCTTGGACTATCTAGGTTACCTATCAGGCACTTGGACTATGTATCTTAACTAGCGGGCACTTGCACTCTCTAGGTTACCTAGCGGGCACTTGGACTATGTACCTTCCCTAGCGGGCACTTGGGCTATCTACGTTACCTAGCGGGCACTTGCACTATGTAGGTTAACGAACGGGCACTTGGACTATGTAGGTAACCTAGTGGTCACTTGGACTGTCTAGGTTACATAGCGGGCACTTGGACGATCTAGGTTAACTAGCGTGTACTTGGACTACATAGGTTAACTAGCGGTCCCTTGGACTACGTAGGTTAACTAGCGGACACTTGCACTATGTAGGTTACCTAGAGGGCACTTGGAATATGTAGGTTACCTAGCGGGCACTTGGACTATGTAGGTTAACTAGCGGGCACTTGGATTATCTAGGTTAACTAACAGGCACTTGTACTATGTATGTTCCAGAGCGGGCAATTAGATTATGTAGGTTCCCTAGCGGGCACTTGGACTATGTAAGTTTACTAGCGGACAATTGGACGATCTAGGTTAACTAGCGCGTACTTGGACTATCTAGGTTACCTAGCGGGCACTTGGACTATATACGTTCCCTAGCGGGCACTTGGGCTATCTACGTTACCTAGCGGGCACTTGCACTATGTAGGTTAACGAACGGGCACTTGGACTATGTAGGTAACCTAGTGGTCACTTGGACTGTCTAGGTTACATAGCGGGCACTTGGACGATCTAGGTTAACTAGCGTGTACTTGGACTACATAGGTTAACTAGCGGTCCCTTGGACTACGTAGGTTAACTAGCGGACACTTGCACTATGTAGGTTACCTAGCGGGCACTTGGAATATGTAGGTTACCTAGCGGGCACTTGGACTATGTAGGTTAACTAGCGGGCACTTGGATTATCTAGGTTAACTAACAGGCACTTGGACTATGTATGTTCCAGAGCGGGCAATTAGATTATGTAGGTTCCCTAGCGGGCACTTGGACTATCTAGGTTCCCTAAAGGGCACTTGGACTATGTAGGTTAACTAGCGGACAATTGGACGATCTAGGTTAACTAGCACGTACTTGGACTATCTAGGTTAACTAGCGATCCCTTGGACTACGTAGGTTAACTAGCGGACACTTGCACTATGTAGGTTACCTAGCGGGCACTTGTACTATGTAAGTTAAATAGAGGACACTTGGACGATCTAGGTTAAATAGCGGTCATTTGGACTATATAGGTTAACTAGTGGGCACTTGAAATATTTAGGTTACCTAGCAGGCACTTGGACTATCTAGGTTACCTAGCGGGCACTTGAACTACCTACGTTACCTAGCGGATACTTGGACTATGTACGTTCCCTAGTGGGCAGTTAGACTATGTAGGTTCCCTAGCAGGCATATGGACTATGTAGGTTCCCTAGCGGCACTTGGACTATCTTAGTTCCCTAAAGGGCACTTGGACTATGTAGGTTCCCTGGCGGGCACTTGGACTATGTAGGTTCCCTAGCGGGCACTTGGACTATGTAGGTTAACTAGCGGGCACTTGGACTATGTAGGTTACCTAGCGGGCTCTTAGACTATGTAGGTTAACTAGCATGCCCTTGGACTATCTAGGTTACCTACCTATCAGGCACTTGGACTATGTATCTTAACTAGCGGGCACTTGCACTCTCTAGGTTACCTAGCGGGCACTTGGACTATGTACCTTCCCTAGCGGGCACTTGGACTATCTATGTTAACTAGCGGGCACTTGGACTATGTAGGTTCCCTAGTGGGCATTTGGACTATATAGGTTACCTAGCGGGCACTTGGACTATGTAGGTTAACTAGCGGGCCCTTGGATTATCTAGGTTAACTAACAGGCACTTGGACAATGTATGTTCCAGAGCGGGCAATTAGATTATGTAGGTTCCCTAGCGGGCACTTGGACTATCTAGGTTCCCTAAAGGGCACTTGGACTATGTAGGTTAACTAGCGGACAATTGGACGATCTAGGTTAACTAGCACGTACTTGGACTATCTAGGTTAACTAGCGATCCCTTGGACTACGTAGGTTAACTAGCGGACACTTGCACTATGTAGGTTACCTAGCGGGCACTTGTACTATGTAGGTTAAATAGAGGACACTTGGACGATCTAGGTTAAATAGCGGTCATTTGGACTATATAGGTTAACTAGTGGGCACTTGAAATATTTAGGTTACCTAGCAGGCACTTGGACTATCTAGGTTACCTAGCGGGCACTTGAACTACCTACGTTACCTAGCGGATACTTGGACTATGTACGTTCCCTAGTGGGCAGTTAGACTATGTAGGTTCCCTAGCAGGCATATAGACTATGTAGGTTCCCTAGCGGCACTTGGACTATCTTAGTTACCTAAAGGGCACTTGGACTATGTAGGTTCCCTGGCGGGCACTTGGACTATGTAGGTTCCCTAGCGGGCACTTGGACTATGTAGGTTAACTAGCGGGCACTTGGACTATGTAGGTTAACTAGCAGACACTTGCACTATGTAGGTTACCTAGCGGGCTCTTAGACTATGTAGGTTAACTAGCATGCCCTTGGACTATCTAGGTTACCTATCAGGCACTTGGACTATGTATCTTAACTAGCGGGCACTTGCACTCTCTAGGTTACCTAGCGGGCACTTGGACTATGTACCTTCCCTAGCGGGCACTTGGGCTATCTACGTTACCTAGCGGGCACTTGCACTATGTAGGTTAACGAACGGGCACTTGGACTATGTAGGTAACCTAGTGGTCACTTGGACTGTCTAGGTTACATAGCGGGCACTTGGACGATCTAGGTTAACTAGCGTGTACTTGGACTACATAGGTTAACTAGCGGTCCCTTGGACTACGTAGGTTAACTAGCGGACACTTGCACTATGTAGGTTACCTAGAGGGCACTTGGAATATGTAGGTTACCTAGCGGGCACTTGGACTATGTAGGTTAACTAGCGGGCACTTGGATTATCTAGGTTAACTAACAGGCACTTGTACTATGTATGTTCCAGAGCGGGCAATTAGATTATGTAGGTTCCCTAGCGGGCACTTGGACTATGTAAGTTTACTAGCGGACAATTGGACGATCTAGGTTAACTAGCGCGTACTTGGACTATCTAGGTTACCTAGCGGGCACTTGGACTATATACGTTCCCTAGCGGGCACTTGGGCTATCTACGTTACCTAGCGGGCACTTGCACTATGTAGGTTAACGAACGGGCACTTGGACTATGTAGGTAACCTAGTGGTCACTTGGACTGTCTAGGTTACATAGCGGGCACTTGGACGATCTAGGTTAACTAGCGTGTACTTGGACTACATAGGTTAACTAGCGGTCCCTTGGACTACGTAGGTTAACTAGCGGACACTTGCACTATGTAGGTTACCTAGCGGGCACTTGGAATATGTAGGTTACCTAGCGGGCACTTGGACTATGTAGGTTAACTAGCGGGCACTTGGATTATCTAGGTTAACTAACAGGCACTTGGACTATGTATGTTCCAGAGCGGGCAATTAGATTATGTAGGTTCCCTAGCGGGCACTTGGACTATGTAAGTTTACTAGCGGACAATTGGACGATCTAGGTTAACTAGCGCGTACTTGGACTATCTAGGTTAACTAGCGGTCCCTTGGAATACGTAGGTTAACTAGCACACACTTGGACTATCTAGGTTAACTAGCGGGCCCTTGGTCTATGTAGGTTAACTAGCAGGCCCTTGGACTATGTAAGTTAACTAGAGGGCACTTGGACGATACTGTTTAACTAGCGGGCACTTGGACTATCTAGGTTAACTAGCGGGTACTTGGACTATCTAGGTTAACTAGCGGGCCCTTGGTCTATGTAGGTTAACTAGCAGGCCCTTGGACTATGTAAGTTAACTAGAGGGCACTTGGACGATACTGTTTAACTAGCGGGCACTTGGACTATCTAGGTTAACTAGCGGGTACTTGGACTATCTAGGTTAACTAGCGGGCACGTGGATTTGTAGGTTCCCTAGTGGGCATTTGGACTATATAGGTTACCCAGCGGGCACTTGGACTATGTGGGTTAACTAGCGGGCCCTTGGATTATCTAGGTTAACTAACAGGCACTTGGACTATGTATGTTCCAGAGCGGGCAATTAGATTATGTAGGTTCCCTAGCGGGCACTTGGACTATCTAGGTTCCCTAAAGGGCACTTGGACTATGTAGGTTAACTAGCGGACAATTGGACGATCTAGGTTAACTAGCACGTACTTGGACTATCTAGGTTAACTAGCGATCCCTTGGACTACGTAGGTTAACTAGCGGACACTTGCACTATGTAGGTTACCTAGCGGGCACTTGTACTATGTAGGTTAAATAGAGGACACTTGGACGATCTAGGTTAAATAGCGGTCATTTGGACTATATAGGTTAACTAGTGGGCACTTGAAATATTTAGGTTACCTAGCAGGCACTTGGACTATCTAGGTTACCTAGCGGGCACTTGAACTACCTACGTTACCTAGCGGATACTTGGACTATGTACGTTCCCTAGTGGGCAGTTAGACTATGTAGGTTCCCTAGCAGGCATATGGACTATGTAGGTTCCCTAGCGGCACTTGGACTATCTTAGTTCCCTAAAGGGCACTTGGACTATGTAGGTTCCCTGGCGGGCACTTGGACTATGTAGGTTCCCTAGCGGGCACTTGGACTATGTAGGTTAACTAGCGGGCACTTGGACTATGTAGGTTACCTAGCGGGCTCTTAGACTATGTAGGTTAACTAGCATGCCCTTGGACTATCTAGGTTACCTACCTATCAGGCACTTGGACTATGTATCTTAACTAGCGGGCACTTGCACTCTCTAGGTTACCTAGCGGGCACTTGGACTATGTACCTTCCCTAGCGGGCACTTGGACTATCTATGTTAACTAGCGGGCACTTGGACTATGTAGGTTCCCTAGTGGGCATTTGGACTATATAGGTTACCTAGCGGGCACTTGGACTATGTAGGTTAACTAGCGGGCCCTTGGATTATCTAGGTTAACTAACAGGCACTTGGACAATGTATGTTCCAGAGCGGGCAATTAGATTATGTAGGTTCCCTAGCGGGCACTTGGACTATCTAGGTTCCCTAAAGGGCACTTGGACTATGTAGGTTAACTAGCGGACAATTGGACGATCTAGGTTAACTAGCACGTACTTGGACTATCTAGGTTAACTAGCGATCCCTTGGACTACGTAGGTTAACTAGCGGACACTTGCACTATGTAGGTTACCTAGCGGGCACTTGTACTATGTAGGTTAAATAGAGGACACTTGGACGATCTAGGTTAAATAGCGGTCATTTGGACTATATAGGTTAACTAGTGGGCACTTGAAATATTTAGGTTACCTAGCAGGCACTTGGACTATCTAGGTTACCTAGCGGGCACTTGAACTACCTACGTTACCTAGCGGATACTTGGACTATGTACGTTCCCTAGTGGGCAGTTAGACTATGTAGGTTCCCTAGCAGGCATATAGACTATGTAGGTTCCCTAGCGGCACTTGGACTATCTTAGTTACCTAAAGGGCACTTGGACTATGTAGGTTCCCTGGCGGGCACTTGGACTATGTAGGTTCCCTAGCGGGCACTTGGACTATGTAGGTTAACTAGCGGGCACTTGGACTATGTAGGTTAACTAGCAGACACTTGCACTATGTAGGTTACCTAGCGGGCTCTTAGACTATGTAGGTTAACTAGCATGCCCTTGGACTATCTAGGTTACCTATCAGGCACTTGGACTATGTATCTTAACTAGCGGGCACTTGCACTCTCTAGGTTACCTAGCGGGCACTTGGACTATGTACCTTCCCTAGCGGGCACTTGGGCTATCTACGTTACCTAGCGGGCACTTGCACTATGTAGGTTAACGAACGGGCACTTGGACTATGTAGGTAACCTAGTGGTCACTTGGACTGTCTAGGTTACATAGCGGGCACTTGGACGATCTAGGTTAACTAGCGTGTACTTGGACTACATAGGTTAACTAGCGGTCCCTTGGACTACGTAGGTTAACTAGCGGACACTTGCACTATGTAGGTTACCTAGAGGGCACTTGGAATATGTAGGTTACCTAGCGGGCACTTGGACTATGTAGGTTAACTAGCGGGCACTTGGATTATCTAGGTTAACTAACAGGCACTTGTACTATGTATGTTCCAGAGCGGGCAATTAGATTATGTAGGTTCCCTAGCGGGCACTTGGACTATGTAAGTTTACTAGCGGACAATTGGACGATCTAGGTTAACTAGCGCGTACTTGGACTATCTAGGTTACCTAGCGGGCACTTGGACTATATACGTTCCCTAGCGGGCACTTGGGCTATCTACGTTACCTAGCGGGCACTTGCACTATGTAGGTTAACGAACGGGCACTTGGACTATGTAGGTAACCTAGTGGTCACTTGGACTGTCTAGGTTACATAGCGGGCACTTGGACGATCTAGGTTAACTAGCGTGTACTTGGACTACATAGGTTAACTAGCGGTCCCTTGGACTACGTAGGTTAACTAGCGGACACTTGCACTATGTAGGTTACCTAGCGGGCACTTGGAATATGTAGGTTACCTAGCGGGCACTTGGACTATGTAGGTTAACTAGCGGGCACTTGGATTATCTAGGTTAACTAACAGGCACTTGGACTATGTATGTTCCAGAGCGGGCAATTAGATTATGTAGGTTCCCTAGCGGGCACTTGGACTATGTAAGTTTACTAGCGGACAATTGGACGATCTAGGTTAACTAGCGCGTACTTGGACTATCTAGGTTAACTAGCGGTCCCTTGGAATACGTAGGTTAACTAGCACACACTTGGACTATCTAGGTTAACTAGCGGGCCCTTGGTCTATGTAGGTTAACTAGCAGGCCCTTGGACTATGTAAGTTAACTAGAGGGCACTTGGACGATACTGTTTAACTAGCGGGCACTTGGACTATCTAGGTTAACTAGCGGGTACTTGGACTATCTAGGTTAACTAGCGGGCCCTTGGTCTATGTAGGTTAACTAGCAGGCCCTTGGACTATGTAAGTTAACTAGAGGGCACTTGGACGATACTGTTTAACTAGCGGGCACTTGGACTATCTAGGTTAACTAGCGGGTACTTGGACTATCTAGGTTAACTAGCGGGCACGTGGATTTGTAGGTTCCCTAGTGGGCATTTGGACTATATAGGTTACCCAGCGGGCACTTGGACTATGTGGGTTAACTAGCGGGCCCTTGGATTATCTAGGTTAACTAACAGGCACTTGGACTATGTATGTTCCAGAGCGGGCAATTAGATTATGTAGGTTCCCTAGCGGGCACTTGGACTATCTAGGTTCCCTAAAGGGCACTTGGACTATGTAGGTTAACTAGCGGACAATTGGACGATCTAGGTTAACTAGCACGTACTTGGACTATCTAGGTTAACTAGCGATCCCTTGGACTACGTAGGTTAACTAGCGGACACTTGCACTATGTAGGTTACCTAGCGGGCACTTGTACTATGTAGGTTAAATAGAGGACACTTGGACGATCTAGGTTAAATAGCGGTCATTTGGACTATATAGGTTAACTAGTGGGCACTTGAAATATTTAGGTTACCTAGCAGGCACTTGGACTATCTAGGTTACCTAGCGGGCACTTGAACTACCTACGTTACCTAGCGGATACTTGGACTATGTACGTTCCCTAGTGGGCAGTTAGACTATGTAGGTTCCCTAGCAGGCATATAGACTATGTAGGTTCCCTAGCGGCACTTGGACTATCTTAGTTACCTAAAGGGCACTTGGACTATGTAGGTTCCCTGGCGGGCACTTGGACTATGTAGGTTCCCTAGCGGGCACTTGGACTATGTAGGTTAACTAGCGGGCACTTGGACTATGTAGGTTAACTAGCAGACACTTGCACTATGTAGGTTACCTAGCGGGCTCTTAGACTATGTAGGTTAACTAGCATGCCCTTGGACTATCTAGGTTACCTATCAGGCACTTGGACTATGTATCTTAACTAGCGGGCACTTGCACTCTCTAGGTTACCTAGCGGGCACTTGGACTATGTACCTTCCCTAGCGGGCACTTGGGCTATCTACGTTACCTAGCGGGCACTTGCACTATGTAGGTTAACGAACGGGCACTTGGACTATGTAGGTAACCTAGTGGTCACTTGGACTGTCTAGGTTACATAGCGGGCACTTGGACGATCTAGGTTAACTAGCGTGTACTTGGACTACATAGGTTAACTAGCGGTCCCTTGGACTACGTAGGTTAACTAGCGGACACTTGCACTATGTAGGTTACCTAGAGGGCACTTGGAATATGTAGGTTACCTAGCGGGCACTTGGACTATGTAGGTTAACTAGCGGGCACTTGGATTATCTAGGTTAACTAACAGGCACTTGTACTATGTATGTTCCAGAGCGGGCAATTAGATTATGTAGGTTCCCTAGCGGGCACTTGGACTATGTAAGTTTACTAGCGGACAATTGGACGATCTAGGTTAACTAGCGCGTACTTGGACTATCTAGGTTACCTAGCGGGCACTTGGACTATATACGTTCCCTAGCGGGCACTTGGGCTATCTACGTTACCTAGCGGGCACTTGCACTATGTAGGTTAACGAACGGGCACTTGGACTATGTAGGTAACCTAGTGGTCACTTGGACTGTCTAGGTTACATAGCGGGCACTTGGACGATCTAGGTTAACTAGCGTGTACTTGGACTACATAGGTTAACTAGCGGTCCCTTGGACTACGTAGGTTAACTAGCGGACACTTGCACTATGTAGGTTACCTAGCGGGCACTTGGAATATGTAGGTTACCTAGCGGGCACTTGGACTATGTAGGTTAACTAGCGGGCACTTGGATTATCTAGGTTAACTAACAGGCACTTGGACTATGTATGTTCCAGAGCGGGCAATTAGATTATGTAGGTTCCCTAGCGGGCACTTGGACTATGTAAGTTTACTAGCGGACAATTGGACGATCTAGGTTAACTAGCGCGTACTTGGACTATCTAGGTTAACTAGCGGTCCCTTGGAATACGTAGGTTAACTAGCACACACTTGGACTATCTAGGTTAACTAGCGGGCCCTTGGTCTATGTAGGTTAACTAGCAGGCCCTTGGACTATGTAAGTTAACTAGAGGGCACTTGGACGATACTGTTTAACTAGCGGGCACTTGGACTATCTAGGTTAACTAGCGGGTACTTGGACTATCTAGGTTAACTAGCGGGCCCTTGGTCTATGTAGGTTAACTAGCAGGCCCTTGGACTATGTAAGTTAACTAGAGGGCACTTGGACGATACTGTTTAACTAGCGGGCACTTGGACTATCTAGGTTAACTAGCGGGTACTTGGACTATCTAGGTTAACTAGCGGGCACGTGGATTTGTAGGTTCCCTAGTGGGCATTTGGACTATATAGGTTACCCAGCGGGCACTTGGACTATGTGGGTTAACTAGCGGGCCCTTGGATTATCTAGGTTAACTAACAGGCACTTGGACTATGTATGTTCCAGAGCGGGCAATTAGATTATGTAGGTTCCCTAGCGGGCACTTGGACTATCTAGGTTCCCTAAAGGGCACTTGGACTATGTAGGTTAACTAGCGGACAATTGGACGATCTAGGTTAACTAGCACGTACTTGGACTATCTAGGTTAACTAGCGATCCCTTGGACTACGTAGGTTAACTAGCGGACACTTGCACTATGTAGGTTACCTAGCGGGCACTTGTACTATGTAGGTTAAATAGAGGACACTTGGACGATCTAGGTTAAATAGCGGTCATTTGGACTATATAGGTTAACTAGTGGGCACTTGAAATATTTAGGTTACCTAGCAGGCACTTGGACTATCTAGGTTACCTAGCGGGCACTTGAACTACCTACGTTACCTAGCGGATACTTGGACTATGTACGTTCCCTAGTGGGCAGTTAGACTATGTAGGTTCCCTAGCAGGCATATGGACTATGTAGGTTCCCTAGCGGCACTTGGACTATCTTAGTTCCCTAAAGGGCACTTGGACTATGTAGGTTCCCTGGCGGGCACTTGGACTATGTAGGTTCCCTAGCGGGCACTTGGACTATGTAGGTTAACTAGCGGGCACTTGGACTATGTAGGTTACCTAGCGGGCTCTTAGACTATGTAGGTTAACTAGCATGCCCTTGGACTATCTAGGTTACCTACCTATCAGGCACTTGGACTATGTATCTTAACTAGCGGGCACTTGCACTCTCTAGGTTACCTAGCGGGCACTTGGACTATGTACCTTCCCTAGCGGGCACTTGGACTATCTATGTTAACTAGCGGGCACTTGGACTATGTAGGTTCCCTAGTGGGCATTTGGACTATATAGGTTACCTAGCGGGCACTTGGACTATGTAGGTTAACTAGCGGGCCCTTGGATTATCTAGGTTAACTAACAGGCACTTGGACAATGTATGTTCCAGAGCGGGCAATTAGATTATGTAGGTTCCCTAGCGGGCACTTGGACTATCTAGGTTCCCTAAAGGGCACTTGGACTATGTAGGTTAACTAGCGGACAATTGGACGATCTAGGTTAACTAGCACGTACTTGGACTATCTAGGTTAACTAGCGATCCCTTGGACTACGTAGGTTAACTAGCGGACACTTGCACTATGTAGGTTACCTAGCGGGCACTTGTACTATGTAGGTTAAATAGAGGACACTTGGACGATCTAGGTTAAATAGCGGTCATTTGGACTATATAGGTTAACTAGTGGGCACTTGAAATATTTAGGTTACCTAGCAGGCACTTGGACTATCTAGGTTACCTAGCGGGCACTTGAACTACCTACGTTACCTAGCGGATACTTGGACTATGTACGTTCCCTAGTGGGCAGTTAGACTATGTAGGTTCCCTAGCAGGCATATAGACTATGTAGGTTCCCTAGCGGCACTTGGACTATCTTAGTTACCTAAAGGGCACTTGGACTATGTAGGTTCCCTGGCGGGCACTTGGACTATGTAGGTTCCCTAGCGGGCACTTGGACTATGTAGGTTAACTAGCGGGCACTTGGACTATGTAGGTTAACTAGCAGACACTTGCACTATGTAGGTTACCTAGCGGGCTCTTAGACTATGTAGGTTAACTAGCATGCCCTTGGACTATCTAGGTTACCTATCAGGCACTTGGACTATGTATCTTAACTAGCGGGCACTTGCACTCTCTAGGTTACCTAGCGGGCACTTGGACTATGTACCTTCCCTAGCGGGCACTTGGGCTATCTACGTTACCTAGCGGGCACTTGCACTATGTAGGTTAACGAACGGGCACTTGGACTATGTAGGTAACCTAGTGGTCACTTGGACTGTCTAGGTTACATAGCGGGCACTTGGACGATCTAGGTTAACTAGCGTGTACTTGGACTACATAGGTTAACTAGCGGTCCCTTGGACTACGTAGGTTAACTAGCGGACACTTGCACTATGTAGGTTACCTAGAGGGCACTTGGAATATGTAGGTTACCTAGCGGGCACTTGGACTATGTAGGTTAACTAGCGGGCACTTGGATTATCTAGGTTAACTAACAGGCACTTGTACTATGTATGTTCCAGAGCGGGCAATTAGATTATGTAGGTTCCCTAGCGGGCACTTGGACTATGTAAGTTTACTAGCGGACAATTGGACGATCTAGGTTAACTAGCGCGTACTTGGACTATCTAGGTTACCTAGCGGGCACTTGGACTATATACGTTCCCTAGCGGGCACTTGGGCTATCTACGTTACCTAGCGGGCACTTGCACTATGTAGGTTAACGAACGGGCACTTGGACTATGTAGGTAACCTAGTGGTCACTTGGACTGTCTAGGTTACATAGCGGGCACTTGGACGATCTAGGTTAACTAGCGTGTACTTGGACTACATAGGTTAACTAGCGGTCCCTTGGACTACGTAGGTTAACTAGCGGACACTTGCACTATGTAGGTTACCTAGCGGGCACTTGGAATATGTAGGTTACCTAGCGGGCACTTGGACTATGTAGGTTAACTAGCGGGCACTTGGATTATCTAGGTTAACTAACAGGCACTTGGACTATGTATGTTCCAGAGCGGGCAATTAGATTATGTAGGTTCCCTAGCGGGCACTTGGACTATGTAAGTTTACTAGCGGACAATTGGACGATCTAGGTTAACTAGCGCGTACTTGGACTATCTAGGTTAACTAGCGGTCCCTTGGAATACGTAGGTTAACTAGCACACACTTGGACTATCTAGGTTAACTAGCGGGCCCTTGGTCTATGTAGGTTAACTAGCAGGCCCTTGGACTATGTAAGTTAACTAGAGGGCACTTGGACGATACTGTTTAACTAGCGGGCACTTGGACTATCTAGGTTAACTAGCGGGTACTTGGACTATCTAGGTTAACTAGCGGGCACGTGGATTTGTAGGTTCCCTAGTGGGCATTTGGACTATATAGGTTACCCAGCGGGCACTTGGACTATGTGGGTTAACTAGCGGGCCCTTGGATTATCTAGGTTAACTAACAGGCACTTGGACTATGTATGTTCCAGAGCGGGCAATTAGATTATGTAGGTTCCCTAGCGGGCACTTGGACTATCTAGGTTCCCTAAAGGGCACTTGGACTATGTAGGTTAACTAGCGGACAATTGGACGATCTAGGTTAACTAGCACGTACTTGGACTATCTAGGTTAACTAGCGATCCCTTGGACTACGTAGGTTAACTAGCGGACACTTGCACTATGTAGGTTACCTAGCGGGCACTTGTACTATGTAGGTTAAATAGAGGACACTTGGACGATCTAGGTTAAATAGCGGTCATTTGGACTATATAGGTTAACTAGTGGGCACTTGAAATATTTAGGTTACCTAGCAGGCACTTGGACTATCTAGGTTACCTAGCGGGCACTTGAACTACCTACGTTACCTAGCGGATACTTGGACTATGTACGTTCCCTAGTGGGCAGTTAGACTATGTAGGTTCCCTAGCAGGCATATGGACTATGTAGGTTCCCTAGCGGCACTTGGACTATCTTAGTTCCCTAAAGGGCACTTGGACTATGTAGGTTCCCTGGCGGGCACTTGGACTATGTAGGTTCCCTAGCGGGCACTTGGACTATGTAGGTTAACTAGCGGGCACTTGGACTATGTAGGTTACCTAGCGGGCTCTTAGACTATGTAGGTTAACTAGCATGCCCTTGGACTATCTAGGTTACCTACCTATCAGGCACTTGGACTATGTATCTTAACTAGCGGGCACTTGCACTCTCTAGGTTACCTAGCGGGCACTTGGACTATGTACCTTCCCTAGCGGGCACTTGGACTATCTATGTTAACTAGCGGGCACTTGGACTATGTAGGTTCCCTAGTGGGCATTTGGACTATATAGGTTACCTAGCGGGCACTTGGACTATGTAGGTTAACTAGCGGGCCCTTGGATTATCTAGGTTAACTAACAGGCACTTGGACAATGTATGTTCCAGAGCGGGCAATTAGATTATGTAGGTTCCCTAGCGGGCACTTGGACTATCTAGGTTCCCTAAAGGGCACTTGGACTATGTAGGTTAACTAGCGGACAATTGGACGATCTAGGTTAACTAGCACGTACTTGGACTATCTAGGTTAACTAGCGATCCCTTGGACTACGTAGGTTAACTAGCGGACACTTGCACTATGTAGGTTACCTAGCGGGCACTTGTACTATGTAGGTTAAATAGAGGACACTTGGACGATCTAGGTTAAATAGCGGTCATTTGGACTATATAGGTTAACTAGTGGGCACTTGAAATATTTAGGTTACCTAGCAGGCACTTGGACTATCTAGGTTACCTAGCGGGCACTTGAACTACCTACGTTACCTAGCGGATACTTGGACTATGTACGTTCCCTAGTGGGCAGTTAGACTATGTAGGTTCCCTAGCAGGCATATAGACTATGTAGGTTCCCTAGCGGCACTTGGACTATCTTAGTTACCTAAAGGGCACTTGGACTATGTAGGTTCCCTGGCGGGCACTTGGACTATGTAGGTTCCCTAGCGGGCACTTGGACTATGTAGGTTAACTAGCGGGCACTTGGACTATGTAGGTTAACTAGCAGACACTTGCACTATGTAGGTTACCTAGCGGGCTCTTAGACTATGTAGGTTAACTAGCATGCCCTTGGACTATCTAGGTTACCTATCAGGCACTTGGACTATGTATCTTAACTAGCGGGCACTTGCACTCTCTAGGTTACCTAGCGGGCACTTGGACTATGTACCTTCCCTAGCGGGCACTTGGACTATCTATGTTAACTAGCGGGCACTTGGACTATGTAGGTTACCTAGCGGACACTTGCACTATATAGGTTACCTAGCCGGCACTTAGACTATGTAGGTTAACTGGAGGACGCTTGGACGATCTAGGTTAACAAGTGGGCCCTTGGACTATGTAGGTTAACTTGCCGGCACTTGGATGATCTAGGTTAACTAGCGGGCACTTGGACGATCTAGGTTAACCAGCGGACACTTGGACTATCAAAGTTAACAAGCGAGCCCTTGGACTATGGAGGTTAACTAGCGGGCCCTTGGACTATCTAGGTTACCTAGATAGCAAAGGGACTATATAGGTTTCCTAGCGGGCACATGGACGATCTAGGTTAACGAACGGGCACTTGGACTATGCAGGTAACCTAGCCGGCACTTGGATTGTCTAGGCTACATAGCGGGCACTTGGACTTCTAGGTTAACGAATGGGCACTTGGACTATGTAGGTTGCCTAACGAGCACTTGGACTATCTAGGTTAGGTAACGGGCATTTGGACTATCTAGGTTATCTAGCGGGAACTTGGACAATGTAGGTTACCAAGCGGGCACTTGGACTATCTAGGTTACCTAACGGGCACTTTGACTATCTAGGTTACCTAGCGGGCACTTGGACTATGTAGGTTAACTAGCGGGCACTTGGACTATCTAGGTTACCTAACGGGCACTTGGACTATGCAGGTAACCTAGCGGGCACTTGGACTAAGTACGTTCCCTAGCGGGCACTTGGATTATCTAGGTTACCTAGCAGACACTTGGACTATGTACGTTCCCTAGCGGGCACTTGGACTATCTAAGTTAACTAACGGGCACTTGGACAATCTAGGCTAAATAGCGGGCACTTGACTATGTAGGTTACCTAGTGGGCACTCGGATTATGTACATTCCCTAGCGGGCACTTGGACTATCTAGGTTACCTAGCAGGGCCCTTGGACTATGTACGTTCCCTAGTGGGCACTTGAACTATGTAGGTTACCTAGCGAGCACTTGGACTATCTAGGTTAACTAAGGGGCACTTGGACTATCTAGGTTACCTAGCGGGCCCTTGGACTATGTACGTTCCCTAGCGGCACTTGGACTATCTATGAAAACTAGCGGGCACTTGGATTTTGTAGGTTACCTAGCGGGCTTTTGGACTATGTAGGATCCCTAGTGGGCACTTGAACTATGTAGGTTACCTAGCGGGCACTTAGACTATCTAGGTTAACTAAGGGGCACTAGGACTATCTAGGTTACCTAGTGGGCACTTGAAATATGTAGGTTACCTAGCAGGCACTTGGACTATCTAGGTTACCTAGCGGGCACTTGAACTATCTACGATACTTAGCGGGTATTTGGACAATGTCGGTTAACTAGCGGGCTGTTGGACAATCTAGGTTACCTAGCGGACACGTGGACCATTTAGGTTATCTAACGGGCACTTGGACTATGTAGGTTCCCTAGTGGGCACTTGGACTATGTAGGTTCCCGTGAGGGCACTTGCACTATCTTAGTTCCCTAAAGGGCTCTTTGATTATGTACGTTCCCTAGCGGGCACTTGGACTATGTAGGTTCCATAGCGGGCACTTGGACTATGTAGGTTCACTAGCGGGCACTTGGATTATCTTGGTTACCTTGCTGGCACTTGGACTATCTATTGTAACTAACGGGCACTTGGACTATCTAGGTTATCTAGCGGGCCCTTGTACTATGTAGGTTAATAGCGGGCCCTTGGACTATGTAAGTTAATTAGCGGGCACTTGGACGATCTAGGTTAACGAGCGGGCACTTGGACTATCTAGGTTACCTCCCGGGCACTTGTATTATGTAGATTAAATAGGGGACACTTGGACGATCTAGGTTAATTAGCGAACACTTGGACTATCTCGGTTAACTAGCGGGCACTTGAACTACCTACGTTACCTAGTGGGTACTTGGACAATGTAGGTTAACTAGCGGGCTGTTGGATTATCTAGGTTACCTAGCGGACACTTGGACAATCTACGTTAACTAACGGGCACTTGGACTATGTAGGTTCCCTAGTGGGCACTTGGATTATGTAGATTACCTAGCGTACACTTGGACTATCTATGTTAGCTAATGGGCACTTGGACTATCTAGGTTACCTAGCGGGCACTTGGACTATGTAGGTTACCTAGCGGGCACTTGGACTATCTAGGTTACGTTCGGACACTTGGACTATGTAGGTTAATTAGCGAAACTTGGACGATCTAGGTTAACTAGCGGGCACTTGGATTATCTAGGTTAACTAGCGGGGCCTTTGATTATGTAGGTTACCTAGCGGGCTCTTGGACTATGTAGGTTAACTAGCAGGCACTTGGACGATCTAGGTTAACTAGCGGGCACTTGGACTATCTAGGTTAACTAGCGGTCACTCGGACTATGTAGGTAACCTAGCGGGAACTTGGACTAATAGGTTACTTAGCGGGCACTTGGACTATCTAGGTTAACGAACGGGCAATTAGACTATCTAGGTTACCTACCGGGCACTTGTACTATGTAGATTAAATAGCGGACACTTGGACGATCTAGGTTAATTAGCGAGCACTTGGACTATCTCGGTTAACTAGCGGGCACTTGGACTATGTAGGTTCCCTAGCGGGCATTTGGACTATATAGGTTACCTAGCGTGCACTTGAACTACCTACGTTCCCTAGCGGGCCCATGGACTATCTTAGTTCCCTAAAGGGCACTTGGACTATCTAGGTTAACTAGCGGTCACTCGGACTATGTAGGTAACCTAGGGGGAACTTGGACTATCTAGGTTACCTAGCGGGCACTTGGAATATCTAAGTTACCTAGCGGGCTCTTGGACAATGTACGTTCCCTAGCGGGCACTTGGACTATCTAGGTTAACTAACGAGCACTTGGACTATCTAGGTTAACTAGCGGACACTTGGACTATCTAGGTTAACTAGCGGTCACTTGGACTTTCTAGGTTACCTAGCGGGCTTTTGGACTATGTACCTTCCCTAGCGGGCACTTGGGCTATCTACGTTACCTAGCGGGCACTTGGACTATGTAGGTTAACTAGGGGGCACTTGGACACTCTAGGTTAACTAACGGGTACTTGGAATATCTCGGTTACCTAGCGGGCACATGGACTATATAGGTTACCTAGCGGGCACTGGGACTGTCTTGGATACGTAGCAGGCACTTGGACTATCTAGGTTAACGAATGTGCACTTGGACTATGTAGGTTACCTAGCGGACACTTGCACTATATAGGTTACCTAGCGGTCACTTGGACTATGTAGGTTAACTGGAGGACGCTTGGACGATCTAGGTTAACAAGAGGGCCCTTGGACTATGTAGGTTAACTAGCCGGCACTTGGATGATCTAGGTTAACTAGCAGGCACTTGGACGATCTAGGTTAACCAGCGGGCTCTTGGACTATCAAAGTTAACAAGCGAGCCCTTGGACTATGTAGGTTAACTAGCGGGCCCGTGGACTATCTAGGTTACCTAGATAGCACTTGGACTATATAGGTTCCCTAGCGGGCACTTGGACTATCTAGGTTAACGAACGGGCACTTGGACTATGCAGGTAACCTAGCCGGCACTTGGACTGTCTAGGTTACATAGCGGCCACTTGGACTTCTAGGTTAACGAATGGGCACTTGGACTATGTAGGTTGCCTAGCGAACACTTGGACTATCTAGGTTAGGTAACGGGCAGTTGGACTATCTAGGTTATCTAGCGGGAACTTGGACAATGTAGGTTACCAAGCAGGCACTTGAACAATCTAGGTTACCTAGCGGGCACTTGGACTATCTAGGTTACCTAGCGGGAACTAGGACAATGTAGGTTACCAGCGGGCACTTGGACTATCTAGGTTAACGAACGAGCACTTGGACTATGTAGGTAACCTAGCGAGCACTTGGACTGTCGAGGTTACCTAGCGGGCACTTGGACTGTCTAGGTTAACGAACGGGCATTTGGCCTATGTAGGTTAACTAGCGGACACTTGGACTATCTAGGTTAGCCAGCAGGCACTTTGACTGTCTAGGTTAACCAAGGGCACTTGGACTATGTAGGTTGCCTAGCGAGCACTTGGACTATGTAGGTTCCCTAGAGGGCGCTTGGACTTTGTAGGTTCCCTAGCGGTTACTTGGACTGTCTAGGTTAACTAGCGGGCAATTGGACTGTCTAGGTTACCTAGTGGGCACTTGGACTATGTAGTTTACCTAGCAGGCACTTGGACTATGTAGGTTAACTAGCGCACACTTGGACTATCTAGGTTACCTACCGGGCACATGGACTATATACGTTCCCTAGCGGGCACTTGGGCTATCTACGTTACCTAGTGGGCACTTGGACGATCTAGGTTAACTAGCGTGTACTTGGACAACATAGGTTAACTAGCGGTCCCTTGGACTACGTAGGTTAACTAGCGGACACTTGCACTATGTAGGTTACCTAGCGGGCACTTGGACTATGTAGGTTACCTAGCGGGCACTTGGACTACGTAGGTTAACTAGCGGGCACTTGGATTATCTAGGTTAACTAACAGGCACTTGGACTATGTATGTTCCAGAGAGGGCAATTAGATTATGTAGGTTCGCTAGCGGGCACTTGGACTATCTAGGTTCCCTAAAGGGCACTTGGACTATGTAGGTTAACTAGCGGACAATTGCACTCTCTAGTTTACCTAGCGGGCACTTGGACTATGTACCTTCCATAGCGGGCACTTGGACTATGTAGGTTGCCTAGCGAGCACTTGGACTATGTAGGTTGCCTAGCGGGCACTTGGACGATCTAGGTTAGGTAACGGGCACTTGGACTATCTAGGTTAGCTAACAGGAACTTGGACTATCTAGGTTACCTACCGGGAACTTGGACAATGTAGGTTACCAGCGGGCACTTGGACTATCTAGGTTGACGAACGAGCACTTGGACTATGTAGGTAACCTAGCGGGCACTTGGACTGTCTAGGTTACCTAGCGGGCACTTGGACTATCTAGGTTAACGAACGGGCCCATGGACTATGTAGGTTAACTAGCGGACACTTGGACTATCTAGGTTAGCTAACGGGCAATTGGACTATCAAGGTTACCTAACGGGCACTTGGACTATGTAGGTTACCTAGCGGGCACTTGGACTATGTAGGTTCCCTAGCGGGCGCTTGGACTATGTAGGTTCCCTAGCGGTTACTTGGACTGTCTAGGTTAACTAGCGGGCAATTAGACTGTCTAGGTTACTTAGTGGGCACTTGGACTATGTAGTTTACCTAGCAGGCACTTGGACTATGTAGGTTAACTAGCGCACACTTGGACTATCTAGGTTACCTACCGGGCACTTGGACTATATACGTTCCCTAGCGGGCACTTGGGCTATCTACGTTACCTAGCGGGCACTTGGACTATGTAGGTTAACGAACGGGCACTTGGACTATGTAGGTAACCTAGTGGTCACTTGGACTGTCTAGGTTACATAGCGGGCACTTGGACGATCTAGGTTAACTAGCGCGTACTTGGACTATCTAGGTTAACTAGCGGTCCGTTGGACTACGTAGGTCAACTAGCGGACACTTGCACTATGTAGGTTACCTAGCGGGCACTTGGACTATGTAGGTTACCTAGCGGGCACTTGGACTATGTAGGTTAACTAGCGGGCCCTTGGATTATCTAGGTTAACTAACAGGCACTTGGACTATGTATGTTCCAGAGCGGGCAATTAGATTATGTAGGTTCCCTAGCGGGCACTTGGACTATCTAGGTTCCCTAAAGGGCACTTGGACTATGTAGGTTAACTAGCGGACAATTGCACTCTCTAGTTTACCTAGCGGGCACTTGGACTATGTACCTTCCCTAGCGGGCACTTGCACTATGTAGGTTGCCTAGTGAGCACTTGGACTATGTAGGTTGCCTAGCGGGCACTTGGACGATCTAGGTTAGGTAACGGGCACTTGGACTATCTAGGTTAGCTAATAGGAACTTGGACTATCTAGGTTACCTAGCGGGCACTAGGACTATGTAGGTTACCTAGCGGGCACTTGGACTATCTAGGTCACCTAGCGGGAACTTGGACAATGTAGGTTACCAGCGGGCACTTGGACTATCTAGGTTAACGAACGAGCACTTGGACTATGTAGGTAACCTAGCGGGCACTTGGACTGTCTAGGTTACCTAGCGGGCCCTTGGACTATCTAGGTTAACGAACGGGCCCTTGGACTATGTAGGTTAACTAGCGGACACTTGGACTATCTAGGTTAGCTAACGGGCAATTGGACTATCAAGGTTACCTAACGGGCACTTGGACTATGTAGGTTACCTAGCGGGCACTTGGACTATCTAGGTTACCTAGTAGGCACTTTGACTATCTAGGTCAACTAACGGGCACTTGGACTATGTAGGTTGCCTAGCGAGCACTTGGACTATGTAGGTTCCTTAGCGGTTACTTGGACTGTCTAGGTTAACTAGCGGGCAATTAGACTGTCTAGGTTACCTAGTGGGCACTTGGACTATGTAGTTTACCTAGCAGGCACTTGGACTATGTAGGTTAACTTGCGCACACTTGGACTATCTAGGTTACCTAGCGGGCACTTGGACTATATACGTTCCCTAGCGGGCACTTGGGCTATCTACGTTACCTAGCGGGCACTTGGACTATGTAGGTTAACGAACGGGCACTTGGACTATGTAGGTAACCTAGTGGTCACTTGGACTGTCTAGGTTACATAGCGGGCACTTGGACGATCTAGGTTAACTAGCGTGTACTTGGACAACATAGGTTAACTAGCGGTCCCTTGGACTACGTAGGTTAACTAGCGGACACTTGCACTATGTAGGTTACCTAGCGGGCACTTGGACTATGTACGTTACCTAGCGGGCACTTGGACTATGTAGGTTACCTAGCGGGCACTTGGATTATCTAGGTTAACTAACAGGCACTTGGACTATGTATGTTCCAGAGCGGCCAATTAGATTATGTAGGTTCCCTAGCGGGCACTTGGACTATCTAGGTTCCCTAAAGGGCACTTGGACTATCTAGGTTAACTAGCGGTCCCTTGGAATACGTAGGTTAACTAGCGCACACTTGGACTATCTAGGTTAACTACCGGGCCCTTGGAATACGTAGGTTAACGAGCAGGCCCTTGGACTATGTAAGTTAACTAGAGGGCACTTGGACGATACTGGTTAACTAGCGGGCACTTGGACTATCTAGGTTAACTAGCGGGCACTTGGACTATCTAGGTTAACTAGCGGGCACTTGGACTATGTAGGTTCCCTAGTGGGCATTTGGACTATATAGGTTACCTAGCGGGCACTTGGACTATGTAGGTTAACTAGCGGGCCCTTGGATTATCTAGGTTAACTAACAGGCTCTTGGACTATGTATGTTCCAGAGCGGGCAATTAGATTATGTAGGTTCCCTAGCGGGCACTTGGACTATCTAGGTTCCCTAAAGGGCACTTGGACTATGTAGGTTAACTAGCGGACAATTGGACGATCTAGGTTAACTAGCACGTACTTGGACTATCTAGGTTAACTAGCGGTCCCTTGGACTACGTAGGTTAACTAGCGGACACTTGCACTATGTAGGTTACCTAGCGGGCACTTGTACTATGTAGGTTAAATAGCGGACACTTGGACGATCTAGGTTAAATAGCGGTCATTTGGACTATATAAGTTAATTAGTGGGCACTTGAAATATTTAGGTTACCTAGCAGGCACTTGGACTATCTAGGTTACCTAGCGGGCACTTGAACTACCTACGTTACCTAGCGGGTACTTGGACTATGTAAGTTCCCTAGTGGGCAGTTAGACTATGTAGGTTCCCTAGCAGGCATATGGACTATGTAGGTTCCCTAGCGGCCCTTGGACTATCTTAGTTCCCTAAAGGGCACTTGGACTTTGGAGGTTCCCTGGCGGGCACTTGGACTATGTAGGTTCCCTAGCGGGCACTTGGACTATCTAGGTTAACTAGCGGGCACTTGGACTATGTAGGTTAACTAGCGGACACTTGCACTATGTAGGTTACCTAGCGGGCTCTTAGACTATGTAGGTTAACTAGCATGCCCTTGGACTATCTAGGTTACCTATCAGGCACTTGGACTATGTATCTTAACTAGCGGGCACTTGCACTCTCTAGGTTACCTAGCGGGCACTTGGACTATGTACCTTCCCTAGCGGGCACTTGGACTATCTATGTTAACTAGCGGGCACTTGGACTATGTAGGTTACCTAGCGGACACTTGCACTATATAGGTTACCTAGCCGGCACTTAGACTATGTAGGTTAACTGGAGGACGCTTGGACGATCTAGGTTAACAAGTGGGCCCTTGGACTATGTAGGTTAACTTGCCGGCACTTGGATGATCTAGGTTAACTAGCGGGCACTTGGACGATCTAGGTTAACCAGCGGACACTTGGACTATCAAAGTTAACAAGCGAGCCCTTGGACAATGTAGGTTAACTAGCGGGCCCTTGGACTATCAAGGTTACCTAGATAGCAAAGGGACTATATAGGTTCCCTAGCGGGCACATGGACTATCTAGGTTAACGAACGGGCACTTGGACTATGCAGGTAACCTAGCCGGCACTTGGACTGTCTAGGCTACATAGCGTGCACTTGGACTTCTAGTTTAACGAGTGGGCACTTGGACTATGTAGGTTGCCTAACGAGCACTTGGACTATCTAGGTTAGGTAACGGGCATTTGGACTATCTAGGTTATCTAGCGGGAACTTGGACAATGTAGGTTACCAAGCGGGCACTTGGACTATCTAGGTTACCTAGCGGGCACTTGGACTATGTAGGTTAACTAGCGGGCACTTGGACTATCTAGGTTACCTAACGGGCACTTGGACTATGCAGGTAACCTAGCGGGCACTTGGACTGTCCAGGTTACCTAGCGGGAACTTGGACTAAGTACGTTCCCTAGCGGGCACTTGGATTATCTAGGTTACCTAGCAGACACTTGGACTAAGTACGTTCCCTAGCGGGCACTTGGACTATCTAAGTTAACTAACGGGCACTTGGACAATCTAGGCTAAATAGCGGGCACTTGACTATGTAGGTTACCTAGTGGGCACTCGTTCTATGTACGTTCCCTAGCGGGCACTTGGACTATCTAGGTTACCTAGCAGGGCCCTTGGACTATGTACGTTCCCTAGCGGGCACTTGAACTATGTAGGTACCTAGCGAGCACTTGGACTATCTAGGTTAACTAAGGGGCACTTGGACTATCTAGGTTACCTAGCGGGCCCTTGGACTATGTACGTTCCCTAGCGGCACTTGGACTATCTATGAAAACTAGCGGGCACTTGGATTTTGTAGGTTACCTAGCGGGCTTTTGGACTATGTAGGATCCCTAGTGGGCACTTGAACTATGTAGGTTACCTAGCGGGCACTTAGACTATCTAGGTTAACTAAGGGGCACTAGGACTATCTAGGTTACCTAGTGGGCACTTGAAATATGTAGGTTACCTAGCAGGCACTTGGACTATCTAGGTTACCTAGCGGGCACTTGAACTATCTACGATACCTAGCGGGTATTTGGACAATGTCGGTTAACTAGCGGGCTGTTGGACAATCTAGGTTACCTAGCGGACACTTGGACCATCTAGGTTAACTAACGGGCACTTGGACTATGTAGGTTCCCTAGTGGGCACTTGGACTATGTAGGTTCCCGAGCGGGCACTTGGACTATCTTAGTTCCCTAAAGGGCACTTTGATTATGTACGTTCCCTAGCGGGCACTTGGGCTATGTAGGTTCCATAGCGGGCACTTGGACTATGTAGGTTCACTAGCGGGCACTTGGATTATCTTGGTTACCTTGCTGGCACTTGGACTATCTAGGTTAACTAACGGCACTTGGACTATCTAGGTTATCTAGCGGGCCCTTGTACTATGTAGGTTAATAGTGGGCCCTTGGACTATGTAAGTTAATTAGCGGGCACTTGGACGATCTAGGTTAACGAGCGGGCACTTGGACTATCTAGGTTACCTACCGGGCACTTGTATTATGTAGATTAAATAGCGGACACTTGGACGATCTAGGTTAATTAGCGAACACTTGGACTATCTCGGTTAACTAGCGGGCACTTGAACTACCTATGTTACCTAGTGGGTACTTGGACAATGTAGGTTAACTAGCGGGCTGTTGGACTATCTAGGTTACCTAGCGGACACTTGGACAATCTACGTTAACTAACGGGCACTTGGACTATGTAGGTTCCCTAGTGGGCACTTGGATTATGTAGGTTCCCTAGAGGGCACTTGGACTATGTAGATTACCTAGCGTATACTTGGACTATCTATGTTAGCTAATGGGCACTTGGACTATCTAGGTTACCTAGCGGGCACTTGGACTATGTAGGTTACCTAGCGGGCACTTGGACTATCTAGGTTACGTTCGGACACTTGGACTATGTAGGTTAATTAGCGAAACTTGGACGATCTAGGTTAACTAGAGGGCACTTGGATTATCTAGGTTAACTAGCGGGGCCTTGGATTATGTAGGTTACCTAGCGGGCCCTTGGACTATGTAGGTTAACTAGCAGGCACTTGGACGATCTAGGTTAACTAGCGGGCACTTGGACTATCTAGGTTAACTAGCGGTCACTCGGACTATGTAGGTAACCTAGCGGGAACTTGGACTAATAGGTTACTTAGCGGGCACTTGGACTATCTAGGTTAACGAACGGGCACTTGGACTATCTAGGTTACCTACCGGGCACTTGTACTATGTAGATTAAATAGCGGACACTTGGACGATCTAGGTTAATTAGCTAGCACTTGGACTATCTCGGTTAACTAGCGGGCACTTGGACTATGTAGGTTCCCTAGCGGGCATTTGGACTATATAGGTTACCTAGCGGGCACTTGAAATATTTAGGTTACCTAGCAGGCACTTGGACTATCTAGGTTACCTAGCGGGCACTTGAACTACCTACGTTACCTAGCGGGTACTTGGACAATGTAGGTTAAGTAGCGGGCTGTTGGACTATCTAGGTTACCTAGCGGACACTTGGACAATCTATGTTAACTAACGGGCACTTGGACTATGAAGGTTCCCTAGTGGGCACTTGGATTATGTAGGTTCCCTAGAGGGCATATGGACTATGTAGGTTCCCTAGCGGGCACTTGGACTATCTTAGTTCCCTAAAGGGCACTTGGACTATCTAGGTTAACTAGCGTTCACTCTGACTATGTAGGTAACCTAGGGGGAACTTGGACTATCTAGGTTAACTAGCGGGCACTTGGACTTTCTAGGTTACCTAGCGGGCTTTTGGGCTATGTACCTTCCCTAGCGGGCACTTGGGCTATCTACGTTACCTAGCGGGCACTTGGACTATGTAGGTTAACTAGGGGGCACTTGGACTATCTAGGTTAACTAATGGGTACTTGGAATATCTCGGTGACCTAGCGGGCACATGGACTATATAGGTTACCTAGCGGGCACTGGGACTGTCTTGGATACGTAGCGGGCACTTGGACTATCTAGGTTAACGAATGTGCACTTGGACTATGTAGGTTACCTAGCGGACACTTGCACTATATAGGTTACCCAGCGGTCACTTGGACTATGTAGGTTAACTGGAGGACGCTTGGGCGATCTAGTTTAACAAGAGAGCCCTTGGACTATGTAGGTTAACTAGCCGGCACTTGGATGATCTAGGTTATATAGCAGACACTTGGACGATCTAGGTTAACCAGCGGGCACTTGGACTATCAAAGTTAACAAGCGAGCCCTTGGACTATGTTGACCCTGTATTCTTAGTGAAGACTTTGAAAAATCTGATAGCCTGAATGGCCCCTTCTGAATAGACCTCTCAGGTGTCTCCCAGTGCCCATTCTCCCCTGTGCTTCCTGCTTCCTGAGGAGAGGAGACAAATTTCAAGGAATGTCAGCTTTACTCAGAGTGTCAGACAAATCTGTGCAGATTAAAGCCAAAGATGAGTGTGTCACTCTGAATACTCATGGTCAACCTGGCCCTTGTCACCATCTCTCTGACAGTGGAGCTAGTTCAGAAGAGAAGTTAAAAGTACAACATGGAGAATATTTCATCTTCATCAGTTTCATAATCTGTCCTAAATATTTCTCTGATCTGCTCTGATCTGAACGAAAGGAAACAATCAGTAGGTTAACTTTTCTCTCTTTAAGGAGGCCTTGGGGCTCAGGGAACACCAAGAACCGTTGACATAACAGCCCATAAAGACAATGTTCTACATCTGTGTTTTGAGGGTAGTGATTAGAGACTTTAAACCACATGAAGTGTAGCTAATTGTCTCTCCCTTTCCAGAGTGATGATCACTGAAGACACATGGAAACCATTATTAGTCCAATGCTGTAATGAATCATGGACATGAGTATCCTGAACTCTAAGACCAGAAGCAATAGATGGTGCCTTGCTATCAGTACCCACTTGTTTGGAAAAGATAGCATTAGAAGTTCTTGGGAGGAGTGGGATAATAAGTGAAACAACGCACACACACACAAAGAAAATAAAAATACAAAGACTAGGCTTCCTGGTTGGGTAGACTTGTGGAAGTCCTGAGACTATGGCTGTCAGCATCCCTTCAGGTTTGGGACCCAACTCACAGCCTCGGAAAAACTTCCAGTCAAATAATCGGCAAGCCTACAAGGGAGCAATAGTCCTGGGGAGATACAATTACCCTAGAATAATCAAACTTCTGAGTTTAAAAGGGCATCACTTATCCAGGGAAAATTCAGAATGTTTGACAAGAAAAGGTAATTGTAACAGGAGTTTGTGTGTATTGTAGACAATGAAATGAAACAAAAGTGTATGAATTGTTGAATGAACACTAATCTCCTCAGTATACCTTCATGCAATTCACAAGGAAAAGTAAAGAGAAAATAACATTAGAACACTTTCCCTTCAGGTCTCCTCTGGTGGGCAGAGAGCACCTTGGATTGTGGTGTGTCCACTTGTGGTATCCCAAGACACAAGCCAGGACCCAGAGAAGATGTCCTACTTCCATGCTTCATTCTCCTCCCTCTGTTCTCTGGGGTTGACAGTTATGCTAAAAACATCTAAATCTTGGTTCTCAGAAGCAGGATGAGGACTAAAAACCATGACACAGGGGAAAATGGGGTAGGGAAGGCCCCCAAATTCGGCTAGAAAATCTGTATCTTCCTCCCCATGCACTGAGTCTTGAATGAGGGTCATGTCCCTATTTGGCCTGAGACCCTGTGCCATACATCCCAAGCTTCCCTTCGTGGTGCTTACAATCTGGTCTCACATAGCTTCCCTGACCTACTTGTATCGCCATCCATGCATGCATCAAATAAGTGGTATATTTCTTTTGTGAGGACCCAGTTACTTGAGATAATCTCGACGAGTGAGTCATTGTTTTATAGCATCCATGTACAACAGCTTACTCCTGATGGAACACCTCATGTTGTGGTTTGTGCAATTAGTCTCCAATTTATCTCAGGATAGACAAGAGTGTTGTCTGAACACCATCTGCATGGACTTAGCCCAAACCCTGAACCTGAATACACAATGACAATGGAGTCTGTTGAACAAGGTTCTCTCTCTCTCTCTCTCTCTCTCTCTCTCATCCATCTATATATTTTCCTATATCTGCTGAAAATCTATTAATTGGTTTACAAATCTACTCAACTATCGATTTAGCTATCATCTACTTTCTGTCAATACTGTCGATATCTTGTATCTGTCATCTATATCTATCTATCTGTCTGTCTATTTATAGTTCTGTTTATATTTCCACCAATTTCATGCTTAACTTTATTTCTGAAATAAACCCCAGCTTAATGGGAGCAAATATGTTTGGTTCTTGGTGGAGTATGCTATATATTGGTTATTAATTTTAGTTTGCTAGACTTGTTTATTTGTTTACTTATTTGACTCTTGATGTCCTTATAGATTTCTATTTCAATGTTAAGTTCATAATAGAGAATGTTGAACTGAAATATTCCACTATTTGGTTGCACTATGCTGTTATTTATTTATTGCATTTAAAATATTATCCAGAACTTGCTTGATATATAGTAAAGAAATGCTGTTATATTCTCACCATCTGTCTGTTAGTTCATGATACTGTCATGGCTCTTTTTGTTGAGGTGCTGGAAGATATATCAGTGTTATATCTAATGCCAGCAGGGTCACCCAAAGGGAGCAGATTTCAGCAAAGCTTCCAGACTAAGAACAGACAATGCAGAAGGACCCCTCTGCCCTCTTAAGAGGAAGATGCTGCTAAAACCTTATGCATAACTTTGAAGTATTGTCCAATATTAAAAGCTTAAGCCAAGGAAGTAGGAAATTGTTGAAGCTACTGCCAGAGGATGGGCCCCTCAGGTTCGAGGGCACTCAAAATGTGACTGAAGAGAGGCCGATTTCTTGGAGGGGAGTAGGCCATCATGACGTGATTTGGGAGTGGAGCCGTCAGGATCTTCCTTTGCTGATGGGGCATGACTTAAGTAAGGTAAAGCGAAACAGCTACAAAAGCCTTCTAATACCAGAACTTGTAAAGAGCATACTACGAATTCAGGGAAATTGGAAGTGGTCAAAAATTAAATGGGGTGCAAGAATATTGATTGGTAACCTAGGCATTAGTGAGCATAAATCGACTGACTGGTATTGACCAATTTGAACAGAAAAACATAGGATTTACTATGTTGGGAAAAGCACAGTCAAGAGAACGGCATGGCAGTCATTGTCAGAAAGGATCTTGCTAAACCCATCATGAAATACAATAATGTCTGTGATAGGATTATATGCCTTCAAGGAAATCCAATCAACACAACTATTATCAAGCTTTACTTGAAGAATGCAATTGCTGCCAAGTTTAGCATACCAATAAGTAAGGTATAACCCTAATAAATAAAAATTGTCTTTTTTATTTGCTCCTTCCTCCCACTTTTTAAATTGAGATTTCAATTCCATTGTTATACATCCTACATGCAATAGGTCTGATTTTACATATATCTTGTACATTAACATTGCATTCCTGTGTCATAAAAATAAAGAAAACCCTTGGGGGAAACGTGAGATGGAGAAGCATCCCCAGACCACAACAGGAAACCAGCCCTGAAACTGTCCCTGTGCACCTGTCCCTGAGTGTGTCCTGTGATGTGTGGGTCCTGTGATGTGTGGGTCCTGCTGCCCAGCTCTCTCCGAGCAGGGAGTTGGTGTCTGGGATCACACTGACTTCCTCTCATGTTCTCACAGAGTAACAGAGGGTCTTGTCTTCCATTTTCTAACCTTCCATTTACAGATAAACTGTGTTCTTGTCAATGTCTCTGGAGATGTTGAATCAACCCTTCATAGAGTCTGCATTGTTCCTAGTGCTGCAATGGCAGTATTTACACAGAGAGCTGAACAAAGGCTGCATACCAAGGTATTGTTTATCCTCCTCCTCATTTCACATGAAAGTTATGCTAATTTCAGGAAGTAATTTTCTTTGTATTTCATCTCGAAGGGCATACCTAGTAAATAAATGATTCAGAGAAATATTCAGAGTCCCTGCCATAGTGAGCACAGCTGCCATTCCCCCAGGTTTCCTGCCGCTCTCGGGATGTGGGTTTCACAGCGTGTGTCTCAGACTTCTGGCTGACAATCTGTAGAGTCATTGTGCTGACTGAGGCATCCAAGGAGAAGGCATAGCCCTGTGTGAATCCCTGGACATAGGCTGATTTCCCAGCGTGGGTGTTGATCCAGCCCATCCACAGAAGCCTTTTCCTGGTGCTTGTCAAACCCTATTTATACTGTAGCTGGTGAAAGTGTTTCCAGAGGTCCTGCAGGACACCGTCACCAATCTCCAAGGTTTTTCACGTTGGTGACAGACTGCACTAACTGCATCTGGGCATGCACACCTGTGAGGACATAAATCAGAAGGTGAGGGCTCTGGAGCTGCCACAGTGTTCTCTCCATCCCATGTGCTGTCTTACCCAGGGATACTGTCAATAGGAAATGAAGCTCCACAGTCACCCCTTCATGAGTTCACTTTGTTGTCAGTGGTTTAGATGCAACCTATATGACAATATCCTTGCTTGATGCTGTGACAGCAGAGATGGATTCAACCTTCAACTCTATAGAACACTTGTATGTGTATATATTTCACATTCATGAATGTATTTCTGGTCTATATCATGTCTAAATAATCGGAAGCTTCAATAACTCGAGAGCAGTTCTTCGTGTTGTAGTGACCTCCAAAGTTATTTTTCATTGCTACTTCATAACTGTAATTTTGCTACTTTTATGAATCGGGTGACCCCTGTGAAAGGGTTTTTCGATCCCCAAAGCGGTCGTGGCCCACAGGTTGAGAACCGCTGTTCTAGAGCATCACAGGTAGTGATAGCTGAGCTGTGCATCTCAAGTGCATTCTGGAATCCTGATGGCTAATTGTGGGAGTATCTCACCAAGTGAGCTCACAGCTGGTCATACTGGTACAGACGTATCCACTTACACACATCTCCTATAATTTCACTCATCTCGTAGGGGAGATGTGACAAAATCAACTACTCAAACACTAACGTTGAACATTCAAGGGGCTTGTGTTATGTGAAGTTGATTAGAAACACAAATCTAAGGAATATTATCTATATTGTCATAAGTCTGATATTATTCTATAAATAAATTCAATTAGTTTGCAACATATATATTTAAGATACTTTAAAAGGACTAACCAAAGTTGAAAATTTTAATTAAAACATAATATCTGCGGCCTCTACTCAAACACTCCCTCAATGCATGAATACTTTCTTTTATTAAATTGGAACTCTATGATGCTCACTCTCCCGACGCAACGGCTGAAGCCAAAGTGGGTGAACAAGTAAATATGGTGAAGAAAGTAAATATGGTGAACAAGTAAATATGGTGAAGAAAGTAAATATGGTGAACAAGTAAATATGCTGAAGAAATACCATATCGAATGAAGTGGGAAGTGCAGCGTGGAGACCCAAGGCCCAAGTGTCAGCCAATGGAGATCCCCTCATAGAGGGGTTCAGGAGAGGAGATGGGTCAATTAGGGTGCGAGGTAGTACCGATGAAGAACACAGCTTTCCCCCAGATCCTGGATGCTTCCTCCCCCCAACTACCATCATCCGAATTCTAACTCACAGGGCTGGATAGGGCAGAGGTTGTACACGGGTACCTATGAGGGCCGGAGCACAGGGAATCCAGGGTGGATGATACCTTCAGTACCAAGGTTTGAGGGGCGATGCTGGGAGAGTGGAGGGCGAGTGGGTTGGAAAGGGGGAACTGATTACAAGGATCCACATGTGACCTCCTCCCTGGGAGAGGGATGGCAGGGAAGGGGGGGAAGGGAGACTCCGGATAGGGCAAGATATGACAAAATAACGATGTATAAATTACCAAGGGCACATGAGGGAGGGGGGAGCGGGGAGAGAGGGAAATAAAAAGAGGACCTGATGCAAAGGGCTCAAGTGGAGAGCAAATGCTTTGAGAATGATTGGGGCAGGGAATGTATGGATATGCTTTATATAATTGATGTATGTATATGTATGGATTATGATAAGAGTTGTATGAGTCCCCAGTAAAATGTAAAAAAAGAAAAGAGGATAAAAAAATAGAAAATGTTTAGGGCAAAGAATGTACAGATGTGCTTTATACAATTGATGTATGTATATGTATGGACTGTGATAAGAGTTGTATGACCCCCTAATAAATTGTTCAAAAAAAACAACATAATATCCGCACTGTGAAAGAAAAATTAGAGCAAAATCCCATACTATCAGGTTATATCGCTACAAAATTGGCAAAATTTGAAGAGTATAGTACACATTTTTATAAAAATATTTCCTTGTCTGATGGTCCTAAAACAATTCAAGGGCTAAGAGCTCAAGAGACACCATTAACCTTTGGATGCTCTTTACTTAAAGTCCAGGGCACTGATTTCCAGGTTTCGGCTAGAAGAACCTGGGAACAAAGCAGAAGGGGTGATAAAATGTTCATCAGATTTTATTGACTTTGGGCCATGAGGCACCCATTGCACTAGTCCCCCTATAACATCTCTGCACATGGAGATTACCACAACTCTGCCTGTGTAATAGAGGGGTTTAGGAGAGATGGGTTAATTAGGTAGTACCGATGAAGAACACAGCTTTCCCCCAGATCCTGGATGCTTCCTCCCCCCAACAACCATCATCCGAATTCTACCTTGCAGGGCTGGATAGGGCAGAGGTTGCACACTGGTACATACGAGGGCTGGAGGCACAGGGAATCCAGGGTGTGAGGGGCGATGCTGGGAGAGTGGAGGGTGAGTGGGTTGGAAAGGGGGAACTGATTACAAGGATCCACATGTGACCTCCTCCCTGGGGGAGGGACAGCAGAGAAGGGGGTAGGAGACTCCGGATAGGGCAAGATATGACAAAATAATGATGTATAAATTACCAAGGTCACATGAGGGAGGGGGGAGTGAGGAGGGAGGGGAAAAAAAAAGAGGACCTGATGCAAAGGGCTTAAGTGGAGAGCAAATGCTTTGAGAATGATTGGGGCAGGGAATGTATGGATGTGCTTTATACAATTGATGTGTGTATATGTATGGATTGTTATAAGAGTTGTATGAGTCCCTAATAAAATGTAAAAAAAAGAAGAAGAAATTGAAGACATCTGCCAACTTCTGCAAGAACTTGCAATCAAGTAGCATTGATAATTCCTGTCATTTTAAATGTGAACATTGGAGACAAAATGCATATTATTGTTAGGTGCCATCAAGTCAGAAGCAGTTTCAACTCATATTTACCTTATGTACAACAGCATAAAACACTCTATTCTTATGCCATCTTCACAATAATATATATATGAAAAATAAAAATATGTATGTACATTTAAATGTGATACATTTCTAGAGGTTGAGTACTGATTACTGAGACTGTGAGAAAACACTGGGGCTGGTTATTAGTGGGGCCCATGTTCTAACTGTAAAACCCGTCCAGGTTCTCCAGTGAACATTTAAAACAAGTCCTCATGTTTCTGGCACTGGAGAGGAAGACCATTCTCAACTTGAAAGATTTCTCACCAGAGGAAGGTCATTTTTATTAATTTTGCAAAGCTGGGGGTGAAATATTCCCCCTATCAATCACACACCCACATCTTACCCATGACACCTAAGTAGGGGGAGAGGCATAGTCAACAGTGATAAAGAGTTAAAGGCAAAGAATGTGGATACTGCCGTGAAGGAAAGGAACACCGACCAGGGAAGATATAAAGTATGGAAAAGGCATGAAGTTAAGGTCAGAGCCCCACTACGAAGGTCCTATAACAGAGCAAGGCCCAATCAGATGATCACACAGAACATTCCCATTCTCTCACTTCATCACCATCCAGATTCCCAGCATAACAATTGTGGATCACAATTTAGAAAGGGAATAATCTGCTCCTCTGAGGAGTAGAAAATAGATGTATAGTGAACATTAATATTTTCTAACTCTTGCCAGATTAGGATAAATCCTCATAAGACTCAGCTCTGAGAACAAGGGAAATACATGTTTCCACCGTGCAGAAATAGTAAATATTAAGATTAAATTCTCATTTATCTGAATACATCAATCTCATTTGATCATGACCTTTCCGTGCAGTTAGTTTTTAGTCTGTGCAGCACATTGTGACATCTCAAATTTAATTCGTTAGCATTTTTGAAAGTTTTCGTGATTCATTTTATATTGAAAAACTGAACAGAGTGATTTTTCAGTCACACAACCAATCAACATTCCTTAACAAATTGCTGTAGATTGTCCATCTGAAGTGAGCAGGACACATGGTTGTGGAAATGGAGTGCCGAATAAAACAGAGTCCTTTTTCATATGAGAGGAGACCATTGGATAAAATGCTCTGCAGAGCACATTGAAATCTGCAAAGAAAGAGTGAGAAGACTAAAGAGATGATCATGTTCTAATAGAGTAAAGCAGGTGCAGCAGTGAGTAAAGCAAACATAAATAGAAATTAATTAATTTCAAAAACATAATGAAAGTAATGCCTGAAGCAAGATGCTTGAGTAAAATCTGTCAAGTTTTCAAAACAAAGTGAAAGTTATTTATGATACTTAAGTAGTATCATAAAGAGAAAATTTGTCCTTAATTTGTTGACTTAGTCAATAAACAGCTGACTAAGATTAGAATTCAGAATACTGAGTACCAGAAAAATGACATGAGGTTAATAATTATTTAGGAAGTATCCAGACTACATCATACTTGATAATGAGACGTTTCCTTGCTCCTGGACCCAATTCCTGCAGGCATATCTAAGTCAGTCTCTCTAGACCTAAGTTGTGAATTGCTTATGTTTGCTTCCTAGTCTATTCCACATAAAGTGTGAATTAAGTCACTGCTAACATTAATTCAGAATTCTCCTTATTAGTTAGCTGCCGATGGCATGGTTAACTGTACTTTCAAAATTGGAGGAGACATTAACTTTAATATATACCGTGACACGTTATTTTTGTGAATGTTTTGACCATTTTGTCTCCAGGTCACTCTTTACTACAGACTAGAACTGAACCCATATGGTTCCCTAGAATGTAATCTTTGTGAATGCAGCTTGTCAGTTTTCATGTGCACAGGGACCTGATGGTGGGTGTTAACGGCTCACCTCTCAAATAGCATCTGTCAACTTGAACATTGAGTCAAACGGAATGCTATGTCATAACCTAAAAATATAGGGAGAAACTCAACTTAAAAAATATTTAATGAACGTTTAAAATTTTTTGGATTGACTGTAAGTGAGTGTTTTCCCATCTCAATCCCATCACACTCCTAACCTGGGCTGAGAAGCTTTAACCTCATTTCTGAGCTGTAAGCAGGAATAAAGGAGCATGCTTTTGGTAACTTTCCTAAAAATGACTTCATTATTTTCATCGTTGTGCACTGATACACTTGTCTTACATTTATATTGATGCTAAAGCAAAATGAGCCATGTAATAGATTTCAACAGATAGAGTGGTGTGTCTATCACAGTGCTAATTATGAAACTGTTTGTAAAGAGAAATATGTTCACTTTCTGTCGAAAACACAGAATAGTCCATCTAGATTGAAGATTGTACAAAAATAAAATTACTTGTGGTATGTTCTTAGTAAAAACCCAACATTCATGATAAAATGTACAATAAATATAAGATGTTAAATGACACAGAGCTTTAATGTCTCCAGTGCAGGTAATAAAATTCCCAGGAGAAGAGGATAGAAGCATTGGTCTTAAAAAGGATTGGAAATTATCTCTGTAGGGTGAGAAATCTCTCTAGGGTGAGAAATACCCAAGTCAATATAACCAATAGAAGAAATATAATCCAACCATCTATGTGTATTCTAAGAGGAAAAAATAAGACCAGGTTATCTTCAAAAACATCGATCAAGAATCTGTCAGGCCTGATGATGCCTCCTTCATTTTGGAAAACTACAGTGGTCACAAAGGGTCATGAAATCCATTGCCAATATTATGCAGATGTTTCAAGCCCAGAGGGGAGCCCCCACAGAAAGTCCAGCAGCACAAGAGATTGTATATCATTTTCAAAGGTGGATTTTTCAATTAGAACATCCAATGGCCATACTGAACTTTCCTTGAACTGCACAATAGTTAATACAATTTCTGCCAAGCATACCCCCTCTCTCTTCTTCCCTCAAGACCACACAAGTAGTCTTCCAAAGTTACTGGAAACAATCCATTATTGTTTAATTCCATTTCTCTGTGAATATTTTGAAACCCATTTGTCCTCCTTTCATAGACTGAAGTCCTTTTCTCTCTCCTGGCCTCTTCTTGATTTTTTCTCACACAGGTGTTTCCCAGGAAAATCAGCACAGATTTTTCCCTGATTGGTCCCTGCATCTTGCAGTATAATAACTAACACATGCTCTTTAACAGAGTGATTGATAATGTGGACATGCTCCATTGGAGATATAAATGATAAAGCATGAATCAATAGTTGTCCAAGTTGAAAAAAAAAAGAAGGAAAAAAAGAAAATAGAAAAGGACAAATAAATCTTCAGATCATTGTTGGGTTTGACCCACTTCTGCATGAAGGAGCACAGCGGTTGTGAACCAAATTATACTTTCATATGTTACTGACCATACATACTGACCACTCACTAGTCTTTAACTCAAAACTCAGCGTTTCGGAATTAGAGGATTGCACTGCAGTGTTTGCCATGAGTCTGTTGTTTCAGAATCAAATCAAAGCACAGGTCTTTCCTGAAGGCATCTCTGTTGGTTTGACAAGTTGGTGTTCAAACACTTAAATTTATGGCCCCTTGCATGCTCTCTGACTCAAGTCTGAGAGAGAATTCTACAGAGTTTTCGCTGAAATTCATCAGAACTCTCACTCTGTAATGCCAGAAAAGCTGAGTTTTCATGCGGTTAATGGACTGGTTTTCCTGCGAGTGAGGCTATTTACTTGTTCAATACAACTTTTGAATTCATAGATAGCAGGGGTGGATGCAGAATAATTATAGAGAGAGATTCCCCTGGAATAGTTAGAGATGGAAATGAATCTCAAAACCACAACAGGAAACTCACCCTGACAATCAACCTGCACTGACTTCAGATGCTGGTGCCTGTGCTCATTGGATCCTGAGTGTGCCTGGACTCACACTGACACCCCCTCACTTTCAGTTCATCCTGTTTCTAGAGATGGGCAATCAACTCTTCGTGGAACATAGTTCTCTCTGCCACCATCAGGTTAAATTGTGCAACCCACTGAAAGCCCTACCCTGGAAACTACATACATAGGCCACACAGTTGTTACTGAAACTGAGTGCAGATCCTGAAGGGGAGATCACCAAGGCTTACTCAAGTTTCCCCTAGATTCCATCAGAGTTGTGTTGACATACAGGGGAAAAAAATAAAGAAAACAGCAAATAAAATAAGAATCAAATCAACAAACTCAATTGCCCACTCTTGTTATGTTAATTCTGGCTCATAGTGTCCCTGAAAGACAGAGTAGAAATCCTTATGATCTCTAGATTATAAGTCTTTAAGCAAGTAATCAGCTTCAACTGCCTTCCTCATAGTAGCTGATATGATTAAACTACTCCCTCTGCTATCAGTAGATGAGATGATAAGGGCATAGGAGTTCGATCAGTATGGGAGAGAAGAATGTATAGAGGAAGTCAATGTCTTTGACTTCTGTGGAGAGTAGCATGAAATAATAATAACAGGGTAGGAATATATACAATTAATGTCCCTGAAATATCTTTGAGGGAAACGTCAAATGGGAATCTAATGGGCTGAGATAACTAACTCCAAAAACGAACTGAATATTTATCTTTAAAAAGAACTAAAGAGAGAAGAGTGAGATGATTTTCAGGAAATGTAATGAAAGTCCTAAGCAAAGAAGAGCAGGATGCTATTTGGAAACAAAATTTGAAATTATTACCTATGAGAATGTCATTAAGAGGAAAGATTTCTTACAATCTCATCCTAAAGAAAGGACATCCTACATGTCAATGTATCTTATTAGAAAATACATACACGTTTTCATATATAAACATATAACAGCAGAATCAAATCTAAGAAGGTAATTCCTTTCCAACACAATGAGCATAAGGAGACAAGGCAGAAACATCGCTTCTGAATTCTACTGCCTGGTTTGTAGCCCTGACAGTTCTAAGGGTGAGCCCAAGTCAAGAAGAAGAATAGCAAAGCATAAACGTTTGTCTGTGATAAAGAAGGTGGTTCTCTAGAGTGATTTTGTATTGAGGTAAGCTGATCAAATTATTGGACATCTGCTGGGTTACACTGACATTTAAGGAAGTTTTTCTTACCTCATTTTTTATTCCTTCTCTCGGGGTAAGATTTGCGTCTTAGCTGAGTGATCCTCCCGCCTCCATGATCTTCTCTGCACTTTTTCTCTTACCACATTTCCCCCAATGAAGTGGATGCACTTAATAAACCTTGGTCTTTGCATCATGGGGCTGAGGTGAGCATATATATATATATATATATTACAAATTTATTGAGCATATGAACATGCATTATCAATTATGTTATATAGTATTCTCTAGAGAAACAAAACCATAATGCTAATAACTATAGATTATTATAGTTTATATAATTATTAGCATTATCAATTATATATTATGTAATTAATATATAAATTATAGAATGCTAATTATATTATCATTGATTAATATAATGCTAGAGAGAGAAAGATAACATAAGAAATAAACAATCTATAAAGCAGCACAAATGGCTCAGTGCAGCTCACTCCCATGAGACAGTCTTTGAGACACTGGGGATCCTTCAAATCTTGAGGACCACCAGGTAGTCCTCTGTAGAGCAATTCAGGCTATCCAGTCACAGGAAGCAAACAGCAAGGCAGGTAGGTCACCAACAGTCAGCCAGATGACAGTGTCCGACAGTTCCCAGCTCAAGAAATGTATATTCTAATAGTGTGGCAAAGCAGGTCTTGAAGGAACCTCAAATTACAGCGACACAGTCCACGGCTTAGTTGTCCAACTGGTAGTGTAGCTTGCAAATTGATGCACAGATCAAGCAAGGCAGCCACACACTGATCTGATGATCAAAGAGCAAGAGACAAGAAAGGTGAGGCTCGCTGAGCCATTTATCTCTCTGCCCTTCAATTAATCTGACGTGTTTATTGGCCAAGTTGGCACAATAAACTAACAACATCAAGAGTGTAGACCAATGGAACTATGATTGTTTGCTACTATGTGAAGAGATCAGGTACAGTATCTAAAATTGAACATATGCAAATATGTTTTCATAAATGAGACATTCAATTTCATAAACTTGATAATGAATCATTGTAGAAAGTCATTGTGGTGGTTTAACCTGGTTAAACTTGTTGACAGGGATGCTAGAAGGGCGTTCCTCAGTTGAACATTATTTTACTCATTGTAATATTTTATTCTTTGTACATGCAAAAATATACTCATATTTTATAGCCAACTAAAGTGAGGATGAAAAGTTACCCATAGATTTTCTTTTCCTTTTTTAAAAAATCATTTTATTGGGAGCTCATAGAATCCTTATGACAATCCATACATACATCCATTATGCCAAGCATATATGTACATTTGTTGCCATCATTCTCAAAACATTTGCCTTATACTTGAACCCTTAATATCAGCTGCTCATTTTCCCCCTCCTTCCCTACTCCCCCCTCCCTCATAAAACCTTCATAATTCATAAATTATGTCACATGTTACACTGTCTGACGTCTCCACCTACCCTCTTTTCTGCTGTCAATCCCCCAATGAGGAGGCTTTCTGTAGATTCTTGTAATCTGTTCCCCTTTCTACCCCACATTTCCTCCGCACTCCAGGCATCGCCATTCTCACCACTGGTCCTGAAGGAGTCATCTGTCCTGGATTACCTGTGTTTCCAGTTGCTATCTGTACCAATGCATATCCTCTGGTCTAGCCAGAATTTTAAGTAGAATTGGAATCATGATAGTGGGGGGAGGAAGCATTTAAGAACTAGAGGAAAGTTATATGTTTCATCATTGCTACCCTGCACCCTGACTGGCACATCTCGTCCCCAAAATCCATCATCAAGGGAGTTCCCAGTTGCCTACCGATGGGCTTTGAGTCTCCCACAGATTTTCTTAATTCCAGCAAATGTTAACTTGAGAAAATATTATCCACGAATCAATCTTAAAAATTTTTAAACTGAGCATTGGTATGCATCGACCCAAAACTTTCTTTGAACATGTCAATACTATTGATACAACTAAAATATTTTATCTCTAATTTGGAAAATCTTGTTTTGCTGTGGAAACTGTACAGATGAAAATGTGTGTTTTATTGAAAAAGTGCAATTCGCTGGATTTTTAGGGGAAAACCCCACAATATTTACACATTACTTATTTATTTTATACGTTATAGTTAAATATACTCATTTTTCCTAGCGAAATATATCAGATTGCCTCTAGACACTGTCAACCAGGTGTTTTTTTTGCCAATAACTGTGAATACAAGATAACTCACCATCCATTGTGAATTCACTGCATTAAAATATCCTCAAATGAGAAACAGACTAAAAAGATATAATTAAGCCAATACAAATTTATAATTAGTCAATTGGTTTTCTTTTTATTTGTTAATCATTTTATTAGGGGCTAATACAACTCTTATCACAATCCATACATATATCCATTGTATAAAGCGCATTTTTACATTCCTTGCCCTCATCCTCAAAACATTTGCTCTCCACTTAAGCCCCTGGCATCAGCTTCTCATTTTTTCCCCTTCCCTACCCACTCTCCCTCTCAGTCAAGAACCCTTGATAATTTATAAATTTTTGTCATATCTTATACTGTTTGACGTCTCCCTTCACCCACTTTTTTTTTTGTTGTCTATCCCCCAGGGAGGAAGTTATATGTAGATCCCTGTAATCTGTTCTCCCTTTCCACGCCACCTTCCCAGTATTGCCATGCTCACCACTGGTCCTGAGGGGATCATGCATCCTGGATTCCCTGTGTTTCTAGTTCCTATCTGTACCAAAGTACATCCTCTGGTCTAGCCAGATTTGTAAGGTAGACTTGGGATCATGAGAGTGGGGGAGTGGGGGAGGGGGGTGGGGGGAGAAGCATTTAGGAACTAGACAGGAAAGTTGTGTTTCATGGTTGCTACACTGCACCCTCATTGGCTCATCTCCTCCCTGAGACCCTTCCATAAGTGGATGCCAAGTTGCCTACATATGGGCTTAAGGTCCCCACTCCTCACCCCCCTCATTCACAATTACACAGTGTTTTGTTCTTTGATACCTAATATCTCATCCCTTTGACAACTCGTGATCACACAAGCTGGTGTGTTTCTTCCATGTGGGCTTTGTTGTTTCTGAAATAGGTGGCTGCTTGTTTACCTTCAAGCCTTTAAGACACCAGATGCTATATCTTTCGATAGCTGGGTATCATCAGCTTTCTTCACCACATTTGCTTATGCATCCAATTGTCTTAAGCGACCCTATCGGGGAGAGGAGAATGCAATGATATGATTTTTTGTTCTCTGATGCCTGATAACTGATTCTTTTGGCACCTTGTGATCACAAAAGCTGGTGTGCTTCTTCCATTTAGGCTTTGTTGCTTCTGAGCTAGATGCCCACTTGCTTACCTTCAAGTTCCTAAGACCCAAGACTGTCAATTAGTTTTCATTAGTTATTATGTTCTGCCACAATGGTATAATGCCCTCTGAGTACTCATAAATAAAAAATGTGAAGTTTTAAGCAGTTCAAATCTGAAGTGTGAGAAAACATATTTAAAACATAAAGGATAATCAAGGTTGATCACTGAAGAATGAAGTTTGCCAAAGAGGTAATTTACTAATGAACACACCTAATCTGATAATAGAGATTAACAGAAAAAGGGTCAGCAAATATTACATTTTCTAATGGAGCAAATATAGAGAACACAGTGGTAGGCTGTGGGATTTAGTTGTGCTCTGATTTGATGTTAAATATTATCCATTGTCTCTTATTTTCCTTTAGGCTCCCCATTCTCTTTAGGATGTTATTGCCTGCTACCATTTAAATGAATGCTTGCGCGTGCATGCGTGTGTGTGTGTGTGTGTGTGTGTGAGTGTGTGAACAAAGATGTTCTCGGGGCTCCCAAGCATTAGCTAAGAATGCCTCACTACAGCAATGTAAACCAATCTACCTAGGGTCTAATCTGCCTTCAGCTGTTGATTTACTAATCATGCTGAAGTAATTACAGGTGATTGTGATTTAACTTGTCTCTACCTTCCCTGCTTTATTCCCCAGGTCACTCGCAGGACCCAGGTGAGGCAGATAATTCAAAGTGCTGAGATTGGGGTGGATCTGGATCTCAGATCAGGGTATGCTGTGTGGAAAGACAGCGGATCATCCGTGCTTGGATGTTTTGTGTGTCCTAAAGGTAAGAGACCCTGGAACCTGGGGAGGGGGCCCTATCTTAAGACAGGTACTCTCAGCCGGTAGACATGTAAGACAGGCTCAGGAAGGAATATTCTGGTTTGCCTGTGGAAGTCCCTGGGGTTGAACTCAAAGGTATTAATTTCCAGGCCAGCATCAGAGAGAGCTTGGTCCGCTGTTGTTCTCCTGAGACCTCTTCGAGGACTTGTGTCTTCATGAGAGGAGATCCCCAGTGTGCTGTGAGTGACAGTTCCTGGTACTGGACACACAGGTGTCCCTGGAATTGACACCTTTCCCGCTTGGGGTGAAAATAGAGCTCCTGCTTGAAGTATGTCTTGTGAGCTTAAGACGTTAACTCACAGGAATCTCCAAGAGACATGGACCCAAATATTTTAGGGTTGCCAGGTCTCTCTATTTAAGGGGGTGTGCAAATTCTTCCACTGAGTCTTTTTTCCTAGGTCTGAGAGAAAGGCCAAGATCAATTTTCAAAAGTGGAGTCACAGATTCCAAGGTAAGCACCTTTAATTTGCTACCTCCTCCATCTCTGGTGATGTGAGTGTCCCCTGGGAATGAGGAGAGCAAGGGGGTAAATGAAAGAATAACCAGTAAGTATTTTGTTTTATTTAACATGGGTTTCACTCTATCCTCCAGGGATAAACCAGGATAAATAGTGATCTACAAATTCGTGCGTAAATACTATTCAACCCTCAGGCATCTGGCTTACTGGGTACCATCCCTGCATATGTCTAACAGCAGAAAAGACTCCTTGAGGCCAGCACACAGTAGATCAGAGATCAGCAAGGGACCTGTGATAGCCCTTGACCATGATGCTATTTGTCATATTTAAACTTTATATAACACTTCTTTGTTCTCCTAAGTTCCTTGAACCAGATGCAAATTACTTAAAATTAACTGAAAATGTGTTTGTGATTCTTAGTTTGCCTGCCAACCTACCCAAGTTCTTGTTTGTGTAAAATCTGAGAGAGAAGACAGCTCCATACACATAATTAGCAACATTAGTTTTTTGATGGATTAGGTTTGGGGTTCTGTTTAGGCTTGTAGTGTGCTTGAATGAGAGTCTGTACTTAAAGATTAGCATCTAAATCCTGGGATTAATCAGTGTTCCAGGTTCAAGAACAATTGCCAAGAAATAGAAATAGGAATCAAGTGTCATGAGTCAGATGTTAGTGGACATGTTAAAGGGTTTTATGTTTTGAAGGTTATGTTTGGAGTTCAGTAGGGGCTAACAGATTGTGTTTGGAGTTTATTAGGGGCTTATGTGTTAAGGTATGAAGATGTAGATTTATGGTTTAAGGATTCTTGTTTTCTGGGTTGGATTTCTGAATTTGAGGTTTATGGTCATGAAGTTAGGTTTCAGGTTGTAAAATATATTCAACCTTTGACCTGGTTTTAAACATTGGGATAAATGCATTAGCCTAGGTTAAGAGTGTATTGTGGTAGGATTTGTTAAGCATGTCAAGTTTCTTGTGGGTGTCAGGGGATGCTCAGGGTGTTAAGAGTTCTGGGTGGTAAGGGGCTTTTTCATGTACTTAGGGGGTCAGTGCATTAGGAGGTTATTAGTGTGTTGTAAGCACGCTTAGCATATTAAGGTGTAAGGGTTAATGGTTTCAGATTTGGAGATTTGTAGTTAATGGTTAGAGAGTTCAGTGGCAAAAATTATTTTTGTGTGTTGAAATGTAGCCTACAACTTTTAAACTATTTATTACCTGTAATATTTATGGTATATTTGAAATCTGTTATGTAAAATATCATTAAATTGTGATGATTAGAGGAATTAGTATTTCTTCTCTTTGGAAGCCTCTTTTCTTCCTTTAAAAAGCATTGCATTTATGATTGGTCTATCTAGAAAATACTATAGAATTTTTAATACAGTATTGAAAATGGAACTGTCTGTCCTATTTCTTAAGTGGGGTGGGGTATTTTCTCTTTCCTCTAAGAATGATATTTGCTGGTGCTTTTTAACTGAATATATTAGCATATTGAACTATACCTGCTTCATGTTACAGTTGTAGTTTTTTCCCCCAAACTTTAAAAGCCTTTGATTTTTTAAATTAAATTATTTTATTGGGGGCTTTTATAGCTGTTTTAATAAACCACACATCAATTTTATCTAGCACATTTGTACATACATTGCCATCATCATTTTCAAAATATTTTATTTTTTCTACTTGAGCCCTTGGTATCAGCTCATCTTTGTTTCCCTCCCTCCACCACCTTCCCATCATTGTGACCCCTTGATCAATTTTAAATTATTGTTTTCATATCTTACACAATCTGCTATTTTCCTTCACCCACTTCCTGTTGTTCATTACCCTGGGGGAGTGTTATGTGATGATCTTTACAATCTGTTCCCCTTTCTCCCCCTTGTGGCCCCACCTTTCCCCTACCTTCATGGTATCATTACTCCCATTATTGTTATGAGGGGTTTATCTCTCCTGGATTCCATATGTTATGTTGAGGGATCGTATCTGTACCAGTGTACATGCTCTGGTCTAGCCAAATTTGAAAAGTAGAACTGGGGTCATGATAGTAGGGTGAAGCAAGCTTTAAAGAACTATATGAATGGTATGTGTTCTGTTGGTGCTTTATTGTACACTGGTTGGCTCATTCTTTCCTTGTGACCCCTCTGTGAGGGGATGTCCAATGTCTAAAGACGTGCTTTGGGTCTCCAATCAAACACCCTTTGTTCCCATCTGTATGATTGTTTGGGGTCTTCTAATTCCTCATACCTGATCCCATAGACACCTCATGATCACACAGGCTGGTGTGCTTCTTCCATGTGGGTGTTGTTGCTTCTCAGATAGATGACCGACTGTTTAACTTCAAGCCTTTAAGAGACCAGATGCTATATCTTATAATAGCCAGGCACTATCAGCTTTCTTCACTATATTTGCTTATACACCCCTTTTGCCTTAAGCAATCCTGTTGGGAAGATGAGAATCACAGAATAACAGATTATTAAAACAAAGTATTCTTGCATTGAGGAAAGACTTGAGTAGAGGCCCAATACCTTTGACTTTTTAAATGTTCCTACTTTGTTTTCTGTGCCTACTTAGACAATTGACCCTCTTTTCTGTCAATGGTTCACTATAATGCTTATTTTCTTATGTAAAATATGCTCTGGGACAAATTTCAATGAATCATGGTACATAATCCTTGTAATATGTTGTCTGAATCTGTTCCAAATATTTAAAAGAATTTTTCATGTAGATCGATTATCAGTATTGCGCTACAGTTTTCTTGTAGTGTCATTATCTGACATTGGTGTCAAGGGTATTTACTGGTTTGATACAAAGTATTGATAACCAAGGGATCAACCAGAAAGAAAATGTTTTGAGAATGATGATGGCAATGGATGTACTAATGTGCTTGACACAATGGATGTATGTTATGGATTGTGTTAAGAGTTGTATGAGCCCTCAATAAAATGATTTTTTTAAAAAAGAGAAAGTATTGAAGTATTGGTAAGTGTTCTCTCACAACCATTGTTATATTTACACTCAATAACTTGAACTTAAACTAACAAACAGTTAAGTGGTGTTTATTCATACCAGCTCAGTACTCTGTATTAAGCTTTAATCTATGGTCTGATTATGCTAGAAATTTCTCCTGGAATTTTATTTTGATTCAATTGATTATAGCCCTTGTAAGCAACCTAAAATGCATTCAACTACCATTGATCCCATGCACTGGCTGGACCCTCTGATCTTCCAGCTGGCTCAGTTTGGAAGACGACATGATTTACATTCCTCTTGCCAGACAGATAGTCACTAACACCTACGTCATTGTGTGTTGCCCTCACAATAGATCCTCAATTTGGAAAATACTCTGCCATATGACATGCTGTATGGATCTTAGAAAATGTCCTTTAGCTAACCTGCAGAAGAATGGTATAAGGAGGAGCAGCAATTCCTCAGTAATTTTTGCATCACCTTGGTTTTGCATCACCTTTATTTTATTATATTTTTTAACAAAAGAAACCCATTCCTTATTTTTAATAAGCTTATATTCCAGTGAATGTCTCTTGAGCTTTCAGGCATTTGATAACATGGAAATAACTTTTGTAAACATAGCTAAATATTTAGTATTTTGTGCATTGCTTGGGTATTGATTAGTAATTTCTGAGGTTCTTCTTGTTGATAGTTCTGATTGAGTCCATTCCATCTCACAGGGACCCTGTGCACAAAGGAATGAAACACTGCCAAGCCCTGCAGCATTCTCACAATTTAGAATGAACCTATTACCTAAGTTACTGTATCAATCCTTTCAGTTGAGGGGTTCCTATTTTTCACTACCCCTTTACTTTACCAAACAAAATATCCTTCTCCAAGGACTGATCACTTCTTACATGTCCAAAGAATTTCATGTGAACTCTCACCTCCTTATCTCTATCTAGCACCCTGACCTTACTTCTGCCAAGACATATTTGTTTGTCCATTTGAAGGCCCCTGCACTACAATTCAAATACACTGGTTCTTCTTAATTCTTTCTTATTCAATGTCCAACTTGTAAATGCATATGAGGTAATTGGCAATGCCATGGTTTGGGTAAGATGAACCTAGTCTTAAAGTAACATCATTGTTTTTCAACACTCTTCAGGGGCCTTGTTAGGCAGATTTATCCAGTATAATGCATCTATTGATCTATTGAATTTATTATCACCTTTTAGTTGTTTTGTAATTTCCCATAACCTAACAATCTTTCCAGAAGAAGTTAATACTTAGTCGAGCTTAGATTAAGAATACTGAGCAAGGAGGGACCTGGAAGCTCACCTTCTCTGAAACCAACCTGTCTCAGAGCCCTGAGCTGGAAGGCTGTCCTTAAGACCTAGAGGAATGATGACACTTAGATTCCAGAAATGCATGATAACTGGGCACAAGATTGTCTAAAACAAATTGTGGCTTTGTCTATTAGCATGACTTGCAGATCAGTTTTAGAGGGGCCCAACCCCTCACCCTTTATCCTATAACTGCAACCTCACACCCCTCTGCCTCCAAAAACACCCTGGGGGTTGCAAAAGGGCTGTGCCAATGATGCCCAACTAGTCATTCAGACTAATACTGCCCTCACTAATCGAAGCACAGCCTCTTGCCACCACACTCATTTTGTTTTCCTCCCTCCAAGTTCCTGGTTAAGCATGATTCGCAAGCTCCAGGCCTGACACTAGCTAATCCAGTCTCCCTAGAAGACCAAGACTATGGATGGGATATCCTAGACCCCAAGGCAATAAGCCCTCTCCCACTTTGTGTTGTTTGTCATCTGTTAACATTACTTAGAGAGCTTGAAACCCATGCTCTAGCCCAAGATGACAGAATGGATGAAAGTCATGTCTTTCCTTAATCCATCTCATGTACTTTTTTAAAAGATAATTTTATTGGGGACTCATAACAATCTATACTTCAATTGTATCAAGAATATTTGTACATATATTTCCATCATTCATTTCTAAACATTTACTTTCCATTGAGACCTTGGTATCAGCTCCTTTTATCCCCTCTCTTCCTCTCCCCCCACCCGTCACCCCTTGATAAATATTAAATTATTGTTATTTTTGTATCTTGCACTGACTGCTATCTCTCTTCCCCCATGGTTTCTGTGTTTCTCCCCCGGGTGTGTGTGTGTGTGATTATGTGTCTATCATTGTGATTGGCTCCCCCTTCCTCCCCTCTCCTCCCTGCCTTTCGCTTCCCCGACTGGTATTAATACTCCCATTCCTGTTCCTGGATTCGGTATGTTGTGAACTCTTATCTCTTTTCTGTACCTGTGCACATGCTCCAGTCTAGCCCACAGGGAAAGGCAGAATTGGAGTCATGATAGTGGGATATGAGGAAGCCTCAAGGAACCTAATAATATTTGTGTTTCATCAGTGCTATCCTGGTCCCGGGTTGACTCATCCTTTCAGTGTGACCTTTCTGTAAGGGGATGTCCCATTGTTTACAGATAGATGTGGGGTCTCTACTACAACCCTCCTCATACTCAGCAATATGTTGGGGGTTTTTTTGCTTGCTTGTTTGGGGTCTTATGAAGCCTATTACCCTATCTCTTTGACACCTCATGATCACACAGGATGGTGTGCTTCTTCCATGTGGGCCCGTTGCTTCTCTACTAGATACCCACTTTTAAACTTCAAGGCTTTAAGGCCTCAGGTGGTATATATTTTGATAGCCAGGCACTTTTCTCCTTCTTCACCACATTTGCTTATGCACCCATTTTGTCTTCAGTGATCATGCTGGTATGGTGAGCATCAAAGAAGGTCAGGTTGTTAGAACAAAGTGTTCTTGCATTGAGGGGGGGCTTGGTCAGAGTCCCAAAGTCCATCTACTATCTTAGTGTATTGCCTTATAAATATATGCATGTAGGTCAAGACCTCTATTTTTCAGAATTAATGTATTTACATATGCACAGACCTATGCTTGTACCACTATCCATAGCTTTGCTTCCTAGATCTTTCTTCTGTTTCCTTTTACCTTCCTCCTTACCCCACCATCATGCTTGTCCTCCTTCCACCTATTAGTAATTCCTCTCAATTAGATTGCTGTTGCTCCATCTGCTGTCTGAAAGTGGTCATAACCCCAGGCTTGCAGAGACCCTCTGAGAGCTAGTCACAAGACCTCACCCTGGGGTTCCCCCGTGCTGCTATCCACCTTGTGCCTACAGTCTAGGTTATTTCTGCTCCACAGCCAGGCGGAGAGTGACTGCATCAGCCATTACCTTCCTTCATCTCATGTACTTTTAAGCTTCTTCCTTCATTCACCTTTACTCTTAGCATCGTCTGTCTACCTACACCTTGTCATTCCTTATTGGTAATGTGCTATCTTTCACAAAAGCTTTAACATTGGGCATCCTTAAACACAAGAGCTGTAGAGACTAGGAAATACACCTCCCTCTGGGCTTGAGTTCTTGTTAAGGTTGTCTCTGCCTTAGCCAAGTCCCCTCTAGTATGTCCTGCTTATTTCCTTTTATCTCTTGTTTTCCATCTCTAAAACAGCTTTCACTGGTTGTGACCCTCTACTGTGGTACCACACTCTATTACTATGGGCTTCTAAATGTGCTCTACCTACCATACACATTTGTTCACACACTGTCAATATTATACAGTTTCCATGGGATACAAGGAGCTTGAAGCAGGATGAACTTTGATGAAAAACTCAGAATCTGTTGGAATGTCACAGTAAGAGAAACATTTGCATTGGAATCAACAAATAAAAGTATAGGAATTAGTTGGATGAGATAGTGGGAAAGAAAGAAACATGAACAAGTGTGTGACTACTACTTAAAATACATATAAATAATTTCTGATTCTTTAGTTAAACGATCATTAAAATATTGGGGGAATTTTCTTTAAAAATCTTTCCAAGTTCTGGAAAGCAAGGGATTGTTTGTGTTATATTCAGATAATGAAGTATAAAGATAAACTAAACATAAATGTTAAGAAATAATTCTAAAAGGGCAATGGATTATAAAGATCTACATATAACCTCCTCCCTGGGAGATGGACAACAGAAAAGTGGGAGAAGGGAGACATCAGATAGTGTAAGATATGACAAAATAATTATAATTTATAAATTATCAAGATTTCTTTAGGGAGGGAGGAGGTGGGAAGGAGGGGGAAAACTGAAGAACTGATGCGAAGGGCTCAAGTAGAAAGCAAATGTATTGAGAATTATGATGGCAACACATGTAAAAATGTGCTTGACAAATGGATGTATGTATGGATTTTGAGAATTGTATGAGCCCCCAATAAAATGGTTTTTAAAAAGAGAAATAATTGTTACTAGAAATAGTCCACAATAAATAACAACAGCAACAAAACTATTGATCACATATCATACTTTTCTAAATTGCTTTTTAAGTACAATACTGGTGTTTTAATGGCACAAAAACAATTGACACAGTGAGTTCATTGACTTGGACTGAAATAATATGCTGTGCCTGAAAAATCACCTAAGGTGATATCAAATTCATCTGTGTGGTTTAATGCTGTAGGTCAACCTTTAACAATATAGATCAATCCTCAACATAAGCATTAAATTCCCAAGTCTATATAGGACTTCAGATTCACTGTTTTCATTTTGGGAAGACCTGGAATGAATTCATCCTCTGAGATGAAGAAATATCTCCTGTCTGACATGAATGCCAACAAAGGAGGCTGAAGAAAACAGAGTACCCTCAATTTAGAGTGGGTCCTGTATTTAATGCAAACACTCAGATTGGAGCATTATTTTGAGGCCACAAGGAACCACTTAGGGTAAGAAGTGTAGGCCAAGAAACTGACATGCCCTAATCAACATTATCTACTGCTAAGTTTCAGGTCACAGATTTGCCAGAGAGAAATACCGTCCAGTTGAGGGAGCTAAAACCTGGGAATACTATCTTTCACGTTTATGCACGACCAGGAAAGCTATCAACATTTGGCTGGTGTGTGAACCAAATTCATTCAACCAACTCCAAAGTTTCTAGACTTCTGCTTCTTGTGTGTAAAGAATGCATTAATTTGACTTCAAGAAGCTTGAGCTACAAAATGGTATTAAAGATGCCTAGGGTATTTTCATTATCCAGGTAAAGGTTAGATAGGACTTGTGGGGAACACTATGTCCAATAGCTGAGGGTTGTCTATAATGTAAGAGCATGGCAGGGTAGGGGAACAAAGACGGGGCTTCATAAAGCTTCGTGATAGCTATTGCTATCAAATGGATATATGGTTTAATCCACTGGATTACTGGGATGATTTTCCTTCTATGACTTGGTACTGGTTATGTAAGGCGTCAACCTCCTAGTTTGGGACTTGGTCCATTGGGATGGGCAACAGAACTTCCTGAGTAGAGTCTGGATATAAAGCTCTACCAGAGGACATGGATTATCTGTTTGTCTAGTGTCAGCATTTCTTCAGCCCTACAGTCTTCTTTATTCACTTCATTCAGTCAAACATTTTCTATAGATTTCTGAAAATGGGAGCTTGAGCTCTTTCACGGTTTAGAAATGTAATCGTATAAGGGCTTCATTAACAGAATGAATCTGATGGCAATGTATCCAGTTGGTCAATATGTGGGAATTATTTTTTTATGGATGGTGATACTTAGGTTGGTAGACGCACTCCTCATTCCTAATGACCCTTTGCACAACAGAAGGAAATCCTGCCTTGTCTTTCACTATCTCCACAATGCCTGACATAATTAGCCCCTGTATTGTTAAACTACACTCTATTGTTAAAATACAGCCATTGAAGATGGTTCTATTTTTTGTTAAACTTAAACAAATAACCATGTTCTTTTCTCTGGACTATTCCATTCCTGTAATATGTCCCATGTATGAGGGAATAATACCTCAACATCTTTGATTTTAATGACATTTTTCCTGAACTTCTTCTAAGAGACAAAAATACAAACTCACTGTGATAGAAAGGACTGAAAGTCATTACAGCCTAAAAGGAGAGGGTAGAGCTGTCCCCATGGGTTTCTTACACTGGAACTATGTGTGGGAATAGAAAGTCTTATTTTTCTCCAGTGAAGTGGCTGGAAGTTTTAAACTACTGACTGAGCAGTTAACAGCCAAATGTTTCATTAGTGCTCCATCCAAGATAGATTTGTTTATTCTTCTTCCTGTCTGTGGTGTAGTCAATATTCTGCACAAATAACACAACAATTAAAATAAATTAATTTTTAGCTTTACTCATTGTCCACTTTAAAAATATTGGATATGTTGTAATGAATATACCATGGTCTGGTTTGAGCCAAGCTCCCCGTGTTGATTTCAACACTTTAAGTGGATCCTTTGCAGAAGATTTTCTCCAATAAAATATGTTTTTGGATTTATTGACAGTTTTTGCCACAGATTATGGATCCAAATAAAATAAAAACTCTTTTTTTCAGGGTAGCAATAATTAAACTCACAACTTTCTTCTAGTTCTTAAACACTTCCTCCTCCCCCACCCCACCCCATTATCATGATACCAATTCTACCTTGAAAACCTGGTTAGACCACAGTATGCACAGTGGTGCAGATGGGAACTGGAAACACAGGGAATCCAGGACAGATGAACCCCTCAGGATCAGTGGTGAGAGTGGTGATACCGGGAGGGAGGAGTGGGTAGGAAGTGGGAGCTGATCACAAGGATCTACATATAACCTCCTCCCTGGGGGATGGACAACAGAAAAGTGGGTGAAGGGAGATGATGGACTGTGTAAGATATAACAAAGTAATATTAATTTATCAATTATCAAGTGTTCATAAGGGAGGGGGGAACAGGGAAGGAGGGGAAAATGAACAGCTGATGCCAAGGGAAAAAATCATATCATTGTGAATGAGCGGGAGTTCGGAGTGGAGACCCAGACCCATATGATTGTGATTGGTTCCCTCTTTCTATCCCACCTTCCCCTTATCCTCATGGTATCGCTACTCTCATTATTTGTCCTGACGGGTTTATCTCTCCTGGATTCCCTGTGTTTCCAGTTCTTATCCGTACCAGTGTACATCCTCTGGTCTAGCCAGGTTTCAAAGGTAGAATTGGGATCATGGTAGTAGGGGGGAGGAACAATAAAGAGCTAGATGAAAGTTGTATGTTTCTTCAGTGGTACACTGCATACTGACTGGCTGCTTTCCTCTCACAACCCTCTGTAAGGGGATGTCCAGTTGCCTACAGATGGATCTTGGGTCTCCACTCCGAACTCCCCCTCATTCACAATGATATGATTTTCCCCCTTTGATTTCTGATGCCTGATTCCATTGACAACTTGTGATCACACAGGTTGTTGTGCTTCTTCCATGTGGGCTTTATTGCTTCTGAGCTAGATGGCAGCTTGTTTATCTTCAAGCCTTTGAGATGCCAGACGTTATATCTTCTGATACCCGGTCATCTTAAGCTTTCTTTACCACATTTGCTTATATACCGCTTTGTCTTCAGTGATCTTGTCAGGAAGGTGAGCATCATGGAATGCCAGTTTAACAGAACAAAATGTTCTGGCATTGAGTAGAAGCCCAATGTCCATCTGCTAACTTAATACTAAAACTATAAATATATGCACATCTTCATATATAAACATATTTACATGTATACATGTCTGTATTTAGATATCTCTAAATGCCCTTTGCCTCCTAGTTATTTGCTCTATTTTCTATTCCTTTCCTCATGTCCCACTCTCATTCTCAGACTTCATTTGGGTTTCAGTAATTCCTCTTAGTTACTTTGCTCTTTGTCAAGGCCTACCTGGTTTCCCATTCCCTCCTTGCCATTGATTTTGGTTCCTTTGCCCCTGCATTTGTTAACACATATTTCCTTTCCCCCAAATCCCCCTCTCCCAGATACCCCCGGAACTGCCAGTTCCATTGTTTTTTCCTCCAGATTCTTTGTCCTACCTACCTTATCTAGATAGACCTACATAGATAATAATATGTACAAAAAATAAGACAGTACAAAGCAAAGCAACAAAAGAAACGAAATAACAAAAAGAAAAGCCTGTAAATCAGCAGTTCTCAACTTGTGGGTCGTGACTCCTTGGGGGTGGGGGATCGAACGACACTGCCACAGGAGTCGCCCAATTCACAACACTAGAAAAACTATAGTTATGAAGTAGCAACAAAAATAATTCTATGGCTTGGGGGGGGGGGTCACCACAACCTGAGAAACTGTATTAGAGGGTCGTGGCATTAGGAAGGTTGAGAACCACTGCTGTAAATAGTTCAAGGTCTGTTTGTTGACCTTTAGGAGTGTTTTCTGGTGGAGTGTGATGAGGTGCCACTCCTGGCCCCAAAGTCTATTTTTTATATTCCCTTGGGACTCAATGTTCTGCTCCCCTTGTTGTTCTGTCACACACCTTTAGTGTTTTGCCTCGGTGTGGTGGGGTCAGATTGGACACAATTCCCAGTGTCTCCAGTGTTGTTCCCCATCATGCTATGGGTCAGTGAAGGATGTTGTGCCATGTAGTGGGGCCAGCCCTATGGACCTCTCTATGCATTGGCTGCTCTGAGCTGGAATATCGTCTTCAGGACTTGGTGGCCCAGCATGTGCCCTGCTCTCCCTTTACCTCCTTCCTTTGCACCTGTGTGCTCTGATGAGACATGTCCCTTTCCCTGAGCTGTAGTTTCAGTGTGGTCCTCTGAAGTACATTCTTCTTGGTGGGGGGGGGGGGTGGCGGGGAGACTGTCCAGGTAGTTGGGATTGTGGCCCGCCCCTCAAACCTCTCTATTGGTTCCCTTCTTCATGCTAGTATGTTTCATTCGTGTCATGGAGCACCGGGCTGAAGTGTGGCCCCTCTTTCCCTGTGGAGATAAACAATACCCTCCCCTTTGGTGGGTTAGTACCCCGTTGTCCTTTTTTTTCCCTTTTGCCCTCTCATTTTGAATTGGCTTCCATATGTATCCCTAGATTTGGTCTGACCCCTGCCATACTACCTAGACCTTGCCCAGGAATGTTTGTATACACTAGCTTTTCCCCTATGCCACTTGTGCATAAATAAAAATCTTGATTTAAAATTATGCTCAAACTATTAGGAATGCTCTTTATTAGTTCAGTTGTAAGAATTTAATTTTCTTTGTTCTGTTTTTGAATCAATACTCAAGGCTATAGTCTGGGATCTTCCTTAGTAATCTCTTTACATTCTATTAACTTTAATCAAGAAATACCTCTTTGTCATATGTTATTAATTTGATTTTCTTCCATCTTGATACCATGTTTTTTATTATGCCTAGTTTTCCAGATTAAAAAAAATAGTATCTTTACTGATTTTAAATTACCCAACAACATCCCATTATTCTGTTTGAATAGCTTGCACTATTTTTCACATTAAGGATGCTTATAAGTGCCAAAAGACAGACCAGCATTTTTATGGTATTATCTTACTAGATCATATATAACAACCATCTGATATCACCACAAATTTCAGAAGTTCTACATCCATCTTGGATTCCTGGCAGTTCCGTTGATCTGGAATTAAAGGTGTCTCTGAGTTATTTTAGCATCATTTTATATTTGTGTCATAATGATAATAGTTTTAAAATTTGAGAGTTAATTTAAATGTCTCTTTTGTAGAATTCACATTAATATGCACATCGACCAGTCTGCAGACAAGTACTTGTTTTCCAAATTTGGGAACATAGACAATTCCCAATGTGTTTGTTTAATCATATTAATTAATATTCAGTCAGTTATTGAAACATTGTTTATCCATAATACTGTACAGTACATTTGAATTTTTTATGCAATTTGTTTCTTTCTTTCTTTTGTTTTTAAAGAACAGTTTCCCTTTTTTTTCAGGTTTGTTTCCCTTCAGCTTCTAATCTTTGCTTAGGCTTTGGAGATGGTCGTCGGACTGTACCTGTAGGTGTAAAATGGGGTGGGAAGGTTTAGACTTCATGTGAAGGTTCTGGGATTCAAGTCACTGGTTCCTGACAACCTTGCTGTGAGTAGCACAACTCACAAAATAACATGACTTCCCATACAGCTTGGGAAGCATATATGCACTAAGGCATTCGCTATGGAAATGTCTCTGAAGGCTGTGGTCTACATTGTTCTCTATTACAAAGTTCTTCATGGCCTTGTCTCTGGGCTCACAGCAGGCACAGTTCATGCAGCAAATAGTGTGTCTGCAGCCAGTGGCTTTCTTGGCATGACCATTGTTATGTCTTTCCTTTTTCATCGCTGAAGAGAGGATGTGAGAGAAAGGGCAGTCCCAGCTCCTTCATTTGTTGATGTCATGATAGCTCCTCAAATGGTTGATAAAAGCCCTAAAACAAACAAGTTTCCAGTCTTCAGTATCTCTAGTTAATATTTCCAAATTAACTTGTTTTTAAACTATATATTCAATTATTTGCTATGGAAGGTGTTGCTCCACACCCACACACAGAAAAAATATAATGTAGACGATGGTGTTTATAGTAGAGAGTTTCTATCATAAACTATTACTATAGGATACAGATGGACATTGGACAGTCCAAATGGGCAGTGATGTTTGCTATGTAATCAACTGGCAGACGTGTCACAAAGTTAGTAGAAAAGAGAATTAAAGGTAATGGAAGTTTTGTGCACAAATTCTGAATGGTGTTCATATTGGTAAGTCTATGAGATGAATTGAAATCTTTGGAGAAGTGAATGTAGATGGTTCGAGAATGACAATAATGACAAAACCCAAAGGTAGACTTTATGGAACACACAACCATTTGTCAAATCCTTATCAAATGAAAGTTGATCAGAACTTTAAGCTGCATCTTTCTTTTCACACATGTTTGAATGCTTAATCCTCAGATGAAGCTGAATATGTGGACTATTTTTGGACTCAGTGACTGGTGAGGGTGAGGCCGTGGATTTTACCACTGAAGGATGGGCACTGCTGGGTGTTTCTCAGAAGCAACTCTACAGAGATGTGATGGTGGAGACCTTCAAGAACTTAGTGATAGTAGGTATGAATAGCTTATTTCAAATTAATGCATTATTTACCAAATACAGGTGATTGTTGCCTCCATCACTGGGATAAGGGATAGGGATACCTGGTTAAATATGACAATAAAGTTAATTTTATCTCAGTTCTGATTATATCCAAAGTTTCCCATGATCACAAATCTCTACATATTACAGTCTGCCACTACTCTGTCAGTTTTGCACAATATTAAACTTCCATGATTTTATTATGGAAGCTACACAAGTATTTCAAATACTAGCAGTATTACCCATGCTAAACAGGTATCTGTGCAACTGTGCAACTTCCCAACTGAGCAGACTTGTAGTAAGGAAGAAGTGTTCCACTTCTGGAATATAAGCCACTGGTAAACACCGACTCATAATGGAACATTCTCTGATACAGTGACAGAAGAAGAGCCCCATGCAGTTAAAAATATCCAAAATCTCATTTTTCACCCACAGACCAGGATGTCAATATCAAATTTCTGATGTTCCAGTTACCACACAATGTGTACCACCTATGTAACCATAGTATTAGTGCATTTATTAAATGTTTGAAAGGGAAAAAGTAATTTATTTTGCAAATTATTCACACCTGCATACTTTTTGAAATCTTGAAAAATCAAAGTATTGAAACAGCTTCAGGGAAATGTTAATAGGACTTTTTTTTTCTGTCAGGAGCAGTATGCTGGTAAAATCTATTTTGTTCTCTCAGAGTAGTAAGAGAAATGTCATGGGAGAGGGCAGAAAATTCATTCAGGATCATTGTGTCACGAAAGCATTGACCAACTCTTTATGGAAGAAATTTTACTTGATAAATTTGTAAGTAAAAGTCTCAATTGCCCAAGAACATTCTGCACAAATGCCTGCCCTTGCATTTTCATTAATTTTAGACATTACTACAACACCTGTGTTCATGAAAGAAAAGAAAACCACATTCATCTTTAGTGTTACATCTGCCCTGTGCACCATAGCTTTTTAATTTGCTCTTCTAATTATGAACTACATATGTTACTGTTGTTGTTAATCTTCAAGGATGCTTAATTGCTAATTTCTCTTTGAACATGGTTAAAACATCAAAAAATATTTACACGACAAAGTATTTCTTGTCTCATAGCTACTTCTTGTCTGTGTATAATGCTGTTCTTTTTGTTTCCTACTGTGAACTTCAATATGCATAATTGGTTCTGCTTCTCATATGTTAATGATTAAGAAAAAACTAACCACTGAAAATGTAATGGTAAGATTCTTGAAAAATGATACAAGTACCTCCATATTACAAAAAATCTGTAAGTTTCTTGGAAGTGTAAAGCAAGATAACAAGAACCCACTTTTGAGGTGAGTGTAATTTATTTGAGAGAGAGCAATGCTCCAGATTTGAGTTGGAAGGATATATTATGTTATTTAAGTACATGTATGAGGAAAGAGACCGAAGCGAGCATTTTGACATTTTAAGTACATGTAGAGTAGATGATTAAGTACTCATCTAATAGCAAAATGAGGCAATTCAGAACCTGCCAGTGTCTCTAAAGAATCAATCCTTTGGTGATCTCCTTCTTTAATACTTACAGATAAGCCGCTCAGAGCCAAAATTGTCTTATCATCTTATAATACCCTGTCTTTACATGTACATGTAGGAATATGTTGTTTATATATATAAATATGTAAAGATATAAATGATATAAAATAAATATCTGTGCATAATCAACACACCGTCTACACATATAGATCACCTCATATTAAGTTGGTGTTCAACGTTCTTTTCACCAGCACTATGACTTAGTAGCCAACACCTAATTCACCTGGTGTAGTGGTGAAGGAAAAAAAAAAGTCACTTTTCATCATTAGTGTTACATCTGCATTGTGTCCCGTAGTTTTTAATTTGATCTTCTAATTAGAAACTGTACACATTATTGTTAGTGATAAACTTCTAAGATGTGTTTAATTGCCAATTGCTCTTTGAATATTGCCTGCTAACCACAAGTTTGGCAGTTCTAAACCACCACCTGTTCCAAGGGAGAAACCTAAGGCCTTGTACTGCATTGAAAAGCTATCATCTCAGAAAACTACGGGTAAATTTTTACATGCACCTGAAGTGTTGAACTGAGTCATAATCCACTCAAAGTGAATTTTGAGACATAGTTGGTACATCAACAAACCAAAATCCATGAAAAAATAGAAATTATTCCAGAAAACATTTAATTCCATCTCATGTTATTGTAGATGAAAATAAATGTATGTTTGTATATATGCATATGCAGTCACAGAAACATAAGGCTTGTGGTGCATGATATTAAGCATTTCATTGCTAACTGAAAGGAGAGTGGTTCTAACACATCGGCCACACATTATGAGAAATACGATATTATTGTTCTGATAAAAATTAATATTCCTATCTACCTTATAGCGTCACAATGAGTAGAATGACTAAATTACAGCCTATATCTCTATCCATATATCTATTAGAATATAATATAAAAGCATATGCATTACAAATATGGTTGCATATACAAATGTATAACCTATACATATATTAATTCAATTACCAAAATTATGACTAAAGAAATGGCACTCAATATAAAGTGTCAACATTTATTTTAATAGTACACTTAAAATATTTATTGCAGATATATAGTTTTAATCCCTGTGAATTACTTTTAAATATTTAAATATATTTCTCATATGCCCACTTATATAATTTCTCCATATTTTATTAACTCACCAACCATTATGATTGTATCTGATATTTAAATTTATGATTTGTTAGATAATTGAGATAAATTGTGTATGTTTACTATCTATGGGCATAATAAAATGGTAAAAACCTTCTTTTTACCTGCTTGTTTTAGTAGAAAGTATTTGCCCTTGATATCCTCTAGAATATATGAAGTAAATACTATTCATGAGCTCTCCAGTCAAATTGGAATTCTTCCTGAATTAAAAAGACCAGAACACTTATATCCCATGGAACATCTTTGGGATGGAAAATCATTCAAGCATTTACCTTCACTACAGCATAACAAGCAATTTCATACTCAGTTCAATGCTGACAAGTTTAACAAAAATGGAAAAAACAATATGAACATTACAATAGAATTTCTAAAAGAAAGCAAAGGTGACAATAAATAATATAGAAAACTCCATGGAGATCTGTCAACACTCACGGATGATATTGAAATTTTCAATGGAGCTCAATCTCATGAATGCAAGCACTGTGGGAAGGCTTTTACTCAAGACACATGTGTCATTCAACATTTGAAAACTCACAGCAGAGGAATGTGGCAAAGCTTTTCTTAGAGCCTCAGGTCATACTAGACATATGCGAGTTTACACTGGAAGTAGGCCTTATAAACGTAAAGACTGAGAAAAAACTTTTACTAGATCTGCTAGCTTTACACAACATATGAGAATTCACAGTGGGGAGAGGCCTTATGAGTGTAAGGAATACAAGAGAACATTTACTCAATCCACAAACCTCAAAATACATATGAGTATTCACAGTGGGCAGAGGTTTTATGAGTGTAAGGAATGTGGAAATGCCTTTAATAATTCCTCAGAACTCAATCAGCATATGAGAATTCATAGTGGAGAGAAGACATTATTACAGTAATGAATGTAGGAACTAATTTATTCAATACTCACACCTCATTAACCATATAACAACTCAAAGTAAAGGGAAGACTTATGAATGTAAGGAACATAGTAACAGATTTAGGAATGTAAGGAATGTAGTAACAGATTTAGTGAATCCAAAAACTTCACTGTACATATGAAAAACCCATATTGCAGAGAAGCATTAGGAATTATGACAAAGCTTTATAACTCTTTAGTAGTGTGTGCGCTCAATTTTCTCATCTGCTGACTTCTATAGATGCAACATAAATTTTATGGATCATTAATTTTATTTATATACAAATATTTTTATGACCTCACCAATATATAGGAATTTGGTAATGTTTTATACACTATTTTCTAAAATTTTATTAAAGAATATATTAATAATCCTGTACCACTATTTTCTGAACATATATACTTTTATATGAATAAATACTTGTGGGGATCTAGCTGTCATATGGTATGTGTATTTATAACAAGTTAATATCAACTCGTTTTTAAGTAACTGTGAAATTCTGTGATCCAATTAGTAGTGTTTCAATGTAGTTTCTGCTGGAATCACACAGGCTACTTTCTGGATGAACTCAAAGTACTATTTTTGTTAGTGGTACCAGGAAAGGGCATTCTGGAGGTGAATCACTGTACAAAAACACCATATATGTTGAGGTGATGAATTTGTCTATAGCAATCAACTAGAACAAAGTCCAACATGCTTTAAGGTGTCAAAGACCCCACAGACAGCCTGGTCTCAATCTAGGACACAAGAGTTTTCTTTTGTTTTCCCAAGAAGAAAATATGACTTTTCATGATCCATGTAAATGATGTGGCTGCTAATCCTAGAAAACATGGTTACTGATTGATAGCATGTCCAATGCACTGTTACTGGTAAAAAACAGACTTGGACATGTGCTTCTGAGCCAGTGGGTCACAGTAATCAGCCTTGTATATTTCACTTGACTACCATGTCTAAAGTAATTTTTATCTTCTTTGCACCAGTTTAAGTCTTTTTATGCCCAAACAGTAATCACAGTGACTAATACTGGATAATTGGAATGAAAGATTTCTTTTGTTTTGTTTTTAATCATTTTATCATACAACTCTTATCACAACCCATACATATATCAATCGCGTAAAGCACATCTGTACATGCATTGCCCTCATCATTCTCAAAACATTTTTTCTCCACTTAAGCCACTGGCATCAGTTCATCTCCCCCACCTCCACTCCCCCCACCCTCTTGAACCCTCGATAATTTAAAAATTATTTTGTCATATCTTACACTGTCCAACGTCTCCTTTCACCCACTTTTCTGTTGTCTGTCCCCCATGGAGGAGGTTATATATAGATCCTTGCAATCGGTTCTCCCTTTCCACCCCTTCCTCCCTCCACCCTCCCAGTATTGCCACTCGTAGCACTGGTCCTGAAGGTATCATCCACCCTGGATTCCCTGTGTTTCCAGTACCGAACTGTACCAGTGTACATCCTTTTGTCTAGCCAGATTTGTAAGGTAGAATTGGGATCAGGATAGTTGCGGGGTAGAAAGCATTTAGGAACTAGAAGGAAGTTGTATGTTTCATTTTTGCTACATTGAAACCTTACTGGCTCATCTCATTCCTGCGGCCCTTCTGTAAGGGAATCTCCAATTGCCTGCAGATGGACTTTGGGTCGCCACTACGCACAGCACAGCCCCTTATTCACAATGATATGATTGTTTGTTCTGAGGATACCTGATACCTGATCCCTTTGACACCTCAGGACCACACAGGCTGGTGTGCTCCTTCCATGTAGGCTTTGTTGCTTCTGAGCTAGATGGCCACTTTTTTACCTTCAAGCCTTTAAGACCCCAGACCCTATATCTTTTGATAATCAGGCACCCTCAGCTTTCTTCACCACATTTGCTTATGCACCAACTTTGTCTTTGGCGATTATGCCAGGAAGGTGAGCATCATGAAATGCCAGTTTAATAGAACAAAATACTCTTGCATTGAGGGGGAACTTGAGTGGAGCCCCAATGGAATGAAAGATTTCTTATCCAACTGGGCATACTCAGGAATCTTGACTCCTCCTTCAAGATCCTGACTTCATTTTGTTTTCAATTTATTAGGTCTGATCTCGGCCCAACATTTTTGTATCTTCACTTCCACTTAGTTCATGGTTAATTGAGTTTATTTTTTAATGAGGAGGGTGCCATTTTATCACCTGGGGTTTCTCCAACCTAAACTTTCAAAATATTAAGGTCCAGTCTCCTGAAGGACAAATCACAGATCTTTTTTATTCAGGGAGTTTCCTGATATTTGTATATTTTTCATTTAGTCATTTTATGTTCTGGTGAATGCCAGGTATAGGTTTTTGTGTATGTGTGTAATTTATTGACATTTGCTCATTTCTCTTAGTTCAAAAATATCAGGTTAAGAAGTTTATTTATCTGAGATAAAAGACATACGTTTAAATTCATATTTTTGATGAGGAAATTCTCCACTCAGAACTCTTTTCAAATGATTGAATTTCAGGGGAAAACATGGCTGCCTGAAAGACTCTTTTAGCAAACTCAACCAATCTCAGTCAGAATATAACTATAACGTATATTATTTTTATTCTCTTTTTAAAAAACTTTAATCTCCCACCCCGCCCAGATAACCCAGAACTTCATATAACAGCAAATCCTTCAACTTGGCAACTAACCAGTGCTGCCATTTACCTCTTAATGACCTCCCCCTGATTAGAAGCGCCCCTTCCCCACCACTAAAACCTCAAGCCTCCATTCCTACTGGACCTCCATTTCCTTTCTGGGACCCCTGCATTGATGATGGCTATTTGGTGTGACACAGAAACCCAATGCCTCTCCACTATGTCCCATGTGACACTGACGCTTAAAGCTGCTAAACAGTGTCGCCCCCCCCCCAAAAAAAAGGGGGTCGCTTTCTTATAAACACAGTAACATTGATCTGTTGCGCTCTTCATGTACTATATAGGGAATTGATATGTTAATCTTTTAGATTACTTACTAGATATACTCTATCTATACCACATTCACCACTACCTCAAGACACACCCCTCATTTTCTCAGTGACACCCTTTCACATAAACAATCAAGTACTAGAATACCTCTTGAAATTCCCTTTTCTAATTTATAAAAAAAACATTATACTTAGTCAGAAGACCACTTATGATTATAACATCGCTTAAACCCTACCCTTGTGCTAATATATCCTATTCTCTGTATCTACTCATCTATTAAGATTTCTTCATCTCTGCTCAACAATATTTAGTTATCTGTTATTCTCCTCTAACTCAAAGATCCAGCACCACATGACCTCAACACAGCCCTCAACCCTGCATACTACCTATATTTGAAGTAATATGCCACAACAATAATAAACTTCCATACTTAAGTAGCTTTATAATATATATATATATGTGTATATATGTATGTATATGCACCACATCTGGTATTTATATCTCTGGTTGTTGTCCTACATTTGGCATGAGTGTATTCCTATGTCTATTCAGAATCTGTGAAGATTTTCTCTACTCAGTAGAAATGGGTATCCAGAGAGGATGTACTGGTTACCCTCTTTATATTTCCCATATCACCATGTTTGAAGCTTAGCTTTGCATATCTTTCCCACCAGTGATGCCTTATTGTTGTGTCACTGGTTGCACAGTGCATCTCAGTGCTTGGGCAGCTATATCATGATGCTTCTTTGTTAACCCCAGTGGAGTAGGGAATTTAGCCCTAGTGGTGCTTTGACAGAAACGTTTGATAGCTAAGGACATGGTCTGTGTGCTACTCCTACCAGTTACTTCACTGGGAAGGACAATGATACGTTTACAGCCTGAGAAACCATGAAAGGGGCAGCTACCTAGGGTGCTGAATGAACTCCATGAGAGGGGTCTGTGTGGGGTCGTATCAACAGTTATACTCTGGGCTCCAAACAGAAAGACAGCGCTTGAACACAGGTCTGCTTTGCATTGTTTGAATGACATTCCAGAGCACATTCACCATGCCTTACTCACCATAATCAGGGTGTCATAATTCTGAGGTCTTGTTCACCCTCTATCTTTTTGCCTTCACTGCCTTTGCAGTTGGTCTCTGGCATGCTTTCCCTGATGCAAATCTCATTTCCCTGAGGTGCGTCTTCTCTGTGTCAGCTTGGTCAGGCCATGATACTCAGTAGATTGGCAATCATGCTACCTTGTAAATTTGAAGCCCTTGTTGTGTGAAGGCTTATTTGTTGGTCTGTGATCCCAAATTACTCTAGCAAAGAAGATGAGACTGCTACCATTGAGATTTAGCGCATTGGAAGTCCTAGAGAAGAGATCTTCTCAGTCGTACATGGGAGATGTGAGTGAATATAGAGCCAATAGAAGGGTGTTAATTTTTCTTATATATTATGGATATTGTCTTCCATTTGTATAAGTCCACCAGGGTGAGCTTATGTGATAAACCATGTCACAAATGTAGGTTGGAATACCAACCCTTTATCCAGTAAAGGACTAACACCTCTGGTTGGATGTCACCCTGATGGATGCCCTGCACGGTCTTTTATTTTATCTGTTAGCTAGGACATGTGTTAGTAAGCTTGTATGCACTTTCTCAAAGTACACAAGGAATGAGGGAGCAGAATAAGCACTAAGTTCTCATAACAAATGGCCTTACCCGGAAACTCAAGGTGTTGGTCCTTGAGAATGATTTGTCTTCACTTTCGGCAGTCCATGGTGCTGTCAATGTTTTCTGCCATTACTATATTCTAACACTTTGATTCTTCTTCAGTCTTCCTTTCTATGCACTGAAGAATGTATAACTTTCACATTCCTTGGTCACAGGAAATTGAAAATACTGTCTGCACACTTCTTTAATTTCCTTTTCTCAATTGTGTTTTAAATATATTACATGCCCTAAATCAATGACACTACAAGCAGAAGAATCATATGCTCCAAGGGGATGATTGATAAAGTTATCTGCATTAAAGTAAAAAAAAATCTGGAAGGTGAGAAGAGGTGAATAGAAAACACAGAGTTAGGGGTGGATGTGGGGGTCACACTTAACCCTAGCTCAATCTAAGAACAATTAGTTCTTATGACATTGCCCTGATCAGTATGTGCCCTTTTGAAGGAACCACAGGTGTGGGTGCTACAGCAAAGTGTGGTGAAGAAATGAGATGGTATCTTGCTCTCAGAAAGAATGGTGTCTGGGGTCTTAAGCTTTGTTTTTAAACAAGCTGTCATCTCAGTGTAACGTCAACTAAGTCCACATGGAGAAGAACACCAACATGCTGATCAAAGGATTGCCAATAGTCACATTCAAATCTAAGGAGAGAATTGTATCAGAGTTTAATTTTTTAACTCTGATTTTGAGAAGGCTGTGGATGACATTTGAAGGCCAAATACATTTGCGGGTTCTACACAAGGAATAAGCTTCTGGTGATTTCTCTCTGACCATAAATAAGGGATGGGAATAACCTGGTTATCAGACAGAGTATTAGAGAGATGATTATAGCAGATTGAAATAAAAAATCTGACTTGAAAGTTAAAAACTTGTTATTTGATCTCCCTATTGATACACTTTCACCTTAATCTTGTTTTTTAATACTTTCTGGTTTTGGTTTCCAAATTGAGTTTATTTCTTTACTGTTGTTGTTATTGTTGGCAGCCTTCTGAGTCTGTTATGGATCTTTCTATACATATTTGGTATATAGAACCCAGTGTGGGTGACTCTATAGAAACTATAGCTACATTAAGGGTTCCTGGTGGGAGATAATGAGGAGTTGCTATCAAGAAATTTAAGCAAAAACAAACAAACAAAAAAGAAATATAAGCCAAAAGAAAATGTTTGAAACTGATAGTCATTTGCATGACAAGATACAACTATTGAATGATGTGATATCTGGATTAGTTCTCAAAATGGTTTGAGGAAAAAGAAAGAATCAGAAAATTCCAAGGCTTCTGCAGGCATACTTTAAAATCCTCAAGGTAACATCTTTGCTTTTCAACACTTTTTTTTTTGTTGCATTTCCAACTCTTTATTTTAGTTTTGTTTAAATGCATTTTATTTTTAGACAACCTACACGACATTTTTTGTGTTTTTTTCTTTAAAAAAAAAGCCTCTGCTCCAAAAAATCAAGGTCACCGCTCCAAGTCAAGGTCACAAGTCCACGCAGAGCTCATGATGGCATCAGTTCCGTTTGTCTCGGTCCTGGTGTCCTGTGGGCGGACCGCAGACAGCTAGGAGGAGGGGCCGTCGGGCGGTCGGTCGTGCGTTGCCCACTGTCAGCACTTCTCCATCTCTAAGCCGTCCTTGAAGAAGATCATGTACGGGGTCCCGCCGCCCTCGCGGTAGTCCAGCAGGGCCACCATGCTGTCGGGAATCGTGTTCTCGCCCTGAAAGAACTGGTACTTCTTGAAATTGGCGAGGATGTGCTTGATCTGCTCGGCAGCCCCGGTCATAAAGGGCTTCATGCGTTCCGGCTTCCGCTCCTCCAGCTTGCCTTTGAGGGATTTCATGTAGTCCTTGATGTACCTCTTGTAGGCCTCCTTGGTGAAGCTGGTCTCCTGCAAGTGATGGTTCATGACGATGTCCACGTCGGTGACCACCTTGTGCTCGGGCCCGTAGCCCTCGGGGCCTTCGGCGGATGCGTTGCCGCCGATGAGCGCGTCATAGATGTGGCCTTGGGCCCTGCGGACCATGGTGCCCTCCACTTCCAGACACAGCCCGCCCGTGATCTCCCAGATCTTGTACACGTCAGAGAACAGCTCATCTCGGCTGATGAGGTCCCGGTAGATGATCATGACGGTGGCGAGAGGGCGGTGGCTGCGCTGGCTTCGGGCAGCTCGGAGCTCCAAGAGGACAGCGCTGAAGGGAGCGAAAGTTACAGTTGGCGCTGGGGGAGGGGCGGCCGGCGCAAGGGGAGGGGCATCTGGCAGAAGGGGCGGGGTGCTTTTCAACACTTTCAAGATGTCTTTTGAAGCAGATTTATCTACTGTCATGGTTCACTTGATCTCTTGACTTCTGCTTCCATGGGCACTTATTGTGCATGCAAGCAAGATGTAATCATTGACAATCCCAATATGTTCTAAAATTCTCATTATGCTATGTATTGGTCCAGTCACATAAAATGTAACTTTCTACCCACCCCAATGGGAAGAGAATGACTTTCTGTTTGTGAAACCCTTACAAGTGTTGTATTTATTTCTTTCATAATGAGCATGTGTAACAGAAAGCATACAAGTCTACTTTTGGGGTGAACTGGGTGTAATCTATATTGAATTTTGAAGATATGGATTTACTTGCTGTATTCAATATACACAGGGCAAACAGATTGGTATGTACTGCTCACTCTCTATCTCTTTTAAAGCTCAGTACCTATTCGGGGCCCTCATTGTGTTTAAATATCTTAATTATATGCAGAGGTTCATTATCTGTATCAACTTTCTGGGGTCATAATTCTTTGTAGTGTAGTAATTACGTAATGATGTCAGTTTTAGAGTCTGGTCGAGTAGTATGCTCAGTGGGTCTATTAATCAAGAGATGGTGGCTTCAAACTCACCAAGTTTCCAATTGAGAAAGGTGAGAAGTTTGCTCCCATAAAGAAATATTTTAGTTTTTATCAAAGTACCTGATACTTCCTCTTGAGTGGAAATGGAATGGTCCACGTGTACTTTATAGGAGAAATATGTGGTTTTTCTAATCCCAGAAAGAATTACAGTCATAAAAACTCACAGGGGCAGTTCTACCTTGTCCTAAATAGTTATTAGTCTGCTCTGATGCAATGGCAGTGAGAATATTTTTACTCTTATTCTGGATTATGGTATATAATGAAAACATTTTCAGTTGCCTGCAGGGATGTGGGTGATTTTTCTGTTTTCCTGATAGTAGGACATGCAATAGGGCCAGTAGTTTGGGGATCCTATTATGGACAGCATTGAGGGAACTAGGGAGCAATTCTAGTCTGTCCAATGATTGGCTATGAGGGGAAATGGACACAGTGTTACTGGGCTTGATTTATTTTATGTTGATGATATAAAATGAAACTCTGATGGATCAGTTGTGATGGTATCATGTGTGAAGACATTCCATGGTAAAGGGATTCAGGCTGTTTGGTAAATCCTTTACTCCCTTCATAAGCTTTCTGAGATAAAGGTAAAGGGATTATCCTGAGGTATAGCAGCACAGCCTTTCATCTCTGAAAGCATTATAGAGAATTGAAAAGAGAGATGTAGGACCTGACTACAGCAAGAAAGGAGACCTGGATCAGAGTTCTTCTGTGGACCAGCAGTCCCTACACAGTGAACCTCCTAGATCCAAGGTAATGTTGAAGCACACATACACATACACAGTGCTATCTAAAGCAAGTTAATCCCACAGATAGTCCAAGCAGACAAGGAACTTGCCCCAGAAGCAACAGAATAAGAGAGGCTTATCCTATGGCTGATAGGCTACGTAACATAAGCCACAGAATTCTACCCACCTAATTTATAAGAAAATACACTTTAAACGGAAAACCCCCCAATTAGTGATGATTCCTTCAAAACACACTTAAAAACTAAGAAAATGTGCTGGACTCTTCTTCAGAGCTCAACACTGAACACATCTGGTTGGATGCCATTTTTGGAAGGGTATTGCCCATCCCTCTTCCCTTTCACGTTCTTCAATGTTATTGAAATCACTTGGGTTTATGGAACAGTCGGTTTTTTGTAATGGGTTAGGTTCTTTATCGGCTTGCTTGGCCAGCATTCTCAGAAGGTTAACGGTTACGATAATGTCAGCCTAGGTGACAAGTAATGCCATCACATCCATGAAGAGATTTTCTGTCAGCAGCCAGAAGTGGGAGGTGCTATCCTGGTGGGTGTGGTTTCCCCCAGTATAAATGTAAGTGGATTCTCTCTGTAAGCTGTGCAGATTTGGCCAGGTCCAGGGCCTCACCATACTTGTGCATCTCCAGACTTGAGACAGCATCTTGCCATATTTCCTACATAACTTGGATTCACCCTTCTGCATAGCCTGGGAGGAAGCAGCCTACCGTCCCACGTTCCCATCTTGGATTCCTCTGGTACTCACCTACTTGAGTCAAGAGAGTGGTCCAGAATGATATCTGAGCCTTGAAAGCCTCTACAACTGTGAATTGAAAAGGTGAGTAGTGTGACTAGAATTTTTTTCTAAACATTTCTGACACGGTGTAATGGTGGCGGGATGGGATTAAAAGTGAGGCTTGCTTCTTTAGTAAAGGGCACAGTCTCTGACACTCATGGGGAAGCACTGATTCAATAACAGTCAGTGACTAAAGGTGCGGGGGCGAAGATTTCAGAGAATGGAGGTCACCCACCCACTTGGCCTTCCCTAAGGTCTGACCAGATGCAGCTTACCCTTCATGGGTCAGGATTCCTTTTGGAGAAGATTCGTCAGAATGAGCATAGGGACCCACTCAGCATCTTGGAGCTTCCCATCCAGAGTTATGTTGCAACATGAGGCTTCATCCATTGCCCCTCTGGAGCGGCTGTCCATAGAATTTTCCCACTGTTGTTCATGGCAGCTGTTGCCTGGAGATAGAGGGAGACAGTGAAAGTCATGGTGGAGTCCTGGCTCTTCATCTCGCTGCCCCTGGTTGTTCTAGTGACAAACTCACAGGACATCTTTTGCTTGTTAAAGACAGTCTTCATATTCTAAGTTTCCAGAGCTGTTCAAGAACATTTGATATTTGGTTGTGTTTAGTTTACAGTGGCCCATGTTTGTCTGAGAATTGTGCCTCATAGTGTTTTCAAAGGTTATTTTTTTTCAAAAGTCAGTCACCAGATCTATCTGTTAAAGTGTCTCTGAGGAGAAAGGAACCATCTTCTCAGTTAGCTGCTAAACATTGTAACTCTTTGTGTTATTGGGGGTTCCAAGTTTAATTTCACATTTATTCAAGAGGGAAATTGACACCTTGTGTTGTATTTATTTTGGAGGATTTAAAGAATTTTTAAAATTATGGTAAATTCTTCCTTTTAAGCTTCTTGGGTTTGCATTTGTATTTGTTTTGTTTCACTTTCTAGTAAAATTCTCTGACATTTAAGGAAAAGGCATTTCTTTTAGAATGCTGTTGTTGGTGTTGCTGAGATGACTACAAGGTGTGACATAAGTGTGGTTCAACTACAAGCCCAGGGAGATAACATAGAGCTAAATAAGAGACCGTCATAGTATTTTCACATTAGAATAGAGGCGTCTAACATACTAAGAATTGTGTAGGAAGATTTGCATTCTGGTGGTGAGAATAATTTTTTATATAATTCATGAATTCTATTTATGAATCATAAAATGTCTGTTATTGACAAGGTGTTTTAGGCTGTTCATGTTGTTAAGAGATATGGAATTGGTCCAGAATCCTACATACCCTCAGCACTGACTCATAGTTAGCCTATATGAAAATGGAGGAAATACTGGAAAATCCGTGGACATCCTCAAAATTGTAATGTTGAAATGAAATGTTGCAGTTATCATGTCACTCTAGCTTAATGAATTGGTTATACTAAGAAAGTGTTTATACTACACACTGCTATAAAATCTTTGATGTAATCATTCAAATTGTTAATTTGGTCTTCAAATACCCAATTCTTTATAGGCCATTGTCTTCCTTGCAAAATGCTGACAGAGACCTGCTCTGATCTGCCTTGCAAGATGTTGATCTTAATTACAAGATGCAGGGGGGAAACCTGCCCAGATCTTCCTTGAAAGATATCGATTATCTGACTTGTAAGATTGTGACAGAAGACCTGACAAAAGTATTTCTTGCAAGATGTTATTAAGTTTCCTTGCAAGATGGTGGGAAAACATTCTCTTATCTGTCTTACAATATGTCGCTGATACTCTTTTTAAAAGGTGCTGATAGAAGACCTGGTCTGAGCTTCACGGATCTTTTTTGGAAGATGCTGATAGAGGACTGCTCTGATCTTCCTGGCAAGATGTTGCTGGTCTTCCTTGCAAATTGTGAGAGGAGACCTGTTCTGCTCTACCTTGCAAGATTTTGCTGAACTTCCTTGCAAGAAATTGATTGAGACCTGCAATGATCTTCCTTACAAGATATCGCTGGTCTTCCTTAAAGGGTGCTGATAGAAGACCTGCTCTGGTCTTCCTTGCCAAGATGTCGCTGATCTGCTTTGCAATATAGAAGACCTGCAATGATATTTCATGCAAGATGCTGCTGATCTTCTTCAAAGAAGCTATTAGAAGACCTGCTCTGGTCATTCTTACAAAGATGTGGAAGATATTCCTTGGAAAATGCTGTGAGGAGACCCGCTCTGATCTTTGTTGAAAGATCATTAATTTTAAAATTATTTTTAAAATCAGATTTTTATTTTGAAGAATGTTATTTAAAAATACTGGCCAATTAACGGGTCGTGCAAGTCCAAATATTGACCCGTGTGGGTGTGTGGGTGTGTGTGTATGTGTGTCTGGTCTAAACCTGAGACAGAGGAGTCATGGCCAGGCAGGGCATAACTGACAGGCAGACACACAAACTCAGATGGTCCAAAGAAAAAACAGCATAATCCGGTGGTAGGCACAACATGCCAATAATATAGACCTAGAAGCAGCTGCTGCATGAGATGACCTGGAAAGCTTTTTCGCGCAGTACTCTTCCAGAAAATTGTTCCCAGCACGACTCCCAATGCACAGAGGGGAGGATCTATTTTGTGAGTGGGATCAATCTGATGTGCCCTTCCCTGAAAACGCCACTGATTTCCCTGCAAAATTCTGATAGAAGACATGCTCTGATCTGCCTTGCAAAATTTTGCAGATCTATCTATCAAGATGGTGGGAGAAGACCTGCCCAGATCTGGCTTGAAATACGTCATCAATCTGGCACTCAAGATGGTAAAAAAAGACCTACTATGGTGTTCCATAACAGGTCGCTAATCTTCTTTGCAAAATGCTGGAAGAACCTACTGTGATCACTTTTTCAAGATGTCGCTGATATCTCTTAATGATGATGAGAGAGGGCCCATTCTGATATTCCCTGATCTGCCTTGCAAGATGCTGATAGAAGATCTGCCATGATTTACCATGCAAAATGTTGCAGCTGTTCCCTGCAAGTTGCCAGAACCAACCTGCTCTGTTCTGCCTTGCAAGTTTGCGCTGATCTTCCTTGGAAGATATCCCTGGTCTTCCTTAACAGGTGCTGAGAGAAGACCTGCTCTGATCTTCCTTTCAGGATGCTTCATATCTGCCTTGCTAGATGCTGATAGAAAACCTAGTAATATCTGCCATGCAACATTTTGCAGATTTCTTACCAAGATGCTGATGCAATACTTGCTTGGACCTTCCTTGCAAGATATGCCTGGGATTCTGATTTTTCATGCATCATTTTGCTGAACTTCCTTGCAAGATGTGCCTGGCCTTCTGATTTACGATGCAAGATATTGCTGATTTTCCTTGCAAGATGCTGATACAAGACCTGCTCTGATCTTCCTCGCAAGGAATCCATAATCTTGCTTTAGTTGTGCTGAGGAAAGACCCGCTCTGATCTTTCTGGCAAGATTTTGCTGATCTGCTTTGTAAGATGCTGACAGAAGACCTGCTCTGACTTGCCTTGCAAGATGTCGTCGATCTTCATTGGAAGATGCTGAGAGATAACCTGGTTTGATAGTCCATGCAAAATATCCCTCGTCTTCCTTAAATCGTGCTGAGATAAGACTTGTTCCAATCTTCTTGCAACACGCTTCTGATCTGCCTTGCAAGAAGGTGATGGAAGACGTGCTCGGATCTTCCTTGCAGATGTGGATCATCATGTTTGCCATATAGAAGACCTGTGCTGGCCTTGCTTGCAAAATGCTGCTGATCTTCCTTGGAAAATGCTGATAGGAGAGCTTCCCTGGTCTTCCTGGCCAAATGTGACTGATATTCCTTGCAAGATGCTGGGAGGAGACCTGGTCTAATCTACCTACCAAGATATTGCAGTTTCTCCATAGAAGATGCTGATAGAAGACCTGCACTAATCAACCTTGCAAGACATCAATGATATGCGTGGCAAGATAGCAGACCTGCTCTGATCTCCCTTGGATGTGGCTACTGATCATCCTTGTAAGATGCTGAGGGCAACCTGAGGGAGATGTTCCCAAGTGCGCATGCATCTCCTTCTTCAACGTGTCTGAGCCCAGTTCAGGCTTCAGAAGGCCTACAGGTGGGTGAAAAATTATCGCTCCTACTCTCTGGAAAATTTTGGGTATGTATGGATAGGGTTCACTTCTCCTTTTACTCTTTTAGGTTTGCTTCAAAAGGTTTGTGGGAAAAATAGGACTTTTATCAATATTTCAATATTGCACAACAAGACCCTGGCATAAGCAGAATGCTACGCCCTTAGAGAGACATGTGTGGGGGGGCCCTTAATGTGTGTGTGTGCTTGCACATCATACAGGGTTGTTTGCGTAGCATGGGTTTTAGCAAACACCTCAAGAGTCTGTCAACCAGTGGTGTAGGTCATGCAACCAATGTGGTACATTCTCATGTGCTTATTTACATATGTTTGTCAAACTCACCCTGCTCATAAGGAGTTCTGCATGCTGTCGACCTGCTCTGGCTCCTCTCTGGTGAAAAAGTTCACCTCTTCTTACTGCGGAATATTATGGGTGCTCTTTCATTGTTCAAAAGTTTCATGATTTTTTAATTATTAATTTTAACATCGGGTTTATATGCAGAATAATGTTTTTTAAAGATCCTGCTGGATGTTCCTGTTGGATGTACGCAATGTTGACTCCTGTGCGTGTGTATGTGTGTGTTTGTGTGAGTGTGTGCGTGGGATTGCACATCACAAAAGAGTCTTTGTGTAGCGTAGGATTTACCAAACACCTTGGAAGTCAGTCTAGGTCAGGCAAACACTGTGGTACCTTCTGATATGCCAATTTACATGTCTTTATCAAATTGGTGCTGCTCCTAGGAGCAGTGCAGGCTGTCAAACAACTCAGGCTACTCAATGGCTAACAAATTCACCTCCTCCTGCTGTGCAATAATTCTGGGTCGGTTTCATATCTCACATGTCTCAGGATTTTCTTTAATTATTAATTATAAAATCAGATTTTTATGTTGAAGAATGTTATTTAAAGAAATTGGCCGATTATCTTGCCGTGAAATTCCAAATGTTAACTGGTGTGTGTGTGTGTGTGTGTGTGATTGTATGCTGTAATCCTGAGTGAGACAGATGACTGACGACCAGGCAGGGCCGTACCGACAGGCAGACATAGAAATACAGGTGGTAAAAAAAACACAACAAAAAACAAAGCCAAATCTGATGGTAGGCACAACGTGCTGATAATACAGTCCTAGAACCAGCTGCTGCATGAGATGACCTGCAAAGCTACTTCACACAGTACCCTTTCTGGAAAATGTTTGCAGCACCACTCCCTAACCCACAGATGATAGGATCTTCCTTGTGAGATGGGATCAATCTGATGTGCCCTTCCTTGAAAACACCACTGATCTTCCCTGCAAAATGCTGTTAGAAGACCTGCTCTGATCTGCCTTGCAAAACTGCTGATCTATCTAACAAGATGCTGGGAGAAGACCTGCCCAGATCTTCCTTGAAAGATGCCGTCGATCTGCCATGCAGGATAGTGACAAAAGACCTAATATGGTGTTCCTAGTAAGAGGTCGCTAATCTTCCTTGCAAGATGCTGGGAGAACTTCCTCTGAAATCTCTTTCGAGATGTCTTTCATATTTCTTAATGGTGCTGAAAGAAGTCCTACTCTGATCTTCCCTGATCTGCCTTGCAAGATACTGATAGAAGACTTGCCATGATCTCCCTTGCAAGATGCCGGAAGAAGCTGCTCTTAATTGTCTTTCAAGATGACCTTCATATTTCTTAAGGGTGCTTGTAGAAGGCCTACTCTGATCTTCCCTGATCTGCCCTGCAAGATGCTGATAGAAGACCAGACATGATATTCCTCCCAAGTTGCTGCAGCTCTTCCCTGCAGGTTGCCCATAAAAAACTGCTGTGAACTGCCTGGCAAGATATCTCTAGCCGCCCTTAACAGGTGCTGAGACAAGACTTGCTCTGATCTTCCATGCAAGTTATCCCTGGACTTCCTTTAGAGATGCTGAGGGAAAACCCGCTCTGATCTTCCTGGCAAGATTTTGTTGACCTGTCTTGCAAGATGCTGACAGAAGACCTGCTCTGATCTGCCACGCCAGATTTTACCGATCTTCTTACCAAGAGGCGGATACAACACTTGCTCTGATCTTCCTTGCAAGATATGCCTGGGCTTCTGATCTGTCATGCAACATCTTTCTGATCTTCCTTGCAAGATGTGCCTGGCCTTCTGATCTGCCATGCAAGATATTGCTGATCTTCCTTGCAAGATGCTGATACAAGATCTGCTCTGATCTTCCTTGCAAGTAACCCCTGGCCTTCCTTTCGAGGTGCTGAGGGAAGACCCGCCCTGATCTTTCTGGCAAGATTTTTTTTGATCTGCCTTGCAAGACGCTGACAGAAGACCTGTTCTGACCTGCCCTGCAAGATGTCGCCGATCTTCCTTGGAACACGCTGATAGATGACGTGGTGTGATATTCCACGCAAAATATCCCCCGTCTTCCTTAAATCGTGCCGAGATAGGACCTGTTGCGATCTTCTTGCAACAGGTCTGCCTTGCAAGATGGTGATGGACGACGTGATCTGCCTTGCAAGATGGTGATGGAAGACGTGCTCGGATCTTCCTTGCACATGTGGATCATCATGTTTGCCATATAGAAGACCTGCTCTGGTCTTCCTTGCAAAATGCTGCTGATCTTCCTTGGAAGATGCTGATAGGAGAGCTTCTCTCGTCTTTCTTGCCAAGACGTGCCAGATATTCCTTGCAAGATGCTGGGAGGAGACCTGGTCTAATCTACCTACCAAGATATTGCAGAGTCTCCATAGAAGATGCTGATAGAAGACCTGTGCCAATCAACCTTGCAAGACATCACTGATCTGCTTGGCAAGATAGCAGGTCTGGTCTGATCTCCCTTGGATGTGACTACTGATCATCCTTGTAAGATGCTGAGGGAAACCTGACGGAGACGTCCATATATGCACATCCCTCTCTGCCTTCAAAAGGTCTGAACACAGTTCAGCCATCAGGAGTCGCATATGTGGGTGAAATAATTCTTCCTCCTCCTCTCTGGAAAAATTTGGATAGGTAGGCATAGGGTTCACAACACTTTTTTCTCATCTTGTGTTTGCTTCAAAAGATTTGTAGGAAAAATGGGACTTTTATGGCATACGCAGAATGCTACACCCTTAGAGAGACATGTTTGGGTGGCCCTGAATGTGTGTGTGTGTGTGTGTCTGTGTGTGCTTGCACATCATATACGGCTGCTTGCGTAGCATGGGTTTTACCAAACACCCCGACAGTCTGTCACCAGTGGTCTAGGCCAGGCAAACACTGGGGTGACTTCTCATGTGCTTATATACGCATGTTTGTCAAACTCACCCTGCTCATAAGGAGGTCGGCATGCGGTCGACCAGACTTGGCTCCTCTCTGGTTAAAAACTTCAACTCATCTTATTGCGGGATAGTATGAGTCCATCTTTCATTGCTGAAATCCGTTATCTGATTTTTGTAACTGTTAAATTTTAACATTGGGTTTATATACAGAATAATGTATTTTAAAGATACTGACAGATGTTCTTGTTGGGTGTGCGCAAATGATGACTGCTGTGAGTCTGTGTGTGTGAGAGTGTGTGAGTGTGCTAGCACATCATACAAGAGTCTCTGTGTAGCGTAGGATTTACCAAACACCTTGGAAGTGAGTCAACCAGTGGCCTAGGTCAGGCAAACACTGTGGAACCTTCTGATGTGCCAATTTACAAATGTTTCTCAAATTGGAGCTGCTCATAAGAGCTGCACTGGCTGTCAACCACCTCAGGCTACTCAATGGCTAACAAATTCACCTCCTCCTAGGCTGTAATAATTCTGGGCCTTGTTTCATTTCTCACGTTTCAGGATTTTCTTTCATTATTAATTTTATAATCAGATTTTTACATTGAAGAATGTTATTTAAAGACACTTGTGATTTTCTTGCTGTGCAAGTCTAAATGTTAACTCCTGTGTGAGTGTGTGTGTGTTGTGTAAACCTGAGTAAGACAGATGACTGATGACCATGCAGGGCCCTAACCGGCAGGCATACACAGAAACTCAGGTGGTGCAAAAGACAGAGCATAATCCGGTGGTAGGCACAACATGCCAATAATATAGACCTAGAAGCAGCTGCTGCATGAGATGACCTGCAAAGCTATTACGCACAGTACCCTCTCTGAAAATTATTCCCCGTACCACTCCCTAACTCAGAGATGATAGGATCTTACTTGTGAGATGGGATCACTGTGATGTACCCTTCCTTGAAAACGCCACTGATCTTCCCTGCAAAATGCTGATAGAAGACCTGCTCTGATCTGCCTTGCAAAATTGCTGATCTATCTATCAAGATGATGGAGGAAAACCTGCCCAGATCTTCCTTGAAAAATCCAGTCGATCTGCCATGCAAGATGGTGACAGAAGATCTAATATGGTGCTCCTAATAAGATGTCGCTAATCTTCCTTGCAAGATGCTCGGGGAACTTCCTGTGAACTCTCTTTCGAGATGCTGGGAGAAGACCTGGCCACATCTTCCTTGAATGATGCTTTCACTCCGCCATACATGATGGTGAGAGAAGACCTACTATGGTGATCCTAGTAACAGGCCGCTAATCTTCCTTGCAAGATGCCAGGAGAACCTGCTCTAAGCTGTCTTTCAAGATGTCTTTCATATATCTTAACGGTGCTCAAAGAAGGCCTACTATGATCTTCCCTGATCTGCCTTGCAAGATACCAATAGATGACCAGTCATGATATTGCTCGCAAGTTGCTCCAGCTCTTCCCTGCAAGTTACCAGAGAAGAACTGCTCTTGTGTGCCTTGCAAGATATCCCTTGTTGCCATTAACAGGTGCAGCGAGAAGACCTGCCCTGATCTTCCTTTCAAGATGCTTCCATCAGCCTTGCACGATGCTGACAGAAGACCTGCTCTGATCTGCCTTGCTAGATGCCGATAGACGACCAGCCATGATCTTCCTCACATGTTGCTTCCAACTCTTCCCTGCAAGGTGCCAGAGAAGAACTGCAAGATATCGCTGGTTGCCCTTAATGGGTGCTGAGAGAAGACCTGCTCTGATGAAGAGAGTACAGTTCCTCAACTGCAGCACAAAGAATTGATGTGTGCAAACCACCATCCCTGCCCAGGTCCCAGAGTGAAACCGCTGGTTGTGGGGACGGTGCCCACTCCTGATGATGAGCCGGCTCTGTTCTTCCTTGTGTGAGCAAACTGCTGCTGCATCCAATGTCTGTGTGTAAGCTTTGCTTTTGCTGGTGATCTCAGACATTGGTTTAACAGAAATTTGCTGTTGGGACGACCTTACACTACAAAAGAAGGGAAAATACAACTGGAAGGAATAATAAGTTTATTCTTATAAATCTACCTTTTAAATTGAAACACAAACCATAAAATACATATATGAACTGAACTGAAATGAAAACCCTTAATAAGTTAATAAAGATATTATAAATAATATAATAAATGATGTCACAGAAAAATATAACATAATTAAAATAAAAACAAATCGTAAATTCGATGGCTGCCAGGATAATGGCAAAATATAGCAGTTCCTGATAAGGTTATTAAAAATGATCAAACAAAACACAGATTACATAGAAAACAAACTAATGGAGATAACTACCAAAAATAGGTTACAAATTAAGAAATTCGATATTCATAACCAACAAAAACCAAATGAATTCTTAGCCATAGTAACCCTCTAGGACATAGTATAACTGCTCCTAAGAGATTAAGACCCTGTAAATCTTTTTTCAATTGAAAATTTTATTATGAAATATGTAATATAATATATCAATGTTAGATTTCTTTTTTCATGTACAACATAATGTTATAAAAATTATTTTAAAGTATTGGAATAAAAATATTTTAAAACATTTATTCAAGAATTAAGATCTCTTAACATTTTTAAAAGATTTTATTAGGACCTAATCCATTCATCATACCACTCTATAGTTCAATCATATCAAGCAGTGTTGAACAATCACTATCACAATCAATTTCAAAGTATTTCCTGCCTTCCTGAACTCCTTTATATCAATTCCCCTTTATTCCCCACCTACCATGCCATAGACCCAGGAACCCTTATTCTAGTTATTGGCTCTGTAGTTTCACCCATTATGCTTTCATAAATTGAAAAACATAGAGACATAACAAGGAGTCAAAAAGGCTACCAACAATGACAAAATAAAACAATAACTTCTATATGGAAAAAACACAGAGAAATATTAAAAACCAGACAAGCACAGATTATATCAAAAAACGATATCAAATGATACGTTTTTAACCATTCAAGTCAGATTTATCATTTTAATCTTCTATAGACAATACTCTGATCACCAGGTTATTCCCATTTTTCAAGTATGATTAGAGGGAAATCACAAGAAGCTTATTCCCTGTGTAGCTCCTGTAAGTGGATTTTGAGCTTCCACTGTCGCCACAGTCTTCTGCACACCAGAATGTCACAATTCAAGCTCTCATACTTTCCCCTCCATGGATTTGGATTGTATGATTTCCAGTACTTGTAAATTGTTTTAGAGTCTCAACTTTCTCCTTTGGGCTGGCTAGTGGTTTTCAACTGCCAACCTAGCCATTAGCATACCAAATGTAAAATCCACTACACTACCTGGGAAAGTGGATATTTACATGATCTTTATTTGTATATATCATTTATTATTTATTTATTACTCTTTCCCCGGATTGTTTAATAGCCATGTAATTGTAAATTAATTAGGAATGATATATTTATTTAATTTTAAATGTTATAATTTTAACAGTTTCTGAATTTTTAAAACTAGAATAATATATATCTTTTTGGTAATTACAACTGGCTGACCAAAATTAAACTCAAATTTTCTGCACCTCACTTCATCAGACAAGTTGTTAAGTGCTTTTGAGTCAGTTTTGCGGATAATGGCTGTGTATACTATAGAACAAATACATAAACTTGTAAGTTTGAACCATCCCCTCTTGATCCTAACTTTGAGACCCTTTTTGCAGCCACTCTGGGTGCGCATCTAATTCAGGGTATTTCTCCATCTTGCTGACACTCTACACAGAGTGGTCCTCCTGAACACATGTGCAAAATGTGTGTGAAATCTTCCCTGTTCTCAATTCTAAAGAGCATTCTGATTTCATCCACTTGGGACACAATTGCTGTTTTTTGGAATCAAAGCTGTCCTTCAACTGTGAGTTCCCTTCATCGTGACTCCGGTGAATGACCTGACGAATGACTCCACCGACCAGGCAGGTCATTCAATTCACCTGTTCCCAGTGTCAGGGACCCTTCTGTGCCTAGAACCCTTGTTTCTGCATCAAGGGAGCCAATGGTGATGCTTGCTGCATCACTAAGGAAATATCACAAGTTTAGGCCCCAGAGTCACCGAAATTATTTTCTCAGAGAAGAATAGTCAATCACGACCCACAGTGCAGAGGGAGCGATGCAGAGAGACACCTTGTGAGACACCTGACCCTGGGCTGCAGTAGAGCAATGAGCTCAGGACTGTTAAAACCATGCATTACACGCATGAATCTGTACCTGCCTGTATTTCATTGTCATCAGATTTTGAGTAACAGGATGAAAATGCTGTGATACTCTGTTTCTCAAGAAGGAAACAGGTCAGATAGGATGATCATGAAGGCTCAGAATCAAATTAATTTGTTTTGCAAGCAGAGAATGTTAGTCCCTCCTTCAAAGTCTGCAGCGAGGAGAAAATTTAGAGGAGGAGAAGGAGGAGGAGGAGGAGGAGGAGGAGAAGAAGAAGAAGAAGAAGAAGATTATTATTATTATTATTATTATAACCTGTCCTTGGGGCGTCAGAGACACATGAAAGGAAGCCTTAGTTCCAACAGGAAATCCCTGTCATCCATCTGTGCCTGTCTAGGGCTGTGTGTCTGTGCTCAGTGGGTCCTGCGCGCCCCCTGCTGCTCAATGTCTTCCCTGCAGGGGAGGTTTGTGTTTGGGGCTCATACTGGCTTCACCTCACTGTGCGCCTTGCACAGTAATACAAGGCCATGTCCTCAGTAGTCAGGGAGCTCAGCTGCAGGGAGAACTGGTTCTTCGATGTGTCTCTGGTGATGGAGAGTCGGCTTGGGAAGGACGGGTTATAATATGTACCACCATTGTAATATATCTCTTCCATCCACTGCAGCCCTTCCCCAAGGTTCTGGCGGATCGAGTTCCAGCTGTAATCACTGCTTGTGATGGAGAAACCAGAGACAGTACACGTGGGGGACAGCTTCTGGGAGGGTTTCACCAGTCCTTGGCCTGAGTCCTGAAGCTGCACTTGGGAGAGGAGGCCTGTAAATGAAGATAATTGTTCTCTTTCAGTCACTCGCAGTCACAATCATCCCTATAGATTCCCCATTGATGTCTCAGACCCTCGCCTTGGGGAACTGTCACCAGGCACAGGAGAACCCATAGCAATGGCATCTTTAGACTGCAGCGGTGCTTTCCCAAGAGACCCACAGTCCTGTCAGAAGAGAACGGATAGTCTTCAGTGCTCAAGGGTGGAATTTTAACCTAATGCTTAGTGAACGATTTGCATGTCAGGGAGCCCTGACCTTATAAACAGAGAACGATAGTGAACAGACTCCCCTTTTCCTTGGACCCAAATGAAGGGTAACTCTTTGTTTGAATCTTATGCATGTTAGTCTATAATGAGAGATCATTCTCCTTAGGACGTATGTGGGGAAAGGTCAAAGGAAAGCCCAGGTTTTCTGAGCTCACTGTCTCTCCTTCCAGCCCCTCATAGCCCCTGCCCTGCCTTGGGCTCCTATAGGTTCTGTGCCCCAGAGAGAGGACAGGATATAGTGGGTTGGAAGTATCAGGTGGACACCAGAGTATCTTCATCACTCCACGCTCTGCAAATGCCTTTTCTTCTTTACACCCTGGCAGTTTCTTATCAACCTCCCCAACGTCTTCAGTGGTTTTCTTTGGGCCATTGTCATCACCAACTCCAGCACGCCTACAAATAACACAGACAGCACATCCCAGCTCCTGATAGCAGAGGTCAGTCTTGATATAAATAAGGAGATTCAAGGATCCATAGAGTCAGGGAGGATGTTTCCAACTTGAGACTTTGGGCTCTATGAAAGAAAACTTTCAACTCTGTGACTTCAAAGTCTGGGCTTTATTTTAACTCTGGGTTAAAATAAGATCCATCTAGGCAACCAGTCCTTAAAATTTATTGGACCCCATAGACACTGTTTTCAATGCCCCTTTCAAAGGGGAATCTGGTTCATCTAAAATGTGAGCATTGCCAACCCAATTCAGCCTCTTCACTTGCACCCTGGGCACAGACCTCTGATAACTGCTCTGGGATATAAACCTTGAATTGATTCTCTAGATTCTAAGATTCACTCATTTTGTAAACTGTTATATAATTGACTTGGGAAGCAATAGCACTCTCTGTAAACACGCAGTTAAAACACCCAATTCCCATTCAGACTCCTTCCTCATTTCTCTCCCTCAAAGAAAAGTCTATTTCCCCCTAGATTAGGATTGACCACACTAATTTTCTTCAAATCGGTTATAATATTTTAAATTTATACATAGGTATATATATTTAAGCACCATGAAAATTCAAGAATAATGTTACAGCCCAGAATTTTCAGAGGGGAATTTTCTGGCCCAGAATTTTCAGAGGGGAATCAGTCACCGCTTTGCAACAAAGAATCATAGTTTTCACCAATATCCAAGTATACAAGCACAGGACACTGACATGATCACTTAGAGATCATTGAGTTAGTTCCGTTATCACCTAATCGTTGTCATTTCAGCCAACTCTATACTCACAGCCTCTGTTGCTGCTTGTTAGCTGAACAGTGTAAATTCCACACTGTGACGTAGCTGCACATGAGTCCAAGTCACCTTCCTGTCTGAATGTGACTGCCATGGTCACTTCATGACTGTGGTTGGTCTGGGACTTATTCTGTCCCATCTATTGACATTATCCCTCTGTACATAACTTCCCCATGAGATCTACTAAACTTATCCTGAATGAGCTCATGAATACTCACTGAACTATGAAGGACCAATATTTGGAGCTCTAAACTCAGATGAACAGAAATTGTTTTCCAGTGTCCCAACCACGGGATGAGATTTGTCAGTCATTTAATCAAGGTGAACTAAGTACCTCAATATTCCGATATGTGGAAATGATAGAAAATATGACTCCAGGGAAAATCCAATCCATTTTTCTCAAGTTGTGTTCTGTTAATTGGTAAACAAGAATAAAACATTGTGGGTTAAAATTATATCTAGTTTATTATTGTTTGCTTTCTTTTTAATTTCTGACTCTATGACTAAAAGATGGCATGGAGAAGAAGGTCCCATTCCAGGTCTTATCTAGTGTCCGACTGAAAACCTCACCAGCAGGATGAAGTCTCTTCTTCCAAGATGGCTTTGTCTTAAGTCTGACAAGCTTCCCTGGCTTAAACTAGGAATGCATACAGGACTGAGGGCCAGGACCTTATTCTAGAACCTGGATCTCTCCTTTGGATGGAACTTCCTCACAACATGGTGCCTGAGTGTCTCCTGAAATTCATTAGATAAAGTGAAAGTTGCATTGAACTTTATTGATTTTCATTTCTATTTAAATAAAATTAGAAAATAAAGTTATTTAAATTAATATCCTATATAAAACCTGACCTATTATAAGTACCTTGGCGGGCTATTCAATCAACACCACAAGGGAAACCGTACAGAAGAGTTTTACTCAAGAAAAAGCATCTATCCTTGCTTCAAAAACAGGAGCACACTACTCCAGGAGACACAAATATGTCCTCTGAAGCCCATCCCCTCTTCTGTCCTGACTGTCAGTCACCGGCTGAGGATGGCAGCAAGACTTAGGAAGGTTAGATTTTAGACCTATATAACAGCTGTGATGAGCAAATGTGGCTTGAGGATCCCATTATGCTTTTGCTGGTCTATCCTAGACTGAGTAAATTTTAGAGAAATTTTAACCATCCTATATCCTCTCCTCCCAAATACCAGTTACTGGGGAGGGGTTTGCATCAGGGCTGACAAATCCTTCAGGTTTGCCTTTTCCCCTCTGCATGATGTGCCTTCATGTGTGGCTTTCTGCTCTTTGGAAGTTAAAGGACATTTCCTCATATTACAATGAAATGTTTCAAATTCAATGTTTGATACAAACCCACACTTCCAGAGAAGTCGTCAAGATAAATGGTAAGATAGAGAGGAAGCCCCGGACACTGCAGAAAGCCAGCTTTTAACTCCTCTCTGCTCTGTCTTCTTTAACTGAGTCCTGGGGCTGAGGGTCCTGAGCACTCACTGAAGTCCAGTCTCTCCCTGTAGGGAGGTTTGCATACAGATTCTTAATGATGCCCTTTCCTGCTGCTTTGTTACTCTGATCCAAGTGTGTATGCTTCACTTTCAGCCTGACCATTTGAATATGGAGGATGTTCTTGTCATTGTCTCTGGTGACTGCAATTCAACCATGCATCAAGTGTATATAGGATTTAGTACCAGTAACTGAGAGACACTGCAAGCCCTCCCCTGGCACTGGCCAATGACGCTCATGTCAAAATTGTTGGTGGTGAATGCGGAGACAGGTCAACAGAGTCTGAGAGAGGCCCTTGCCTGCCTCATGTCTCACTCAGACTCTACCAGCTGCACTTTGCCCTAGACATCTGCAAACGTAAAGACATCCTGCCCGGGAACCCAGCCTCATATCCATTGTTTATCATATTGTTTTCATTACTGTGATTGAAACAAGGGAATCTCAGGCCAGCAAACTCCACTGTTAGTTGAGTATAATCATAGCTGTTTGGTGAATGAAGGGACCTGGGCAGCCCATGCCTGTGACCTCTCTCCTAGAGTGGAGGGTTGTCCTAGGTTGGTTTTCATCAGCAGAGTAATGTGCCCTCTTGTGTATCCACCTATTAGAATGATAACTGAGGGGCAGATACACTGTCCTGAGGAAAGTAGTGGGCAATTATAATATTTGGAAACATATATGATTTCCTATTATACAAGTTACTGGTGAAACCTCATAGAGACTAAGAGGAACATGGGAACCATAAGGATTCATAAGGATTTTACCAGAATATAATCCCCCTCGTCCATAAGATATAAAGGCCTAAGTATACAAGCAAATGACACTAAAACAGGAAATTATGGCTACAGGTGGTAACCTATATATATATATATATATATATATATATATATATATATATATATATATATATATATATATATATATATATATATATATATATATATATATATATATGATAGAGAGAGACAGACAGAGACAGAGGGAGACAGAGAGTGAGAGAGAGAGAGATAGAGAAGCTATTTCCTAGAAGGGGTCAGCCATTTTTCCTGGGTCCATGATTGCCCCTGAGGGCATGCTTGCAAGACCACACCTCAGAAATAGGTTCAAAATGCCCCTTTAAGATGGATACAAATTCCCGCTCAGAGCAGCTAACCCTCACCAAAGACCTTATGGCCTGCGCCCCTATGATACACGACATCCCTCACTGACCCAGAGCCCTACAGGGGACAACACTGGAGACACAGTGTGGAAATTCCACCCGATCTGATCCTACCACACTGAGGCAAAACGCTAAGGGCATGCAACAGAACAGTAAGGGGAACAGAGCAACAAAGCCCCCAGGGAATACCAAAATTAGGGCTTGGTGCCCCATCAGACTCAACCAGAATACACTCCTAAAGGCCAAAAAACAGTTCTTGAACTTCCTACAAGCTTTTCTTTCTTGTAGTTGTGTTTTGTTTTTTGTCCTTGGCTTCTTGGTGGTGTCGTTGTTGTTTTATTTTTTTGTTGCTTGGTTTTGCTCTGTCTTGTTTTTGTGCATGTTATTATTTCCGCAGGTCTGTCTAAATGAGATAGGCTGGGTGAACAATCTGGAGCAGAAAACAATGGGACCGACAGTTCCAGGGGAACATGGGAGAGGGGGAGGCGAGGGGAAATGTAGGGGTCTTAACAAACCCAGGGACAAGGGAACAACAAGTGATCAAAATCAGTGGTGAGGAGGGTGTACAGACGCCTGGGGTGCACGATAAAGGGTAATGTAACCAAGAGGAATTACTGAAACCTAAAGGAAGAATGAGCATGATACTGGGATAAGAATAAAGTCAAAGGAAATACAGGAAAGGGCTAGGAGGCAAAGGACATTTATAGAGGTCTAAATAAAGGCATGTAAATATATTTATATATAAGGATGGGGAAATGGATCTATGTGCATATATTATAGGTTTAGTATTAAGGTAGCAAGTGGAAATTGGGTCTCCACTCAAGTACTCCCTCAATACAACAATACTTTGTTCTATTACACTGGCATTCTATGATGCTCACCTTCCCGACACAGTCACTGATTCCTGACACAATCACTGAAGACAAAGCGGGTGAATAAGCAAAATTGGTGAAGAAAGCTGATGTTGCCCGGCTATCAAAAGATATAGCGTCTGGGTTCGTAAAGGCTTAAAGGTAAACAAGCGACCATCTAGCTCAGAAGCAACAAAGCACACATGGAAGAAGTGCACCAGCCTGTGCTATCATAAGGTATAGAAGGGATCAGTTATCAGGCATCATAAGAACAAAATCATATCATTGAGAATGAGGGGAAATGCAGAGTGGAGACCCAAAGCCCTTCTGTAGGTAATTGGACATCCCCTTATAGAAGGGTCACGGGGAGGAGACAAGCCAGTCAGGGTGCAGTGTAGCAAAGATAAAACATAAAACTTTCCTCTAGTTCCTAAATGCTTCTTCTGACCACCATCATGATCCCAATTTTACCTTACAAATCTGGCTAGAACAGAGGATATACACTGGTACAGAGAGGAACTGAAACACAGGGAATCCAAGGCAAATGATCCCTTTAGGACCAGTGGTGAGAGTGACGATATCAGGATGGTGGAGACAGGGTGGGGTGGAAAGGAGGAACCGATTACAAGGATCTACATACAACCTCCTCCTTGGGAGATGGACAACAGAAAATTGGGTGAAGAGAGACATCAGACAGTGTAAGATATGACAAAATAATAATTTATGAATTATCAAGGGTTTATGTGGGAGTGGGGAGCGGTGAGGGAGGGGAAAATGAGCTGATGCCAGGGGTTTAAGTGGAGAGCAAATGTTTTGAGAATTTTGAGGGCAATGAATGTACAAATGTGCTTTAAACAATTGATGTATGTATGGATTTTGATAAAAGTTGTATGAGCAGCTAAAAAGTGGGTTGGAAAGTAGGAAGGGAGACATCAGACAGTGTAAGATATGACAAAATAATAATATATAAATTATCAAGGGCTCATGAAGGAGGGGGGAGCAGTGAGGGAGGGGAAAAAAGAGGACTTGATGCAAAGGGCTTAAGTGGAGAGCAAATGCCTTGAAAATGATTAGGGAAAAGCATGTACAGATGTGCTTCATACAATTGATGTATAAATATGTATGGATTGTGATAAGAGTTCTATGAGTCCCTAATAAAATGTTAAAAAATGATTTTAAAAAGATGGGGAAAAAAGAGTTGTATTAGCCCTTAATAAAGTGATTTAAAAACAAACAATAAAACACACTAAGCACAAGGAAAGATATAACATGTTGCCAAAAGGGCTCTTGCTGAGAAAAAGACAAGGGCTGCATGAAAGTGAAGGGGGTCTGCTTTCCTTGGATCAGCAAGAACTGCACCAGAAGATTCCCCAAGGTAAGCTCCTGAAAAATAGTGATGAGCCAAGTTTACAGTTTTAGAAAAGTATACCAATAAGTACATGTGCAGGATATGGATATGAAACATTTCACAGGGATTAGCATGAATCTGGATTAGGACAGGGCTATAATTCTTAATAAATTATGGCTCCCTGTACTTCTTGATTCCACATCTCTATTTAGTCTGGTGATGTATCTATGGTGGCTTTTGGTTCCTTGAACAAAGTCCTTCTGTTCCATGTGACTTGTGACCTGAAGGTTGGGGATGTCTTTTGTGGACATGTTTGCCTCGCCAGATTTAGTCAAAACTGATACTCATTTGGTGTACTAGAATATTTTTTCTGGGATAAATTCACTTAACAGATACAGGTTATCAGGCAGGAAAATGTGGAATAATTATGAGCAATAAAAGAGGCACTACAATATCTGTGGAAACATCTCATATCTAAGGGGAATTTTCTTGGACAGGCTGTGGAATTTACATTGTGACACAACATTAAGCAGGTTGGGCAATAATCTCAAACAGAATGTCCAATGCTCATAATGGTTCTTATAGTGTATTCTGATTCTCCTTAGCTACTATGTTATGTTCACAACAAATATAATCTTGCCACAGAAGATTAGTTATCAAAGATAACTTTTTTCCCAGAAATGGTAAATTTACTGTCATATACTGTTTGTTTCCTTTCTGTCTTTTTTTAAAGGAATTTAGAAGTAATTGGTTGACATCAATGGTCAAGAAATGTACATATGATTTCCTTTTCTGGTCCTCCTTCCAAAGACCAAATGAGAGCTTCAGTGAAAGTTAAAGAGTTTACTGAAGGGGAAAAAAAACAATGCAGGAATGGCCAATAATAATTGTAATGATTCACAAAGAACATTTTCAGAGTTTAAATGCAGAAGGATCCTGGAAATTAAAAGAAAATTCCAATCCCTTGATCTTTAATATATTGGCTGAAGTGACCAAGGCAATATCAAGGCCAATATAAAAGACTCAGTCATGTAATATTTTTGGAATGTGTTTTGCTTTGACTTTAGCTATTGGGAGAGAGAGTGAATGCTCTTCCTGGCAGCTTGTTGTTAGAGGAGCTGGGAGGAAGGAGGGTGCTTAGAGTCTTCATGAAGTATGCTGACTTTAAAAAGTCAGCTCAAAATACAGAGTAGAATTTAAACTTTTAGTCTCCACACACACACACACACACACACACACACACACACACACACTTTCATCATTTTATTGGAGGCACAGGGAGCTCTTCTCACAATCCATACATTCATTCATTGTGTTGAGCACATTTGTACATTTGTTACCATGATCATTCTCAAAACATTTTCTTTCTCCTGGAGCCCTTGGTATCAGCTCATCATTTTTCCCCTCCCTCCCTGTTCTACCCTCCCTCATAAACCCTTGATAATTAATAATTTTTTTATTTTGTCATATCTTACACTGTCCAATGTCTCCCTTCACACACTTTTTGGTTGTCCATCCCAGGGATGAGGTTATATGTAGGTCCTTGTAATCGATCCCCCCTTTCCACCCCACCCTCCTTCCACCCTCACGGTATTGCCACTCTCAGCAATGGTCCTGAAGCGATCATCTGTCCTTCATTCCCTGTGTTTCTAGTTCCTATTTGTATCAGTGTACATCCTCTGGTCTAGCCAGATTTGTAAGGTATATTTGGGATCATGATAGTTGGAGAGGAGCAGGGGAGGGTGAGGAAGCATTTAGGAACCAATAGAAAGTTGTATGTTTCATCATTGCTACACCGTACCCTGACAGGCTCATCTCGTCTTTGGGACCCTTCTGTAAGGGAATGTCCAGTTGCCTAGAGATGGTTCTTGGGGCCCTAATCTGCATTCCCCCCATTCACAATGAATTGATTTTGTGTTCTTTTATGCCTGGTACCTTATACGTTTGACACATCCTCATCCCACAGGCTGGGGTGTGTCTTCCATGTGGGCTTTGTTGCTTCTGAGCTAGATGGTCTCTTGTTTACCTCCAAACTTTTAAGACCCCAAATGCTATATCTTTTGTTAGCCAGGCACCATCAGCTTTCTTCACCAATTTTGCTTTTGCACCCATTTGTCTTCAGTGATCATGTCAGGAAGGTGAGCACACAATACTATGATATTTTGTTCTTTGATGTCTGATACATGATCCCTTCGATCACACAGTTTGGTGTGTTTCTTCATTTTGGGCTTTGTTGCTTCTGAGCTAAATGGCTGCTAATTTACCTTCATGCCTTAAGACCCCAAACGCTATATCTTTTGTTAGCCAAGCACCATCAGCTTTCTGCACCACATTTTCTTACACACCCATTTGCCTTCAGCGATCATATCAGGAAGGTGAGCATACAATAAAAAGGGTATTTTTGGTTCTTTGATGCCTGATAACTTATCCCTTTGGCACCTCGTGATCACACAAGGTAACGTGTTACTTTCACGTGGGCGTTGTTGCTTCTGAGCTAGATGGCCGCTTGTTTACCTTCAAGTCTTTAAGAGCCTAAAAATTTTGTCTTTAGATAGCCATCAGCTTTTTCCTCCACATTTGCTTATGCATCTACGTTGTCTTCAGCAACAGTTTCAGGAAGTTGAGCATCATGCAATGTCAGTTTAACAGAACAAAGTATTCTTTCATTTAGGAAGTATTTGAGTGGAGGCCTAATGTTGATCTGCTACCTTAGTAACAAACCTACAAATATATACACATAGATCTATTTCCCCATCGTCATATAAAAATACATGTACATATGTACATGCCTTTATTTAGACCCCTATATATGTGTTTTGCCTCCTATTTATAGCCTCTATTTCCTTTTACTTTCCTCTTGTCCCACTGTAATACTCAGCTTTCATTTGGGTTTCAGTAATTCCTCTCGGAATTACGTTACCTGTGATCAAACCCTACCAAGCCTCCTACACTCCCTTCACCATCGATCTGGATCACTTGTTGTTCCCTTGAATAAAATATATTTTTATTCTTAAACATTCTCTACTTGTGATATAAATTTGCACTAACTTTCAGAAACAAATAGCATTTATGCAAAAGTACACTTTCTGAGAAATAGTCACACTTCTGAAATTAAATGTCAAGTTAAAAACAAATAAATTTGTTTCACCTTCATCACAATACTAGCAATTTAGAAAGTCATTAATTTTCAGACAGCAGAAGATGGAAAGTTGTTAATAGACACCACACTCTGCAGTAAATAACATACAATGACTCTGGTGCCAACAGGAACCCAGTGGGACTGCCTGATCACCCCACACACTCAGCCCCTGGACTCACACATTTTCCACTATCAACAGGGCATACACTTGCCACTTTCATATCACTTATTTTGTGGACTATCTTTGTATTTTCCTTTGTGTAAAGTTGTATGTTTCATCATTTCTACCCTGCAACCTGACTGACTCATCTCTTCCCGTGACCATTCAGTAAGGGGATGTCCAGTTCCCTACAGATGGGCTTTGGGTCTCCAACTCTGCACTCACCCTTATTTACAATGATAAGAATTTTTGTTCCTTGATACTTGACACCCAAGCCATTCAACACCTCATGGTCACGTGGGCTGGTGTGCTTCTTCCATTTGGACTTTGTGCTTCTGAGGTAGATGGCCGCTTATTTATCTTCAAAACTTTAAAATCACAGACACTATATCTTTTGATAGCTGGGTACCATCAGCTTTCTTCACCACATTTGCTCATGCATGCATTTGTCTTCCGCGATCATATCAGGAAGGTGGGCACACACTGATATGATTTTTTGTAGTTTGATACCTGGTTCCTTGTACACCTCGTGGTCATAAAGGCTGGTGTGCTTCTTTTATGTGGGCTTTGATGCTTCTGAGCTAGATGACAGCTTGTTTACCTTCAAGCCTTTAAGATCTCAGATGCTGTATCTTTTGATAGCCAGGCACAATCTGCTTTCTTCACCACATTTGTTTATGCACACAGTAATCTTCAGTGATCATATAGGGAACGTGGGCACCCACTGATATGATTTTTTGTTCTTTGCTGTCTGATAACTCGTCCCTTCAACACCTCCTGGTCACACAGGCTTCCATGTGGGCTTTGATGCTTCTGCACTAGATGGCTGCTTGTTTATCTTCAAGCTTTTAAGACCTCAAATAATATATCTTCTGATAGCTGGGTACCATCAGCTTTCTTCAGAACATTTGCTTTTGCACACATTTGTCTTCAGTGATCGTGTTGGGAAAGTGTGCATCCTGGAATGCCAATTTAATAGAACAAAGTGTTCTTGCATTGAGTAAGTGCTTGAGTGGAGGCCCAATGTCCATCTGCTACCTTAATACTAAACATATAAATATATGCACATAGAGCTATTTCCCCATCATATATAAAATATTTACATTCCTGTATTTAGACCTCTATAAATACCCTTTGTCTCCTAGTTCTTTCCTCTATTTCCTTTTCCTTTCCTCTTGTCCCACTATCATTCTCAGTCTTCATTCTGGTTTCAGTAATTTCTCTTGGTTACATTCCCCTTACCAGGCCTCTCACACCCCCACGTCACCAATTTTGAATCACTTGTTGCTCCCTTGTCCCTGGGTTGTTCAACATCACCTTCTTGCCCCAGCTTCCCTCTCTCCCATGTTCTCCTGGAACCATAGGTCCCGTTGTTTTCTCCTCCAGACTGTTCATCCTGCCTATCTTACGTAGATAGATATGCAGAGATAATAATATGCACCCAAAAAAAAAACATGGCATAGCAAGACAAAGTGACAAAAGATAACAGAATGATGGCAACAAAAAAGAAAACCAATGACTCAAAAAAGAGTAAATTAATTAAAACAAAAAGAAAAAAGAAAGAAAAACCTGTAAATAGATCAAGATCTGATTTTTGACATGTAGGCATTTCCTTCAATTGAGTCAAATGGGGTGCCATGCTCTGGCCTCAAATCTATCCTTTGCACCTCCTTGGGAGCTCCCTGATCTGCTCACCCTATTACTCTGCCACATGCCTTAAGTGTTTAGCCTCGGTGTCATGGGGTCAGTAAAAGTCAATCCTGACACTGAGTCTCCAGTGTTGTCCCCTGTAGGTCCATGGAGCCATGAGGGACATAGTGTTTCAAAGTAGGGCTGGCCATATGGTTCACTCTGTGCATTGGTGGTTTGGATCAGGGATATCATCCTCCAGGCTGGGTGTGCCAGGTTGTCCTCCACTCTCTCGTCCTCCCCATTCATTTGCTCCCGTGTACTCTGATCGGACATGTCCCTCTCCCCTAGCTGCAGCCTTAGTGCCGTGCTCTAAAGTAAATTCTTCTGGGTAGGAGATGCAGTTGTCCATGTAGCTGGTATTGGGACAGAGCCCTCAGGGCCCTCTCCTGGCTCCCCACTCCATGCCATCAGGGTGAATTCACATCCAAGAACACTGGATTTGAGTCTCATCCCTCTTTCCCTGTGGAGAAATAAAAATAGACTCCCCTTGGGTGGGTCTGTGCCCTATTCCCCCACCACACATCTCTTTTTTTCCCTTTCTTCCTGACCCCTCCTTGTTAGTTGGCTACCATATGTACCCCTGGATTGGAAGACCAGCCACTTCTATGCAAATACTTTTTACAGAGGTAGTTCAAGCCTGTCCTATAAGGTCACTTTAGGTAGAAAATCAACTTGTTGTCAGTGAGAGAGTCTTGTTACAATTTAGGAGACACTAGTACACGCCTGCAATTGTAAATAGAGTTTCCCCTGAATCTCTTTGAGAATGGTGGGAACAAAACCAACTCAAGACACAGCAGAAAGCCCCACCTGTGCTCAGCAATGTACCTACTCCTGCATCCTGGTCTTGTTGTTTGTCTGGAGTGCTCCTTGCTGGTTGGAAAGCCCCATGCAGTCCATCCCCAGAGCTGTCCTGTAAGGGCCACACTGACTGCCCTGTCTGTGTCCACCTGCACGGAAATAGATGAGTCCTCAGTGCTCACAGAGGTCAGGGGCAGGTAGAAATGTTTCTTGCAGGGTCAAGGTCAGCACTGCACTGACCAAAAGTAGAGATCCCTGTACACCATGGTCTCTCTCTGGGTGTTGCCTGAATCTAATCAACTCAAAATGCTCTCTCCCTGACACTGACCCCATGGTAGGACCAGCATCTTCAGGAGAAAGAGGGGAAGGAAGGAGGCAAACATTTCTGAACCAAGTACATCCTGACTCAGCAGACTCGAGTCTCCTTCTGGGGAGGTCATTTTTAACCCGGAAACTATACCAAGTATTTCCCTATGAGTGTAATTGACTGATATAAGGTCTGGGATCCATGAGCAGTTTGTTAATGTCACAGCGCCAGTGCTCCACCAGGAGAGTTTTATAAAGCTCTCTCCAAATTAATTTGAATCAAGTTATAAGGCAAACAGATGAACACATGAGGTGGTTGAGGCTACTTATCAGGAAGAATTTCTAATAATACTGGGAATGGTTGGTGAGAAAAAGGCCAGGAAATATGAGCTGAGGTCTTTCTTTCCTATAAGACAATGCACCTGCTCGTTCTTCAAGGGCAGCAAATGCTGAACTCTGAGAATTTCAAACAAAACTTTATCTCATCGGCTCTATAGCACTGCTGTCACAGACTGGGCTGCTCCAGGGGAATCCAATCCAATAAAAGGCATCAGTGCTCCCCATGTGGGGAGATGCCTCCCTCTCATGTCAGTGGCTTGTGAGATGATCTCATGTTCTCAGTCTCTAGGAGACAGCAGACAGCTTTTCCTCTTCTGTTGAACTGAGAGGTACCTCTGAGACTCCTGCTCTGCAGCTGCATCAGGCTGAGGGTTTCTGCCCCTCTCAGGAAGTGGTTTCTCTCACTGTGTGTCTTGCACAGTAATACATGGCCGTGTCTGAGTCCTTCAGGCTGCTCCACTGCAGAGACATGGTGCCGATGGAGTTGTCTGTGCAGATGGTGACTTTTCCTTGGAAGGATGAGTTGTACCTGGTGTCAGCGTCACTAGGAACAATCCTTCCTATCCATTCTAAGCTTATTCCAGGTGTCTGCCTAATCCAGTGAAAATAGTAGCTAGTAAAGCTGAACCCAGATATCTTACAGGAGATCCTCAAAGATTCTCCGGGTCTCTTCACCTCTGCCCCAGATTGCACCAGCTGTACCTGAGCACAGACACCTTTGGAGGTAGGATTCAGAGATCAGAGATTCCCTCTTCACACACACACCCTCCATTCATCTCAAACCCTGTGGTGATCCTGACCTGGGAGAAGAGCAATGAGGAGAGTTAGGGTGGCAGACCCCATTTTGCAAGGGGGATGGAAAGGAATCACACTGTGGTCTCCAGCTGGGTGATGAGGGAGCTTCCCCTGTGGAGGTAACCTGTGGGTCTAAAATGGATGTCTTCCACTTCGCATATTTCTGCCCTGCCCTCCATGTCAGACTCCTCCAGCCTCTTAAACCTGGACACCCAATGCAGGGGAGGTGTGGGTCTTGAGACTGTTGAGTGGGACAAAACCTGATCCTAATAATATCACACAACACACACACAAAGACACAAACACACAGGCATTGGCACCTTAACCCCGGACAGTATTGAACTGTGCCTCTCCACTCAGTGCATCTCTCAGTCCACACTCAGGGGAGAGTGGTTTGAAACCTGGTGTGAGGCTGCAGCCTGGGGAGTCTGGGCCCTCACATACAGTCCCTCCTTACTGTCTTTGAGGAATTATGTCCAGGATAGAAAATACCTCTCTCTCCTTAGTGAAGACTGTGAAAAATCAGATCTCCCAATTGGTCCTTTTCTCAGTAGACTCTCAGGTGTGTCCTAGAGCCCAGTTCTGCCCCGTGCTTCCTGCTGCCTGAGAAGAGGAAACAAATCTCAGGGACTGTCAACTTTACTCGGAGTGTCATCTGTGCAGATTAAAGCCAAAGATGAGTGTGTCACTCTCTGAATACTCATGGCCAACGTGGCCCTTGTTACCGTCTGTCTGACAGTGTAGCTCTGTTCAGAAGAGAAGTTAAAAGTATAACATGGGGAATATTTCACCTTCACCAGTTTCATAATCTGTCCTAAATATTTCTCTGATCTACTGTCATCTAAACTAAAGAAAACCATCAGTGTGTTAACTCTTTCACTCTGAGGAGGCCGTAGAGTTCCGGGAACATCAAAAACCGCTGATGTAACAGCCCACAAAGACAATGTCCTACATCTGGGTTTTAAGAGGAGTGACTGGGGACTTTAAGCCACATGAGGTGCAGCTAATTGTTTCTCCCTTTCCAGAGTGATGATCATTGAAAACACATGGAAACCATTCATCCAATGCTGTAATGAATCATGGATATGAGTCTCCTGAACTCTATGACCAGAAGAAAGAGGTGGTGCCTTGCTAACAGTACCCACTTCTTTGGAAAAGATAGCATTAGAAGATCTTGGGTAGAGTGGGATAAAAAGTGAAACAATACACACACGCATACACACACACACACAAAGAAAATAAAAATAAAAAGACTATGCTTATTGGTTGGGTACACTTGTGGAAGTCCTGAGACTATGGCTGTCAGCGTCCCTTCATTGTGGGACTGGACTCACCCCTTGGGAAAACTTCCAGTCAAATAATCCACAAAACTACCAGAGAGCAATAGTCCTGGGCAGATACAATTACCTTAGAATAATCAAACTTCTGCGATTAAAAGGGCAACATTTATCCAGGGGAAAATTCAGAATGTTTGGAAAGAAAAGGTAATTATAACAGGAGTTTGTGAGTATTACAGTCAATGAAATGAAACAAGAGTGTATGAAAAGTTGAATGAATATTAATCTTCTCGATACAACTTCATGCAATCCACAAGAAAGTGTAAGGATAAAAATAGAAAATAATATTAAAATGTTTCCCTTCAGTTCTCCTCTGATAGGGAGAGAACACCTCAGGTTGTGGTTTATGCACTCGGGGTCTCCCAAGAAGAAAACAAGGACCCAGAGAAGATGTCCTAATTCCATGTTCATTCTCCTCCCTCTGCTCTCTGGAGTTGATGGTTATGCTAGAAACATCTAAATCTCAGTTCTCAGAGACAGGAAGAGGACTAAAAACCATGACACAGGAAACGTGTATCTTGCTCCCCATGCACTGAGTCTTGAATCTGGGTCATGCGCCTGTTTGTCCTCAGACCCTGTGCAATGCATCCCAATCTTCCCTTCATGGTGTTTACAATCTGATCTCACATAGCTTCCCTGACCTACTTTTATCGGCATCACCACATGCATTAAATAAATGCTATATTCCTGTTGTGGGGACCCAGGTACTTGACATAATCTCTTGAAGAGTGAGTCATTTTTTTCTTGTTTTTTTTAAAACAATTTATTAGGGGCTCATACAACTCTTATCACAGTTCATACATATACATACATCAATTGTATAAAGCACATCTGTACATTCTTTGCCCTAATCATTTTCCTTTTTTTCTCCTCTTTTCTTTTTTTACATTTTATTCGGAATTCATACAACTCTTATCACAATCCATACATACACATACATCAATTGTATAAAGCACATCCCCACATTCCGTGCCCCAATCATTCTCAAAGCATTTGCTCTCCACTTAAGCCCTTTGCATCAGGACCTCTCTTTTTCCCTTCCCTCCCCTCTCCCCCCTCCCTCATGTGCCCTTGGTAATTTACACATCGTTATTTTGTCATATTTTGCCCTATCCGGAGTCTCCCTTCCCCACCTTCTCTACCGTCCCTCTCCCAGGGAAGAGGTCACATGTGGATCCTTGCAATCAGTTCCCCCTTGCCAACCCACTCACCCTCCACTCTCCCAGCATCGCCCCTCACACCCTTGGTCCTGAAGGTATCATCCACCCTGGATTCCCTGTGCCTCCAGGCCTCATATGTACCAGTGTACAGTCTCTGCCCTATCCAGCCCTGCAAGGTAGAATCATGGTAGTTGGTGGGAGGAAGCATCCAGGATCTGGGGGAAAGCTGTGTTCTTCATCGGTACTACCTCGCACCCTAATTAACCCATCTCCTCTCCTAAACACCTCTATGAGGGGATCTCCATTGGCCGACACTTGGGCCTTGGGTCTCCACTCTGCACTTCCCCCTTCATTCATTATGGTAGATAGATAGATAGATAGATAGATAGATAGATAGATAGATAGATAGATAGATACACACACACACATATATATACATATATACATACACATATCTACACATACATACACACACACATATCTTTTTCTTTTTTTTTTTGCATGATGCCTTATACCTGGTCCCTTGGCAACTCGTGATCGCACTGGCCGGTGTGCTTCTTCCATGTGGGCTTTTTTGCTTCTGAGCTAGATGGCCACCTGTTCACCTTCAAACCTTTAAGACCCCACACACTATCTCTTTTGATAGCCGGGCACCATCAGCTTTCTTCACCACATTTGCTTATGCACCCATTTGTCTTCAGCGATCCTATCATGGAGGTGAGCAGTCAATGATAGGATTTTTTGTTCTTTGATACCTGGTAACTGATCCCTTCCGGACCACTCGATCACACAGGCTGGTGTGTTCTTCTATGTGGACTTTGTTGCTTCTGAGCTAGATGGCCGCTTGTTTATCTTCAAGCCTTTAAGACCCCAGGCACTATCTCTTTTGATAGCCGGGCACCATCAGCTTTCTTCACCACATTTACTTGTTCACCCACTTTGGCTCCAGCCATTGTGTCGGGAGAGTGAGCATCATAGAGTTCCAATTCAATAAAAGGAAGTATTCAAGCATTGAGGGAGTGTTTGAGTAGAGGCCCAAGGTCCTTCCGCCACCTTAATACTTAACCTATAAATATAGACACATAGATCTATTTCCCCATCCTCCTATATATATTTTCATGTACATGTCTTTTTCTACACCTCCACAAATGCCCTTTGACTCCTAGCTCTTTCCTTCATCTCCCTTGACTTTCCTCCTGCCCTACTACCATGCCCTACTACCATGGGCTAGTATACCTCTTCTCTAAGCAACCTTACCCTTGATCATTTCCCACCAGGCCTGCCACTCCACCCTCTCTACCATTTTGGGTCCCATGTTGTTCCCTTGTCCCTGTGTTTGTTAACACTTCCTTACCCCCCTAACCCCCACCCTAAGTCCCCCCGGAACTGTCGGTCCCGTTGTTTTTCCTCCAGATAGTTCATCCAGCCTGTCCTATTCAGACAGACCTGTGGAGACACTAACATGCACGAAAACAAGACAGAGGAAAACAAAGCAACAGTATACAACCAGACAACAAAACAACAAAAACAAACCACTGACAAAGAACAAAACAAAACACTTCACAAGAGAAAAGCTTGTAGTTAGTTCAGGGATTGTTTGCTGGCCCTTAGGAGCCATGAAGTGGATTCGAGATTCATGGGAAGACATTCCAGAAGACATGGTGTGACGTGCCTTCTAGAAATGTAGCATTTGTAATGCTATGGATGGCAGTGATGACATCAGTTCGGCCCTATAGGACATGGGGAGATGTCTTTGTGTTTTTCTCAGGCTCTAACCCTTGATAAGTGTTAAAAGCCTTGTCTTTCTCCATGGAGCACCTGGTCACTGGAACTGCTGGGTTGGCAGTCCAATGGGGCTCCCACAGGGCTCCACTATGGGACAGAAAAAGTGAAGATTTCAGTGAACTTTATAGGAAAAATAAAATTTACATAGAATTACTTCAACACTCAATTTATGATGAATTATCTTTTAAAAAATTAAGCAACACAAAACAGATAATTCATCAAGCACTTAAAGAGAAACATGCAATAGCCATCCTGATTAAAGCTAAAAGCCGAACCTTGGAAAAACCAGTAGAACTACAGAAAACATTAGCTTTGAAAGATGTTTTTGTAACCTTATGTGTTAGACATAACCTGACAGTAGTGTAAGCTCTCTAATATTATGTGGCCTTTGGGATATTGCATCTTAAGTACATAGTATTTACAAATAATGACCAGGAGATATGAAACTCAGTATTAACCATCATAGGCAGTCCTATCCAGTTCTGTCTTTCTCATCCTGTCCACCCCCCACACCCCCTGCTATAAGCTCAAAAGTAACAAAAAATTGAGTGAAACAAAACAATTCAGAAGTTGTGAAATCTGTCTTATATTATAATTTTAGTACAATTCCTAAGTTATACCACCTTTAGAGATATTTTAGTATTATATATATATATATATATATATATATATATATATATATATATATATCCAATTCTCTTTATAAAAGTGAAAGCATAGCTTAAGGAGCCCTGAGTGGGATGGAGGCCAATGATCCACAGCTTCATATGTAACACAGAACCTGACAGTTCAAACTCCCCTTAAGTTGCATCACTGAAAAATACACTCACCTCATTTTACTAAGACAAGCAAGGTAACGCTATCACAGAATAAACACCCCATAGAATACAGTAGCACTACACCAGAGCATTATCTTTAAGGCTGTAAACTCTATGGAGTCTGACTGTGCCATTTCTCTCTAGGCATACCTTTCTAAGTTTCTCCAAGAAACAACTGGTGAGTTTGAACCAATGACTTTTATTTTGCATCTAAGAGCTTAAAATCATTGCCTCTCCTGATTCCATATGCATGAGAATCAGAAAATTGAAACAGAAAGCCAAACATGTCTATGTCACAAATAATTTGCATCGTGGATGCATTTATCCTCAGTACGTGAACATTAGAGAGAGTCAAACTATATTTCACTGAACTCAAACTAAAAGCTTTTCTTAGAGAAAACAAAAAACTGGTTACTGATGTGAAATTATATTGTTATGGTAACTGATGTGGAATTATATTGTTTTACTATTTTATTATTTGAAGGAAAAAATATCAAGGAAATGGCATTGACCTCTACTAGACTAACATATCAGTCCTTGGAAAATAACAGGCTTGGTAAATACAAGATTCAGAGAAATTATAGGAAAATGTTCATTGATATGAATTGTCATGGTAAGTGCAGGAAGCAGCTGCAACATAACAATTGTGAGGATGACCATGAATTGGACAAAATTTATTCCATGTTGGGTGAACAAGTAAATGTGGTGAAGAAAGCTGATGGTGCCCGGCTATCAAAAGAGATAGTGTCTGGGGTCTTAAAGGCTTGAAGGTGAACAAGCGGCCATCTAGCTCAGAAGCAAAAAAGCCCACATGGAAGAAGCACACCGGCCAGTGCGATCACGAGGTGCCAAGGGACTAGGTATAAGGCATCATGCAAAAAAAAAAAAAAAGATATAAGTGTGTGTATGTATGTGTATATATGTGTATATGTATATATGTATATGTGTATGTATATGTGTATATATATATATATATATATCATATTAAATGAAGAGGGAAGTGCAGAGTGGAGAGCCAAGGCCCATGTGTCGGCCAATGGAGATCCCCTCATAGAGGGGTTTAGGAGAGGAGATGGGTTAATTAGGGTACGAGGTAGTACCGATGAAGAATACAGCTTTCCCCCAGATCCTGGATGCTTCCTCCCCCCAACTACCATGATCCGAATTCTACCTTGCAGGGCTGGATAGGGGAGAGGCTGTACACTGGTACATATGAGGGCTGGAGGTACAGGGAATCCAGGGTGGATGATACCTTCAGGACCAAGGGTGTAAGGGGCGATGCTGGGAGAGTGGAGGGTGAGTGGGTTGGAAAGGGGGAACTGATTACAAGGATCCACATATGACCTCTTCCCTGGGAGAGGGACGGTAGAGAAGGGGGAGAAGGGAGACTCCGGATAGGGCAAGATATGACAAAATAACGATGTGTAAATTACCAAGGGCACATGAGGGAGGGGGGAGAGGGGAGGGAGGGGAAAAAGAGAGGTCCTGATGCAAAGGGCTTAAGTGGAGAGCAAATGCTTTGAGAATGATTGGGGCAAGGAATGTATGGATGTGCTTTATACAATTGATGTATGTATATGTATGGATTGTGATAAGAGTTGTATGAATTCCTAATAAAATGTAAAAAAAGAAAAGAGGAGAAAAAAAAGAAAATTATTAGGGCAAAGAATGTACAGATGTGCTTTATACAATTGATGTATGTATATGTATGAACTGTGATAAGAATTGTATGAGCCCCAATAAATTGTTAAAAAAAGAGATAAGTGAATAAAGAATGAATGCAAAAAATAAATAAATGTTCTATTTTAAAAGAGAAAAAAAAAACCCAAAAAATTTATTCCATGTTGATATAGACTAACTGTGAGTCAGACCTGAGGGTCAGTATGAGTCAGAACCAATTCCAGGGCCTTTAACAGCCTACAACAGCCTGTCAAAGAAAGACATTTTAGGATCCATAAGTGTAATTTAATTCATGAATTATAAATCCCAGTGAAATATTCTCATAAAAGAAATGCAAATCTCCCAACACAATTCTCATTGGGTTAGTCCCACCCTGATTCTACCATGAAATTCCTGTTACAATCTTCCATTTATTACCAGGTCACCTCCATCCACTTACTAACTGATGTGGTCTTATGCCATATCTAGCAAACCTCTCAGAGAAACAGCAAACTAAGAATTTTACCCAAAGCCAAGTAAAACAAAATAAACACAAACCCAAATTATCAGAAAAGTTATTTAAATACGTAAATGTGCTATAATCCCCAAAGATATAAAAACATCACAATGTGTCATTTTCCTCTATGAATAAATGTAAAGGTTATAGTAATTCTTTGAACTTGAAGTCCTTAAGAGACGCAGATAGTTAATATGGTTAGCACCTAACAGAAAATTTGTCTTCCTTGAGAGACAGGCTTTGGTGACCTACCTTAGAAAAATCAAACCTTGAAAATTCGATGAGGCTTTTTCTAGGGAGACAAAAAGAGTCTCCCTAAATTAAGATGCACTGAAAAGCAAGTGCTCTCTTAAACTTCTTCAAACCTGAATGTTAATAGTGCTTGGTTATCAAAAGACATAGCATCTGGGATCTTAAAGCAGGAGTCCTCAAACTTTTTAAATAGGGGGCCAGTTTGCTGTCCCTCAGACCATTGGAGGACAGGACTATAGTTTAAAAAAAAAAAAAAAGAAGAACTATGAACAAATTCCTATGCACCCTGCACTTTTTTTTAAGGGTGGAGACAGACCCAGTCATGGACATGGCATCCTGCTGGGTCTCCTTGTTTATTAATTTCCAGCCAATCAGTTCAGAAAGCTGAGGAGGGTGAAGCGGGAAAGGGTGAAGCTGCCACCAGGAGCTCTGGACATACTCTTCTGGGGCAAGCTTGGCAGGTACAGACTGTCGACAAGACCTCCCAGGCCCCACCAGGGACTGGTAGGAAGACCATGGATCAGTGGCTGCTCTCTCACACAGATGGAGACCTGGAACTCAGGGGTGGTGCCATGGGCCTGCATGCTCCAGCAGGTCATAGACCATCAGTGTCCTGGTGAGCCTAGAAGGATTTGACCAGAGTGATTCATGGGGTGACTGGAATGGAGCCCCCGACTGGGACATGGCCTTGTAGTGGTTGCAACTGCTCACACAACTTAGGGGTCAGGATGGGCCCTGGTGAGGGCTGGAGCCCCTTGGGGAATTGGGGCTCATAGGGGTGAGACCAGACAGGCAGGGAGGGGCTTCCAGGCTGAGGAGAGAAGTCAAGGGTGTTATATCTTTCAAGACACAGACACCCTAAAAGCAGAGTCCCAGCCTCCAGCCTCGGAGGCCAAGATGAACTAGCGCTTGGCCCCATCCTGGCACAGGGCATAGCGTCATCAGGAAACACCGTTCCCCACCACCCCATCTAGCCCTCTCTGCCTGAAGGTCTGTAGGCTGTAGTTCTAAAGGAGGGTGACCAATACCTGTGGCTGTTGGGGGTGTGTGGGGGTTGGGCTGCACATTTACTTCCTCTGGGAGGCAGATTTGTTGCCTTCAGAGATGTACTTCAGGGAGCTGCTGAATATTCAGAAGCGGGATTGCCCATGCTTGGGGCCATCATTGAGCAACTCGTGGCCAAGCCCGTGGCCAGCCTCATTTACCGCAGGGCATCTTAAAGGCATCAGGCTGATTGCACTCGGGCCGCTTGGCCATGCTATCATTGTGGATGGTCTCCGTGAAGGCTGGCCATGGCAGCAAGTGCTCCTACATGGAGCCCATGGAGAACAGCTCGTAGCTGCACTTGGCACACACATAGTGGGCTATTCTGGAAAACCTCGCCCCCAGAGAAGCTTCAGAAAGACAAAGTGCTACCAGGTTCCTATCCTGCTCCCACACTCTGACAGCTCCAAGTGCACTGACCCCATCAGACATATCTTATTTTGAAGTAAAAAAAAAACACAAACAAAAACAACAGGCAAAAACACCTGGCGGGTCAGATAAATGTCTTTGGCCAGCTGCATGTGGCCCGCGGGCCATAGTTTGAGGATCCCTGTCTGAAATGCTTGAAGGTAAACAAGTGGCCATCTAGATGAGAAGCAACAAAGCCCATGTGGAAGAAGTACACTAGCCTGTGTGATCATGAAGTGTCCATAGCATAGGATCAAGTATCAGGCATCAAAGAACAAAAAAATCTCATCTTTGTGCCTGAGGTAGGGTGGGGAGTGGAGACCCAAAGCCCATCTGTAGGCAACTGGTCATCCCCTTACAGAATGGTTGTAGAGAGATGAACCAGTCAGGGTGCAGTGTAGCAATGATGAAACATACAAATTTCCTCTAGTTCTTAAATACTTCCTCCCCCCGCCCTGCCACACACACACTATCATGATGCCAATTCTACTTTACAAATCCGGCTACACCAAGGAATTACACTGGTACAGATAGGAACTGAAAACACAGGGAATCAGGACAGATGATCCCTTTGGGACCAGTTCTGAGTGATGATATCAGGAGGGTGGAGGGAGGGTGGGGTAGAAGGGAGAACAGATTACAAGGATCTACATATATCCTCCTCCCTGGTGGATGGACAGCAGTAAAGTGGGTGAAGGGAGACATTGGTGTAATATATGAAAAATAGTTATAATTTATAAATTATCAAGGGTTCATAAGGGAGGGGGAGTGGTGAAGGGAGGGGAAAAATGAAGAGCTGATACCAAGGGCTCAAGTAGAAAGAAAATATTTTGAGAATATGATGGCAACAAATGTACAAATATGCTTGACACAATGGGTGGATGTGTGGATTGTGATAACAGGTGTACAAGGCCCAAATTTTAAAAAAAGATAGGCAGTCCCTCGGAGGCACTCCATAAACACAAATTGGTAAACACAATGACATGAATCTCTAACTGGAACAACTAGCTTTCTAAACTCTGGGATGGCAGGTAGCCAGGCTGGGATACCTATGTTCCTCTGAACAAAGAGGAAGGACAGGCTATGGGAAAGAAAACACTTCTTGGGAACTAGAAAGACTTACATCGATTCTGCCTATCAAATCTCAAACCATATGCACTCTTAAAATATGCCTGCTAATGAATGTCTTAAATCTCCCATACTTCCCTGGACTGGCCTGAGATTACTAGATGAATAAAGAAATTAAAACTCCCTGGAAACTATCCCTTGACAATGGATCATGTAGAGAAGGTTAAGAAAAGAAAATATAGGGAGGACATTTTACAGTATTGTTTTACCTCAATAATTACAGCAGGAATTGAGAAGCCTCAATGTGTTGTTTGTTGTGAATTTCTATCAGTCAAACCTATGAAGCCAAACAAATTAAAACGCCATTTTGATAGCAAGCATCAGAGCTTCTCTGGCAAGGATACCAACTATTTTAAAAGCAAAGCTGATGGACTCAAGAAAGCCAGACTTGCCACTGTTGGAAAGTACCACAAAGAAAACATAGCAGCCATTGAAGTTTCCTATTTGGTGGCACACAGAATCACCAGGCAGGACTCTACAACCTCACACCATTGCTGAACATTTACTGTTGCTTAGCAGCCAAAGACATTGTTTGAGTTATGATGAGAGACGAATTTGTGACAAAATTGCATGCAATTTCTTTATCTAACGACACTGTCTGCAGAATAGATGTCATGTCTGCTGATATTCTTATTAGATCTTCCAATAAATTAAATCTGCTCCACTTCCAATATTTAGCATCCAGCTTGATGAATCTACAGACGTTGCAAACTGTTCAGTTACTGGTTTACCTCAGGTATGTTAAGGATGGCAACTTTAAAGTTGACTTTCTTTTTTACAGACCTCTTGAAATGACAACTACTGCACGTGGTAGATTTGATACAGTTGGTTCATTTCTGAAAGAGCATATGATCTCTTGGGAAAAGGTTTGTAGTGTTTGCAAAGATGGTGCCTCTGTTATGCTAGGCTGTCCATCTGAACTTTATCATTTGATATTGAAGAAGCCACAAAAAGTCATCAAAACTCACTGTATGATTCATTGTCACATATTAGCAATGAAGATGCTGTCACAAGAGTTACAAGAAGCAATGAAAAACGTCATAAATTCTGTCAATTTTCTAAAGGTGAGCACTTTAAACAGTCGACTGTTTTTTCAACTGTGCAACGAGTTGGATGTGCTGGATAATGCTCTGCTATTTCACATAGAAGTGAGATGTTGTCAAAAGGAAAAGTTTTAAAAAGTGTTTTTGAGCTTCGTGATGAACTCAATAAATTTTTTAACCAAGACCGCAGTTCAAAACACTTTTCAGCAATAAAAATGAACTGCAGAAAATAGCTTCTTTGGTTGCCATCTTTGCCATCTTGAATGAGTTAAATTTATCACTGCAAGGACCAAATGCAACATGCCTTAATTTTTCTGAAAAGATCTGATCATTCCAAATGAAACTTCAGCTTTGGAAAAAAAAATTGGATGAAAATAAAATTCACACGTTGCCTACCTTAACTGCTTTCTTTGAAGAACATGTAATTGAACCAGATGAAAGGATTACGATAATTTCTGTGAAAGAACACTTGCACATGCTTGCAGATGAAATTTTCTAGTACTTTCCAAATCTACCTGACACCCCATTTATACTTCCCAGAAGCCCATTCACAGTCAAAGTTGAAGATGCTCTTGAGACAGCATAAGAGGAGTTCATTGAACTTATTAACAGTGATGCAGCAAGAACTGATTTCTCTACAATGCCAGTTATAAAATTCTGGATCATGTGTGTGCAGTCATATCCTATTCGGTCTGATACTGTGTTGCACCTTCTTCTTTCATTTCCAACATCATATCTTTGTGAAACAGGGTTTTCCAGCTTGTTGGTTATCAAGTCTAAATACATAAGTACACTTGTTATGAAAGATGGTCTTTATTGGGCTCTTGCAAAGACTGCCTGAGAATTTCTGATCTGGTGAGAGAGAAGCGATCTCAACCTTCACACTTACAGTTGGCTTTTTACGCACACTGTCGCTAAATGTAACAATGTCATTTACTGTTGTTATATTAAGACTGTTACCCATGCTACACCATGCTTCAAGACAAAATTTCATTTATTTGTAATTAGAAATAAATATTTCACAATACATTAAAAAAAAGAACTTCAAACTTACACTATGAAAGCAACTGTCACTAACAAGGTAAAGTTACGGTGAAGTAAATCTATTTCTGTGCATCGAGCAATATCTTGATTCCGCAGCGGACTTTTCAATCCCAGAGAGTGTATCCTGCTATCCACCAATAAAGCCTCACACCTTTAGGCTTTAGATTTCATATTCTGACAGTATTCTTGTCCAATCAGCCTTCGTGTGGTAGGATACATTGTTTCATAGAATCTGAATATGTCTTCCAGTGAGACCAGTCTTGAATAGAACATCTTGCTAGGTTAAGCATAAGACCCAAAGGAGGCGCATCCACACAGTGACTGCAACAACAGGCTAAAGCATAACCACTGTGAGGACCTTATAGCATATCTGTGTGTCCTAAAGGAGGGCCAATATTATGCAGACCAATTTGAGAGCCTCTAATAACACCAAAATAAGGGATCATGACCCCCCTCAAAAAATCATATTTTGGAGAAGAGACAAGAAACATCACAGGATTGGCATGAGAGAAGGTCCAGTAAATGTCATGAGTGGGTCATGCCTATGTCAGACAGAAAGATCATGCCCAGGAAAATAACTTACTGGGGGAAGGAAGGGATAAAAGATGTCTTGATACAAGGCATCAAGTAGAGAGATCATATTTGCAAAATAATGATGGCAGCATGTGTACAATTTTGCTTAATGTAGTTGGCTTATGGATTGTTGCAATATGTGTAAGAGCCCACATTAAATTATTTTTTTTTAAAGAAAAAGAACTTACCAGTAACAGCATTTGGCAGGTTCCAAATCCTTGAATCAGACTTCAGGGGATTCACCAGTCTAGAGTTGGCACCCTGGAAAGCAATCCGACTGCAGGACCTAAAATGATTAGAATCCAGATATGTAAACCTGTCTGGGTACAGCCTGAAGCCACGCTCTCTCAGTTACATTATGAGGCAAATTTATCAGGTTTGTAATGGGGTGTGCTACATAACAATTATATAATTATTTTAATGTAATTTTCACTGGATTTTAGAAGAAACCAATCTAGTTCTAAAGCTAATCCTGTAAATGTGGAAGATAGAAGAATCAATCCATTTGAATTGTGGTGCCAGCCAAGAATTTGAAAGTACCATAAACTGCCAATAGAACACCCACTGTCTTGAAAGTAGGAAGACCCATATGCCTTTAGAGACAAGCAAAGCCAACATGGGCATGTCGTCAAAAGAGAATAGTCTCTGGAGAGCACAGCATATTTGGCAGAGTGAAGGGTCTGGAGAAAAGTGAAAAGCTCCCAACATGATGGAATGCACACACAACAAGATGGATGGACACAGTGGCTGCAACAATGGAATCAAGCAAAACAAGTGTGAGGCTGGCACAGGACTGGGCAGCATTACGTCTTGTTGTATCTGGGGTTACTATGCTTCAGAACACACTCAATGACACCTAGAAACAACACAAAGATGCATCAAGGGCCCAAGCACAAAACTGTAAAAGTGTGGACAGCTAGGAGATAGCTTATAGCCAAATTTCATGATTCCGGGAATTGGGTTTCATATAATGAATTGCATATTTAAGATGAAAATAACAAGTTGAATGATTACATCAATGGTTTTATAGCACTGATTAGTATAAACATTTATTTGAGCAGGATTGACATGATAACTGCAGCAAGGATCTCCAATATAGCAACTGTGAGGATGGCCATGGATTGTGCAGTATTTCCTCCATTTTGACATAGAATAACTATGAGTCAGTTCTGAGGGTAAGTATGAGCCAGGAACAATTCCATAGCCCTTAACAACAACAGCCTAAGACTTACAGTCAAAGTCAGACATTTTAGGATCCATAAATAGAATTTATGAATTTTGCATCTAAAAGCCTCACCACAGAAAAGCAAATCTCCCAGCACAATTCTTAATGGGTTAGACCTACCCAGATTCCAATGTGAAAATCCTATCGCAGTCTCTTATTTAGGCCTGTGTTATCTCCACCCGATTTCTAATTGATCCACTCTTATACCACGCCTAGTAATCAACTCAGAAACACCAGTAGCAGCAAACTAACTGCAATGCCCCTTTTTCCTAAAAGCTTGGAGAATTTTACTAAAAAATGAAACAAAACAAATATGAATGTCAACCTAAAAATCTTAAATGGAAGAATTAGGAAAAATTCTTTAAAACCTCCAAAATAAAAACATCACCATGTGCCATTTTTCTCCTTGAATAAGTGTGAAATTCATGGCAATTCTTTAAAGTTGGAACTCCTAATAATTCAAACAGATAAAATGATTAGCAGCTAACTTAGAAGATAGTTGGTTTCTCCTCAGAGACACTTTAAGAGCGAGGCCTGGTGACTTACTTTTGAAAAAGCAATCTCTGAAAACACTATGAGGCACGGTTCTTCTCCAGAAAACACGGGCCACCATAAATTAAAAACAACCAATTATCAAATGTTATCTAAATACTCTTGAAACTTAGAATATGAAGACAACTGCCTCTCACAAGCAAAAGATGTCCTGTGAGATTGTCACTAGAACAACCAGGGGCAGCGAGATGAAGGGCCAGCTCTCCACCATGACTTTCAATGTCTCTCGATATATCTGGGCAACAGCTGCCAAGAACAATGGTGGGGAAATTTCTATTTCAGAGAGGCAATCGGTGAAACCTCACTTAGCAACAAACTCTGCATGGAAAACTCCAAAATACTGTGTGAGTCCCTGAGCTCATTCTGATCAATCTGCTCCAAAAGGTATCCTGGACTATGAATGATAAGTCATCTGCTCAAAGCTCAGGGAGAGCCCAGCCCTCCACAACCTTCGTCCCAGAACCCTTACTCACTGGAAGGTTTGGAGTCAATGCTGACTCCTAGAGATCCTATAGGAAAGGGGAGAATTTCTCTTGTGGAGTTTCAAGATTATGCACTGTACTAGATTGGGAAGTCCAGTTTTTCTCCCATCCTGCCACCTGTGTCAGAAATAGTTAGGAAACCTTCTAGTCATACTACTCACCTTTTCAATTCACAGTTGTAGAGGATGGCAAGGCTCAGATATCAGTCTGGACCCTTCTCTTGACTCAAGTAGGTCGAATGCACAATGAAATAAGAAGGGAAGGTCAGATGGTAGGCTCCTTCCTCATGGCTGTGCAGATTGATGAATCCAAGCTATATATGAAATATGTCAAGATGCTCTCTCACATCTGGAGATCCACACGTCTAGGAAGTCCCCAGAACTGGACAAAAGCTGCAGATAGAATGTACTTGAATTTATACGGGGAAAACCACACCCAACAGGATAACACCTCCCACTACTTGGCTGCTGACAGCAAATCTCTTCATGGAAGTGATGGCATTATATCGAACACTGTCACCTAAGCTCATTCGTAATTCCTAAACTTCTGAGAATCCTGGCCCAGCCAAGTCAGCATAAAACCGCAGCCATTAAACATTATCCACTGTGCCACCAACCCAAGTGATTTCAATAACAGAAAAGTGTGAAAGGGAAGGAGGAACGAGCAAAACCCTTCCAGAAATAGCTTCATCTAACTGGATCTCTTATATGCCATATGGTTTTGACATTTTGAAAAGTCAACTCTGGCTCTGGCCCTTAGCACAAATTCACTACCATCATGCCTATTGCTACTCAGAGCAGCTTTATAGAAAATAGGGGAAGTTCCCCTTTGACTTAACAAGCAGACTCAGACTCACTGCTTTCCATTCAGTTCTCAGGCCACACAACCTCATAGGAGGAATGACGCCTGTGGGATTCTGAGACTGTAATTCTTTACAGGCTCAGATAACATTGTTTTTCACCCTTGGGACAGCAGACTGTTGGGAACTGTAGACCTCGGGGTACACAGCCCACCTGTTAACCACTCTGCCATGAGGGCTACTGTTGGTCTTATGATATTGTAAATCATTCCAGGAGTATATGTCCCCATATCTGCCCTGGGTATTGGCTGGTAAATTCAAAGCACTGACCTTGGGATTAATAACCCAATACCTAGTCAACTCTGCCTTGACTGTGTATTAAAAGCCCAATACCTAATGAAAAGAGCTCCATCTCTCTATAGTACAGTAACCATTACTGCATCCCAAACCAGATGTGTTTAGATTATTGATCTCTGGAGAAGATTCCAGCACATTTCCTTAGTTATTAAGTGTGTTTATGAAGGAAGCATCATTAACTGGTTTTTTTTCATTCAAAATTAACTTTCTTATAGATTAGGTGGGTAGAATTTCATATCTTTTGTTACATATCCCATCAGTCATAGGATAAGGCTCTCTTATTCTGCTGTGTCTGGGCAAGGTCCTTGTCTGCTTGCAATGTCTGTGGGCTTAATCTGCCCTAGACAGCACCATAGATGTATGCTTCAGCATTACCTTGAATCTGGGAGGTTCACTGCATAGAGACTGCTAGTCCACAGAGCTCTGATCCAGGTCTCCTTTCTTGCTGTAATCAGATCAGAGATGAAATGTTCTGGAGCCACACCTCAGGAAAATCCCCTTACATCTAGGTCAGAAAAGATTATGAAGGGATAAAGGATTTACTATCATAGCCTGAATTCCTTTACCACGGAATATGATCATACATGATCCCATCCCAACTGATCCATTCTCTGAGGCCACATTATACCAGAAATGTAAAATAAACTAAAACCCAGTAATATGGTGTCCATTCTCCCTCACAGCCAACCTATGAACAGATTAGAACTGTTCCCTAGAACTAGTGCTGTCAATCATATGCTCCCAAACTTAGTGACCCTTTTGCATGCCCCCTAGCAGGAAAATGGAAAAAATTACCCACATCCTTGCTGACTATTGAAACGTTTTTACTATAGCCCATAATCCAGAATAAAGTATTACAAAAAATCTCACTGCCCCTTGTCGGAGCATACTAATGGTGACTATTTAGGACAGGGTAGAACTGCCCTTGAGTTTCTAATTCCTTATGGGAGCCACATATTTCTCCCATAAAATACACGTGCACCATTCCATTTCCCCTCAAGGGGCAGTATCAGGTACTTCAGTAAACACTGCACTATGCCGTTATAGGAGCAGACTTCTTATCTTTCTCAATTAGAGACCTACTCAATTTGAAGCTGTCAACTCTGGATTAATAGACAAACTCTGCCCACTACTCGACCAGACTTCAAAATTGACACAATTACAAAACTTTCACACCACTGAGAATTATGATCCCAGCAAGTTGATACAGTTAATGTATCTCTGTAAATCAGTAAGATATTAAAACACACCGAGGACCCAGAAAAGGTACTGAGATGTGAAAGAGATAGAGGGTGAAAATGCATCCGAATCTGTTTGCCCTGTTTATATTGAATAGAGCAATAAATCCATATCTTCAAAATCCAATATAGAACACACTCAATTCACGCAAAAACAGACTTGCATATCTAATGTTACTTATGCTCATTATTCAAGAAATAAATACAACATATATAATGCTTTCACATGCAAAAAATGTCTATTCTTCCAATTTTGGTGGGTAGAAAGATAAAGTTTTACATGACTGGCTGTAAGGGATGGCATTATCTGTTTGCTGTCCCTGAGGCCAGGTCCTTGTCTCTATTTCACATTTAGAGTCTTAGTTTTCATCTTCCAGGTCCCTAAAGAAATGTGTCAAGTCCAAGATATTTCCAGAGAATCTGAGACATCTCAGAGAAACCATCTGGGCCAAATAATGAGAATGCCGTTTGAGGTTGAGCAGATTTCAGCTGAAATCCACCACCACTTCTAGGACATACCCAATTTTTCAGATATACACATCAGTGGGAGGTTAGGAAACAATAAATTTCAGCTACCTACAACACAGGAGCAGTGTGGTTTAGAACAAACTCTGGATGGCCTTGGGAAGAATGGGCATTAGAGAACACTCCATTGCACCCAAGAGGAACCTGTCTGTGGATCAAGAGGCTGCTGTGCAAACAGAACAAGGGAATACAGAATGGTTTAAAATCAGGAAAGTATGTTACAAGAATTTTTAAAAATAACTTTATTGGCAGTTCTTACAGCTTAAAGATAATCCATACATACATCCATCGTGTCAAGCCCATTTGTGCATATGCTGCCATCTTCATTTTCAAAATATTTTCTTTCTACTGGAACCCTTTGTATCAGCTTCTCATTTCTCCTTTCCCCACCCTCCTTCCCTCATGAAACCTTGATTATTTATAAATTATTACTTTTTGCATGACTTGCACCAACCGCTGTCTCCCTTCACCCACTTTTCTGTTGGTCCTCCTCCTTGGAGAGGTTTACATGTAGATGACTGTGATCGCTTTCCCCTTTCTACCCCCACCTTCCCCTTCCCCTCCTGGTATAGCTACCATCATTATGGGTCCTAAGGGGTTATCTGCCCTGGATCCCTGTGTTTCCAGCTCTTATCTGTATCGTGTACATGCTCTTGTCTAGCTGCATTTGTAAGCTAGAATTGGGGTCATGATAATGGGGAGGAGGAGAAGAAGCACTGAATAACTAGAGGAAAGTAGTATGTTTCATTGGTGCTATATTTCACCCTGACTGGCTCATCTCTTACTTGTGACCCTTCTGTGAGGGGGTGTCAAATTGTCTACAGATGGCCTTGGGTTTCACAGTGATATGGTTTTTTGTTCTGGGTCTTTGATGCCTGATAGTTGATCCCATTGACACAACATGATCACACAGGCTGGTGTGCTTCTTCCATGTGGTCTTTATTCCTTCTCAGCTAAATTGACGCTTTTTAAATTTTCAAGCCTTCCTGACCCTAGATGCTATATCTTTTGATATCTGGGCAGCATCAGCTTTCTTCATCACATTTTTTAATGTGCCCATTTTGCCTTCAGTGATTGAGTCAGGAAGGTGAGCACCAAAGAATGGCAAGTTATTAGAACAAACTATTTTTGCATTGAGGGAGTACTTGAATAGATCTATTTACTGATCATTATATATAAATACATACCTCTATTTAGACCTCTCTATGTGTCCTTTACCTCCTAGTTCTTTTCCCTATTTCCTTTTACTTTCCTCTTGTCCCACTATCATTTTCAACCTTCATTTGGTTTTCAGTAATTCCTCGTGGATACATTGCACTTGATCAAACGCCATCAAGCCTCCTGCGCCTTCCTCACCATCAAGTTTACATCACTTGTTGCTCTCCTATCCTGCTTTTGTTGGCTCCCCCCTTTCTTTCCCCTGCCTCCCCATCTCCTGTGTCCCTTCCGGAACCATCAGTCCTGTTATTTTCTCCTCAGGATTGTTTACCCCGCCTACCTTATCTATATAGACATGCAAGAACAATATTAAGCACAAAAAGAAAACAACAAAACAAACCAACAGCAAAAAAGAAAAGTCTATAAATAGTTCCCGGTTTGTTTGTTGACTATTATGAGTGTTTGCCAGTCGAGTCTCATGGGATGTTACACCCTGGCTCCAAAGTCCATTTTTGGGATTCCTCAGGGACTTCATTGCTTTACTCCCCTTGTTGCTCTGTCAAACACCCTTAGTGTTTCTGCCCGGTGTGGTGGGGTCAGATTGGAGACAATTCTCACACCGTGTCTTCGGTGTTATGCCCTGTAGCGCTATGGGTCACTGATGGAAATCGTGTCTCGTGCTGAGGCCAGCCCTATGGTCCTCTCTGTGCATTGGCTGCTCCCAGCAGGAATATCATCCTTGGGCTTGGTGGACCAGGGGTGTGTTCTACTCTCTCTTTCACTCATAGTTTGCTCCCATGTGCTCTGTTCAGAAGTGCCCCTCTCCCAGAGCTGTAGCTTCAGTGTTGTCCTTTGTAGTCCATTTTCCTTCAGTGCTCTCCATCAGTCACCCTGGGAACCATCAGACTGATGATTCTTCAGGCAGGGAGGCTGGACATGTAGCTGGGATTGGGGCTTCCCCTGAAGACCTCTCTATTGGACTGCTGCATCATGCCAGTATGTTGAATTCATGTCTTGGCACACCAGGTTGAGGTCTGGTCCCTCTCTCTCACTCCTGTGGAGATTTAAACAATACCCTCCCCTTGGATGTATTAGTGCCCTGTTCCCCTACTACCCATGCCTCCCCCCACTTTTCTTGCTTTTCCCCTCCTTTTTCATTGACTGTCATATGTATCCCTGGATTGGGTCTGGCCCCTGCCATACTAACCTGGACTTCACCCCAGGAATGTATTCATATAGTAACTTTCCCCCTATATCTCCTTTGCCTTTTAAGCTTACTTAAGTGGACTTATGGTTTACTTCTCCTTTTACCCTTTGCTTATTTCACTTCACATAATTTCCTCCAATTTTTCCCATGCGGCAATGTGCTTCATGCACTCATCACTGCTTTTCAGGCATGTGTAGTACTCCAGTGTATGCATGTACCACAGTTTTTGAATCCATTCATCTGTTGATGGAAATTTGGGTTGTTTCCAACTTCGTGCGATTGTGAACTACGCCATGATGAGCATTGGGGCACAGATATCTGACTGTGGTTCATTTATTGCCTCTTCTGAGGATATGCCAAATAGGGGAATTGCTAGGTCCTATGGTAGCTTGATTTCCATCTCTTTTACACTTCACCAAATCTAATTCCATAATGGCTGTACATACATACAAGTCCACCAGCAGTGGACCAATGTTCACATCTCACCACAGCCACTCCAACACTTGTTACTCTCTGATTTTGTGAATTGAAAGAATTCTGGCTATCTTTGAGGGTGTTAGGTGGTATCTCACAGTTGTTCTAATTGATATTTCTCTGATGGCTAATGATCAGGAACATTTTCTCATATTTACTGGGTATTCAGATTTCTGCCCTTGTGAAATTTCTGTTCAGGTCCTTTGCCCATCTCCTCAGTGGGTAATTAGGTGGTTTGTTTTTTTTTTAAGCAAGCAGAGTATTATAAATTTTAATAAGGCGTTTGTCTGATGTGTCATTACTAAAGATATTTTCCCAGTCTGTCAGCACTCTCATTACTCTCTTGCTGAATTCATTCGATGTACACAGGCATTTTATCTTCGGTATACCCCTCTTGCCAATTAGTGACTCAACTGTATTTGTGTCCTTACCTATATACGATAGCCTAGATATTCCCTGCACCAAAGTTCTCAGGTTGGTCGCAATTCCCTCATTGATTGTCCTAATAGTTTGGGGTTTTACCACAAGGTCTGTGATCCACCTTGAGTTTAATCTTGTGCGCGGAGTGAGATAAGGGTCTTGCTTCATCTTTCTGCAGGTAGATATCCATTCTTTCCAGCACCACTTGTTGAAGAGGGCATCTGCTTCCCATTTGATATCTTTTGGTCCTTGTCAAAGATCAGTTGTCTGTATGCTGATGATTTTATTTCTCGGGTTTTAGTTCTTTTCCAATGTGTGTTAGGGTCTCGTCCAGCGAGACCCTCACGCGGTGACCTGGAGAGGCAACGAACCTGGATGGCAAAAAGACACAGAGACGTGGGGCAAGACAAGTGCTGATCAAGCCCGTTTATTTTGCCAAAACTCTGGGTATATATTCACAACAGAGAAGGAAGTGGGAGGCACATATTCCAATGAAGGACACTGTGTAACAACCGCACACTGTACAACAACTAATCAGCCACATGTTCCCAATAAGGTACAAAGGGTGCGCAACAGTACTCAAAGACGTCCGTGGCGACGTCCGCATGCAAATCAAGGCTTACCGGGTGAACTTATCACGATGTTCCTAATATGGTATATCTGCAGTTCAATGGGTGCTCAGTACTTTGACTAATGGCAACAAGGTCAGTTATCACAATTTCTCATGCTACTGAGCACGTAGTTTGGAATGTGGGGGCGAAGTTGGGCAGGAAACAAAGCCTTGCTGTTAGAAAGCGGCCAAGTTTCTCCTACGTGTCTGAGGCCAGAGTCTTAATGGCTATCGGCTCCCAACAAATGTGATAGGATTTTATCCTCTCCCCATACTTATTAAATGTATATTCTGACAAAGTAATCTGAGATGCTGGAATTTTTTGAAGGAAAACGTGGCATCAGGTTTGGGAAAAAATCATATTAACAACCTTCCATATGCAAGTGACAAAACCTTGCTTGATTGAAGATTGGCTTGAAACATTTGCTGATAAAGGTCAAATACTGCAGCCTTCAGCATGGACTACAACTCATTATAAAGAAGACCAAACTCCTCATAAGTGGACTAATGAGTAATATAATGAGAAATCAATAATATATTGGTATTGTCAATAATTTCATCTGGCTGGCATGCACAATAAGTGCTCATGGAAGTGAGACATACTAGTGTTAGCCACTGATATGCCATCTTTTGACTGCTGGATGACCTGCTCCGTTCCCCTCTCATCTGGGAAGGTCCCGCTAGAGAATAATTTTGGAATGCACTCATGTTCTCCGGATCAGAACATTGTAATTAATAATATTTTTGCTTTTAATGTTGTAACCAGTAGATTCCTATTTTTATGTTATTAAACAGAATGTTATAATCAGTGCTATACTGTGTAATGCTCACTAGCTTTAAAGAATAATAACATTAATATTGCTTTCTGCTTCTGTCCATGCTTGCATAAGTCCTAGACAAATGATAAATGAGTTTTTGCCTTTATAGATGGACTGAAATGTCTACTCGGGACTCCAATCAAAGAATCGCTTTTAAATTCTAGCAGTCCGGTTATAACCGAATAAAGACTCTTTTAAATTATCGTAACATTATAGTGGCTGTCATTCATTTCAAACCACAACAGAAGCAAAAGTCAAGAAATCAAGTGAACCATTGGATTGGATGAATCTGCTGCATAAGACTTCTTGAAAGTGTTGAATAAAAGGATCTTGAGGATCATAAGGTACACCTGCCAGAGATTTGTTATTTTCTGTTTCTTGTTTACCCCCTCAAACTCTTTTATTAGGACATAATCCAGACACATCATTCAATAGTTGTCATATCATGTGACTATCACAATCAGCTTCAAGCATTTTCTTCCTTCTTTTATTTGATATCAACTCCCCACTAGCTCCCACATTCCATGTTGTGCCTTCCAGGACCCCTAATGTAGTTATAGTTTCTACAGAGTCACCCACCCTGGGTTCTATATAGCAAAACTACATAGAAAAATATATAAAAGAGTCAAGATGGCTGCTAACTATAACAACAACAAGGACAAACTGCAATTCAAAAAGCAAAAACAGAAAGTATAGAAAAACAAGATTAAGATCAAAGAGTACTGAAAGGGAGAGCAAATAATGTTTTTAATTATTCAAGTCAGAGTTTTTATTTCAATCTACTATTATCATCTCTGATTGATAGCCAGGTTATTCCTATACCTTAATTATGGTCAGACAGAAATCACAGAGACTTATTGCATGTATAAATCCTGCAAATGTGTTTTGGTCTTTGACTGTCATCCATAGCCTTCTTAAAATCAGTGTTTAAAAACTTGTTAGGGCGTGGTCAAGGGTAATGCAACCAAGAGGAGTTACTGAAACCCAAATGAAGACTGAGCATGATAGTCGGACAAGAGGAAAGTCAAAGGAAATAGAGGAAAGAGCTAGGAGGCAAAGGGCATTTATAGAGGTCTAAATAAAGGCATGTAAATATTTATATATACATTTATATATGATAATGGGGAAATACATCTCTGTGCATATATGTATAGGTTTAGTATTAAGGTAGCAGATGGACATTGGGTCTCCACTCAAATACTCCCTCAATGCAAGAATATTTTGTTCTATTAAACTAACATTCAATGATCCTCACCCTCTCGACACAATCACTGAACACAAAGCGGGTGAATAAGTGAATGTGATGAAGAAAGCTGATGGTGCACAGCTATCAAAAGATACAGCGGCTGGGGTCTTAAAGGCTTGAAGGTAAATAAGCAGCCATCTAGCTCAGAAGCAACAAAGCCCACATAGAAGAAGCACACCAGTCTGCGTGATCATGAGGTGCCGAATGGATCAGTTATCAGGCATCAAAGAATAAAAAATCATATCATTCTGTGCTCACCTCCATGATATGATCACTGAAGACAAATGGGTGCATAAGCATATGTGGTAAAGAAAACTGATGGTGCCTGGCGATCAAAAGATATAGTGTCTGGGGTCATAAAGCTTGAAGGTAAACAAGCAGCCATCTAGCTCAGAAGCAACAAAGCCCACATAGAAGAAGCACACCAACCTGTGCGATCATGAGGTGTTGAAGGGATCAGTTATCAGGCATCATCAGAACAAAAAAATCATATCACTGTGAATGCCGGGGGGAGGGGAGGAGTGCAGACTGGAGACCCAAAGCCCATTTGTAGGCCACTGGACAACCCCTTACATTGTCTCAGGGAGGAGATGAACCAGACAGGATGTCGTGCAGCAACAATGGAGCATAGTTCCTAAATGATCCCCAGACCCCCAAACACTCTATCATGATCCCAATTCTACCTTACAAATCTGGCTAGAACAGAGGGTGTACACTGTTACAAATAGGAACTGGAAACACAGGGAATCCAGGGTAGATTATTCCCTTCAGGACCAGTGGTGTGAGTGGTGATACTGAGAGGGTGGAGGCAGGGTGGGTTGGGAAGGGAGAACCAATTATAAGGATCTACATATAACCTCCTCCTATGGGGACGGACAACAGAAACATGCGTGAAGAGAGACGTTGGACCGTGCAAAATATGACAAAATAGTGATTTCTAAATTATCAAGGGGTCATGAGGGAGTGGTGAGGGAGGGGATAAATGAGGGAGTGATGCCAGGGGCTTAGGTGAAGAGTTAATATTTTGAGAATACTGAGGGCAATGAATGTAAAAATGTGCTTTACACAATTGATGCACGTGTGGGTTTTGATAAGAGCTGTATGAGCCCCTAATAAAATGATTTTAAAAAGAGGCACAGACAATGGTTATTAGGAAAAAAATTGAGCTCTGATACCATGCTCTGCTGCAGAATTGGATGTTACTATTGACAATCCTTGGATCACATATGTTGATGTTATTCTTCCATGTGGGCTTAGTTGATGGTACACTTAGATCACTGCTTGTTTGAAAACAAGACTTAAGATTCGAGACACTATTGTTTCTGATAGATACCATCTAATTTCTTCACCACACTTTGCAACTACATCTTCTGTATTTCCTTCAAAAGGGAATTTTGTAAGAATTAACTGTTCTTAGAATGTAGCTTGGGTTAATTATGAGCTCCACATCCATCCCTTACTCTGTTTATTCTATTCACCTCTGGTTCACCTTAGAGACATCTTGTTATTTTATGGCAGATAACTTTATCAATCATCTCTTTGAAGCATAAGGTAATTTTGTTTATAGTGTCATTGATTCAGCCCAGGATAATATATTTAAAACACAATTAAGAAAAGGTAATTGAATAAATGTACAGCCTTAGTATTTTCAATTGCCTGTGAAAAGTGAATGTGAAAGTTGAACATTCTTCAATGCATACAAAGGAAGACTGAAGAAGAATCAACGTATTAGAATATAGTAAAGGCAAAAGAACATTAAAAGTACCATGGACTGCCAAAAGTTAAAACAAATGTGCCATTGAAGAAACATGGCTACAGTGCTCCTTAAAGGCAAAGATGGCGATATTTTGCTTATGTACTTTGCACATGTTATCAGGAGAGACCAGTCCCTAAAGAAAGACATCACATTGGGGAAATTAGGGCAAGTGAATGATAAAGAAATCTCCTCAATGAGATGGACTGATGCAGGAGCTGCAAATATGGGCTCAAACATGAGAACATTGTCAGAATGGCAAAGGACTGAGTCATGTCCCTTTTTGTTAGACACAGGTTTGCTATGAGCTAGAACTGACTCAGTGACACCTATGAAGAATCAACTACATTTGTGACAAATTATTGGTTTACCACATAAGCTCTTCCCTGTTGGACCATTATATAAGTGTCAGAGTATATTCATAATCTATAGCAGAAATTAAACACTCGTCTTTGTGTTCTTTAATGACTTACATCTACCACACGGGACTAAGAAGACCTCTCTAGGACTTCCAATGCTCTAACTTTTAAAGGGAGGTGAGTTTTATCTTTCTCTGCTAGAGAGACCACATATTCAAACCTATCAGTTGATTGGTGGGGCTTGATGAGGTCATCCACTCCTGGAAAGATGGCCAGTCCAAAGAGGGACTTAGAAGTCCTAAGTGGGACTTCTACTCTTTTTCATAAGTTTGAAGAGGCACAGAGGGTATAAGCTTGAACTATGGAAAATGAGCTACACAGATAAATATCCACAATGACTGAACCAGATTTCATATATGAGCATCTGGGTGATAAAGTCATTTCTTAACCAATTGCTTAATTCACTCTCACCCTCCAACACATTCCTCACAATTTTTTATATTCTTTGAATCACAGTAAGGTGTGATGACTGAAACTTTGTGTATCATGGCTGAGTCAGGATTCTAAGGCATTGGTTCATGATGATGGAATCCGCCTGGTTGATAAGAGTTCATAGAATGCCATCTCTTTCATGATGAGACCTACTGTGAGCAGCCAATGAGGAGGAAGATAGCTTCCTTGTGGGTGTGGTCTTATCATTTAAAAGGATTCTCTGAATGGTCTTTAGCTTTGTTCTGGACCTGGACACTTCATCTGACCTGAAGGTTTGGGGACTTGAGACAAAATCCTGTAATTGTGTTTCTGGAAGTTGTCGGTCTCAATTTGCTTGAGAAAGAAGTCTGCCATCTTACCTCCCATCTTGCATTCATCAGCCACTGGATATACTTGATCTAGGATAAGAGTCAGGACAGGAATCTGAGCCTTGTCAGCCTCTGCAACTGTGAGCTGAAATATGCAGTAACATGAAAACTGTCTACATTAGTGGGTCTCACCCTGTGGATTGCCACCCCTTTGGGGGTAAAACGACACATTCACAGGGGTCGCCTGATTCATAACAGTAGTAAAATTATAGTTATAAAGTAGCAATGGAAATAATTGTATGGTTGGGGGAACTGTATTAAATGGTCATGGTATTAAGAAGATTGAGAACCACTGCTCTAAATGGTCCTGAGAAGCTAAGTTTGGAGGGGCCAAGAAGTTGAAGGCCTGGGTCCTTAAACTTGGCTCTCCTTGAGGCCATTGTGAATTGAGGTCACTCTATTTTGCATTATGAACATATGGATATAGTTGCTCTACTCAATATAAACAGAGTATCCAGATTAGGGTGTCCTGTTTACCCTCAATCTCTTTAACACCTCAATACCTATTCAGGGACTTGGTGTGTCTTACATCTTCTCTTTGTGTAATTCTTCATTATGTGTATCAACTTGCTGGGGTCGAGGTTATCTGTAGTGTGGCAGGCATGTAAGGATGTCAGTGTTGGAGCTGTGCTCCAGTGTGGACTTATTCCTCCATTTATCATGAGCTGGAGGCTTCAAAACCACCAGCTTCTGCGATTCAGAGAGATAACAGTCGGCTCCCCTAGAGACATACAGCAGTGTTTCCCAAGGTACATGATACTGCCCACTGAAGCAAAATGGAAATGTCCATTCAGTGTAAAAGTGATACCAATGTTTTTTAGAGGGGAGAAAGATGGGGCTTACTACTCCCATTAAGTATTGCAGTCTTGGATGATTACATAAGACTGGCTAGGTCTGTTGTGGGATACACTGTTTCTCTCTGGCTCCATACTCTTGAAGAGTTCCCGGAACCCACAATGGTTGGCCAGCTGAAGATGGAGCCCAGAATGGGCAAGGGGAAGGCCATCTTCTGAAACTACACTTGTGGCCAGCTCCTGGACCTCGTCTTTGCCAGCTATAGACTCATGCACACATACCAGGTGGTGGACTTCATCAGAGGGAAGCACGCCCACTTTGGAACCTGCTCCTCCAAGGAGATGACAGTCCTGGAGGCCATAGACCTGCTGGACCAGCTGGTGGATGAGTCGGATCCGGATGTGGACGTCCCTACCTCCTTCCATGCCTTCCAGACTGTGGAGGGCATCCAGAGGGCACATCCCCACAAGGACTGGTTGTACCTGGTGGGGATGCTGCATAATTTGGGGAAGTTGCTGCCCCTGGCCAAGGAGCCCCAGTGGGCCGTAGTTAGAAACACCTATCCTCTGGGCTGCTGGCCCCAGGCCTCTGTGGTCTTCTGCGACTCAACTTTCCAGGACAATCCAGGCCTCAGGGATCCTCTATACAGCTCTGAGCTTGGGATGTACCAGCCTCACTGCAGCCTGGGGAATGTCCACATGTACTGGGGCCATGATGAGTATATGTACCAAGTGATGAAGTTCAACAAATTTCCTCTAGTTCCACTCCTTCTATGCGTGGCACACCGGTGGTGACTACCGGTAGTTGTGTAGCCCTGAACATGCCGCCCCGGGTTCAGGAGTTCAACAAGTTTGAACTCTACATCAAATGCCCAGACCTGCCTGATGTGGACATACTGCACCCCTATTACCAGGGGCTCATTGGCAAGTACTTCCCCAGAGTCCTCAGTTGGTGACCATCCTGCATGCCCAAGACAACCTTGTGATCATGGAGACAGGCCTGGCCCACCCAACTTCCTTGATAGACCCCACCCACCTGACTGTGCTCAGGTTTGCATCAATAAAGACCTTAAAGTGTCAAAAAAAAGTACAATCTTGGAAACCCATAAGGGCAGTATACTCTGTCCTACATGGTTGCCATTCATCAGCATTGACAGTGACAATAAGCTATTTTTATACATCATTGGGGACTATAGGCTTTATTACAAAAGTTTTCAATTACCAGCAAGGGTGTAAGTTTTCTGTTTTTCTAAGAAGGGGCCTCAAACTAGGGACAAGAAGTGAAGAAACCAATGATGTATAACCTTGAGTGACTTCGAGAGCAGTTAAAATTTATTCTACAGGATGGCAATGAGGGGAATAGGACTAAATGAAATGGGGCTTGATTTACTTCATTTTACATGACACAATGTGGCATCCTTGAATGGATCTAGTATGATGGGTCTCTTTTCAACAGTCAAGAGTGCCTGTATTTCTGGAGATCTTCATGAATCTTGGCATCCAAGTTTCACTGGGTCTAGAAGATTCCAAGGGCAGAGGTCTTGGTTTCCAAGAACACGCTTTGCTCCTGCCTGTTATTATATGAGGGTACTAGAATCCTATCTGTCTGCTGGCCTCTATTCTCATATTGTGTAGAAGAGAGAAATTAAGCTAGCAAGGGTGGATTGGGGTAAAGCTGTTGATGTCAGATGCATCCTGTAATCTTGGCCTCCAAATGGCCACATTATCATACCAAAGATAACTTCATCCTCATGAACCTAATCCAAAACAATCCCATATGCATCACAAACATGAATGTCTTAAAAATGACAGAAACACAGAAGCAGAGGTTATGAGTTAGGAAACATGGTAAAGAAGAAATGACATTAGCTACCTATGTGTGTGATGATTGCATCCCAAGGTCTATTAGGATGGCTGTGAGAAAAATGTACAGTCAGAAATATGGTGGTTGCTTATTGAATCAAATAATCAGATGGCTCACTACGCGGGATAGACAAATACAAGAGGAATGACTGTTCACTCATCAAATGGAAATGTTGAGAACTATATTGAACCACAATGCTCCCTGTGATGGAATATCTGTGCAAATACAAGAAAATCTTGCCAATACAGTGAAGAGTCAAATTTACCCACCAATCACTAATGAAGAAATTAAAGAATTCTTCCAACCACTTCAGTATGAAATTGACCTACCATGCAGTCAAGTAGCATAGATAATTATTGGTAAGTGGAATGAGAGATTAGGAAACAGAGGAAAGAAAAGCAGTTGGAAAACGGGGTCCTTCTGATAGAAATTTGGAAATCACATATACCTTTGTAAAAACCACAAATGGCTGCTATACATATAGGCTTATACCAATGTAATTCACTGAAGTAAAATCAAGTACGTCTGTGGAAAATGTTTTAGAGTACAAAAGATACCCCAGTCCCAAATATAAATTAAGGACAGCATTTACTCAGCCATAAGGACAAAAAGATGACACAAAACCACAGATACATAATGTGGATGAGGAATGCTATTAGCACAAAGTCATAAGAGCATTAAATATTCACAGTCAGGTTGTTACATCACTAAGACACAGAATACAGGAGACTTTCAAATTCATGAGTAACTGAAAGTTCATTAATCACAATAGAATGGGGGATTATAGAAGCCCAAAGAGGAGCAAAATGTCAACACATGCTTAGAAGATTAGCCCTTCCAAACAAGGCAGTCTGGGAAAGATGGCTAGGTTACAACTTTTGTGTATGCAACCTCGAGTACTGTACTACCTGTCAAGGACACACACTCAATCCGCTAAGGGACTGCTCTATAATGCCTTGACTGTATAGAGGGTAGAGGTAATCCACTCTCCAATGTACTCTACCTGAGGGCAAGATTATTTACTTCATTGTGACATTATCTCAAGGAATTCATTGATGTGAGTTTGTTTTTTTGTTGTTGACTTTGTATGTTATGTATACCCTGACCAAAGTGAAATTATAAAATGTAAGGCCAAACATAATAGAGATTTTGGAGGAGCTTGTTATCTTCAGTCAAAATGAAGCTGGGACCATGAAGCTGAAGACATGAGTCAAAGACATGAGAGCACAAATATAACCTTTGGTACATCACACATGAATGTCAAGACCATCTCACGTACAGATATGATTAATTGAACGCGAACAACAGGAAACTGGATCAGCTGTAAAATGGCATCAATAGCATTATGTATGAAGAAAGCAACATCATTCCCAAGACAGAAAAGAAAGAATGATCGAGGCGAACATCAAGGAGACTGATACCTACCACTGGTAGAAATGTAGGTAAAGCAAATGGAAGAAATGATGAAGAAGAGCTGAACAGAACATTTTAAAGAGCAACTTAAGAAGACATTGAAGTATTGAACTGAAACACGTTACTCACGGGGAAAACCATCAAAGTTATCATAGTGAGAACAAGGAGAATTTCATTCAGTATATGTGGTAGAGAAAAGAGAGGTGGGAATAGGCTCACACCCCAAGAAAGCTTTGCCTGAAATAATCTAAAGAAAAATATTGGCAGAGCCATTAATAAACCGAATTGTTTGTGGCTTTCTTTCACCAGAGAACCTAAACATATAGTCATTTCTGCAAAGCTCTTTATTAATAGCTCTGTAATCAAGAGTGGATATTTTCATCCATCTGGTCAGAATTGAGGACAGGGGACTAAGCTCGCTCTCTTTAAATGTCTACAGGGGAACTCCCTTAAGTCTACCCTCCTTAAAATCTCTTCTTTTGGGGGTTGAGATTCTACCCTCCTTAAAATCTCTTCTTTTGGGGGTTGAGATGAAAGGGTTGGGGACTAAGCCTTAAACTTGCTCTTCAGACATGCGACTTTTGGCAGAAGTGTTGTGGCATCAAATAAATGATGAACACTATAATGCCTTGATAATTTAGAAGAGACTATTTGGTTATCACTGGACTGCTAGAATCTAAAAGGGACTCTTTGATTGCAGTTCTAAGTGGATATTTCAGTCAATCTTTAAAGGCAAAAGCTCATTTATCATTTGTTTAGGGCTTAAGCCAACATGGACAAAAGCAGAAAGTAAAACTAATGTTATTCTTCTTTAAAATGAGTGAGTCCTACGGGGTACAGGATTGATGATAACATCCTGGTTAATAAAATAAAAATAGCAATATCCTGGTTACAACATCAAATTCAACAATATTATTAATTACAATTTCCTGATCTCCAGAACATAAGAGTCCATTTTAAAATCAAACACTGGTGAGACTTTCTGAGATGGGAGGGTGAAGGATGAAGATCATTCATTCAAAAAGATAGCGTGATTGTGACTAGTGATAGTCTGTCTCAGAAGAACAGATAATAATTTTAAAATGTTTAAAATTCTGTTGTGAAATAATTCTTTATTGTGACTTAGGTGTGGATTTTGTTTGGGCCGGGTCCGAACCAAGGCAGCCACCTGTACCAGCTTCTCGAGAAGACAAATGACCTGGCTGAAATGGAAAGCATCTGCCTCCAGCAGTTCAAAAAGCTTACCTCCTGGGGCAGAGCACAGCCTCTTCTCCCCAGTGTTCCAGGAAGCAAGTTTTCTGAGAACAAGATTATTTACTCACAGACCCCATCCTGGCTCAAATCCTGCAGCTACAGCATTAAAACCTCCCTTCCCCTTATCAACACATATGTCCTTGGCTTGGACCCTATTTAAGTCCCACTGCCTCACTACCAGGTGCTATTTCCCTGACCTAATATGTTGGGTCTCAGAACCTTCCCAGGGGCTCAAGATGCCTCCATCCCTTTCTCTGCTCTCCCTTCCCTCCTGGGAGTTCTTTCCCTGCCTCAGTAAAATCTTTCTCAACTTCACATTCCTGGCTAAATTCTATCTCTGTTCTGCACCTCTGTTAAACCTCTCATATTTATTCATCAGTTTCATATTCAGTAATTTAAGTTATTTTCCAAATCGGCAATTGCTTGTAACTATCCATAGCCTATAACCCCTCCTGAGATATTAATGTGCTACCATTAGCAGGAACGCAGGATGCTAAGGCAAGGGACTTCAAGGGGGTCAGCAAACACATGAGCAGCTGCATGCATGTATAAGTGTTCTTTCACAGAAATTATCATCGGGGTCCTTTTGGCTGGTTCATTGTAATGTTCCTCAAAGAAAGCAGATAAGGTAGGCCATACATACATTTTATTTTCAACCAATTATTATTTTTTTTGCCAAAGCTGAAATATCATGTGGAATGATTGTATCTTCTCAGACAATTCGAGGCATGTTGCATTTGGTCCTTGCAGGGATCAATTGAACTCATTCATGATGACAAACACATCAACCAAGTAAGCTATATCTGCAGTTCACTTTTATCACTGAAAGGTGCTTCGAACTACGGTCTTGCTATCTGATTGAGAAACGCTTTGAGTTCATTATGAAGCTCAAAAACACGTTTTAAAATTCTTCCTCTTGACTACCATCTCACTTCAGTGGGAAATAACAGACCATAACTTGGCGTATCTAACTTGTTACACAGTTGGGAAAACAGTCGACTGTTTAAAGTGCTCGTCATTACAAAATTGACAGAAATTATGACGCTTTTCATCACTTCTTGTAACTCTTGTGGCAGCATCTTCATTGCTAATATTTGCCAATGAATCATACAGTGAGTTCTGATGAATTCTGGTCACTCATTCAGTACCAAACGTTGAAATCCAGATCGACATACTAGCATAACTGGAGCCCCATCTGTGAAAACACCACAAACCTTTCCCCAAGAGATCGTATGTTCTTTCAGAAATGAACCAAATGCATCAAATACTTCAAGTGCAGCAGTTGTCATTTCAAGAGGTTTACAAAAAAGAAACGCATTTTTTATAGTTGTCATTCATACACCTCACGTAAAAGAGTAACTGTGAACAGTTTGCAAGGTCTGTAGATTCATCAAGCTGGATACTAAATATTGGAATTGGAGCAGATTTAATTTCTTGGATTATCTGATCAAAAATATCAGCAGACATGTCAGCTATTCTCTGGGGACAGTGTCATTAGGTGAGGAAATTACACTCAATTTTGTAACAAATTCATTTCCGATCAGAACCCAACAATGACTTTGGCCGCTGGCAACAGTAAATTCTCAGCAATGGTGTGAGGTTTCATAGCTCTGGCGATTCTGAGTGCCACCAAATATGAAGATTCAACGGCTGCTACTTTTTCTTTGTGGTACTTGCTACCAATATCAAGTCTGGCTTTCTTGAGTCCATCAGCTTTGCTTATAAAATAGTTGGTATCCTTGCTGGCAAAGCTCCGATGCTTGTTATCAAAAAGGCATTTTAGTTTGTTTGGCTTCATGGATTTGGCTGATAGGACTTCACAACAAATACCATATTGCGGTTTCTCAATTCCTGCTGCAATGATTGAGGTAAAAACATACTGCAAAAAATCCCTACTATATTTTCTTAATGTTCTTTTCTACATGATCCATTGTCATGTAATGGTTTGCTAGCGAAAATAATATATAACAATAGTTTTAATAATACAAAAGATGATAGATGGCATAGTTCAGTCAATACAGTTCATTAAAGTTTCCTATGATTACGATTCTGTGTTGTTTTCTTTACATACCTGTTACCATCACAAGGGGGCAGTATTCACATCAACCACAGCTGAATATAAAAAGACCGATCAGCATCTAGATTAAGTTCCCATGGTACATATGTGTATATATTTGTAGTTGTTGGTGATTTTACATTTACCCAGTAATTATAATTCATGAAATGTTGTTTTACCTTCCATACTGCTGATTTCAACACAGGCGATGCTTTTAACAGAGTAGCTGCTTTAAACACAGCAGCTGCTTTCTACAGAGTAACTGCTCTCTGCACAGCAGCTGCTCTCTATACATGTATGACTGATCCATATAAGTACATTATGGTGCCAAAACTGTCATATACACCTGTATTTGTACATGATGTATGTAATAGGGTTGGCATGATGATGTAATCACGCCGGGTACTGGTATGTGGGTGTATCTGCATGTGGGCAGTCCTGCCTGGAGACAGAGGAGCTGTCTCTTGGTTCCTAAGAACATTGGAAATATGTGTTTTCCAATGGTCTTAGACCACAACTGTGAAAGTGTCGTTTGATCCCCAAATAGGTCGTGTCCCACAGGTTGAGAACCACAGCTCTAGCATTATATAGGCTTCCTATTATTTATCACAGATGTAGACCAGAAATACATTCATAAATGTGAATTATATCTACAACCAAGTGCCCTATGGAGTTGAAAGCTGAAGCCATCTCCCCTGAGGAAGCATTAAGCAAGGACATTACCATCTAGGTTGCTCCTAAACCACTGATAACAGAGTGCACTCATGAAGGAGTAACTGTGGGGTTTCATTTTCCTATTGACAGTCACCTTAGGTAAGATAACATATGGGGATGGAGAGACTACTGTGGCAGCTCCAGAGCCCTCACCTTCTGGTTTACTTCCTCACAGGTGTGCATGTGCCTTCTGGTTTACTTCATCACTGGTGTGCATGCCCAGATGCAGTTAGTGCAGTCTGGGCGTAGGGGGGAAGTTTGGAGATTGGCAAAGTTATCCTGTAAGACTTCTGGAAACACCTTCGCCAGCTACAGTATGAATAGAATTTGACAAGCTCCCATAAAAGAACGCCTTCCGTGGAAGGGCTGGATCAACACCTACACTGGGGAGTCAAAATATGTCCAGGGCTTTACACAGGGCTATGTCTTCTCCTTGAATGCCTCCATCAGCACAGCTCATCTACAGATTATCAGCCTGAAGCGTAAGGACACTGCCACCTATTCCTGTGTGAGACACACGCTGTGAAACCCACATCCTGAGAGCGTCAGGAAACCTGGGGATATGGCAGCTGTGCTCACTGAGGCAGTGACTTCGAATATTTCGCTGAATCCTTTATTTACCAGTAATGCACTTAGAAATGACAGACAATGAAAATTACTTCCTGAGATTGACCTTACTTTCCTGTGACATTAAATCACCCCTCAAGAGAGGAGTATAAAAGTACCTTGGTATGTAGCCTTTGTTCATATCCCTGTGTAAACACTGCCTTGCAGCACTAAGAACAATGCAGACTCTGTGAAGGGCTGATTCAACATCCCCAGAGACAATGACAAGAACACAGTTCATCTGCAAATGGAAGGTTAGAAAATAGAAGACAAGACCCTCTGTTACTCTGTGAGAACTTGAGAGGAAGTCAGTATGATCCCAGACACAAACTCCCTGCTGGGAGAGAGCTGGGCAGCAGGGGGCGCTCAGGACCCACAGATCACAGGACACACTCAGGGGCAGGTGCAGAGGGACTGTTTCAGGGCTGGTTTCCTGTTGTGGTCTGGGGATGCTTCTCCATCTCGCTGTTTCCCCCAAGGGATTTCGCTATTTTTATGACATAGGAATACAATATAAGAAATATGTAAAATCAAACCTATTGCATGTGGGATGTATAATAATGGAATTGAGATCTCAACAGCAGAAAGTGCGGAGGGAGGAGCAAATTAAAATATTTTTATTCGTATTATACATTACTTATTGATATGCTAAATTTGGCGGCAATTGCATTGTTCAAGTAATGTTTGATAATAGTTGTATTGATTGGATTTCCTTGAAGGCAGATATAATCCTTTCAAAGATTGTAATGTGTTTTGTGATGGGTTTAGTAAGATGCTTTCTGACAATGAATGCCATGCCATTCTCTTGACTGTGCTGTTCCCGGCATAGTAAATCCTATGATTTTATGATTCACATTGGCCAATACCAGTCATTCCATTTATGCTCACTAATGCCTAGGATACCAATCAATATCATGCATCTCATTTATTTTTGACCACTTCCATATTCCCTAAATTTGTAGTATGCAAATTCCAAGTTCTGGTCCTTAGAAGACTTTCTCAGTTGTTTCTCTCTACCTCGAGTCATGCTCCATCAGTAAATGAAGATGCTGAGGGCTCCACTCGCAGAGGATTTACCCAAATCATGTCCTCATGGCCATCTCCACTCCAAGAAATCAGCCTCTCTTTGGTCACATTTTAGGGCCCTCGAACTTGAGTAGTTTAAAAAATTTCCTACTTTCTTTGCTTAGGCTGTCAGTATTCAACAATGCTTCAAAGGTTTGCATAAGATTTTAGCAGCTTCTTCCTCTGAAGAGGGGAGAGGGGTCCTGTATTGTCTGTTCTTAGTCTGGAAGCTTTGTTGAAATCTGCTCCTTTTGGATGACCCTGCTGGCATTACATATAACACTGACGTATATTCCAGCATGCCAGCAAAGCACAGGCCACCACATTATGATGAGCTACCAGACAGGTGGAGAGAATATAACATTATTTCTTCAGAATATATAAAATAAGTTCTAGCTAATATTTTAAATACAATAAATAACAGCATAATGCAACCAAATAGTGGAGTATTTCAATTCACCATTTTCAATTATGGACTTAACACTGAAATAGACAGCCATAGTCTCAGGACTTCCACAAGTCTACCCAACCAGGAAGCCTAGTCTTTTTATTTTTCTTTTCTTTGTGTGTGTGTGTGTCCACTTTTTTTATCCCACTCTACCCCAAGACCTTCTAATGCTGTCTTTTCCAAACAAGTGAGTACTAATAGCAAGGAATCGTCTATTTCTTCTGGTCTTAGAATTCAGGAGACTCATATCCATGATTCATTACAGCATTGGATGAATGGTTTCCATGTGTCTTCAATGATCATCACTCTGGAAAGGGAGAGACAATTAACTGCACCTCATGTGGTTTAAAGTCCCCAGTGACTACTCTCAAAATCCAGATGTAGGACATTGTCTTCGTGGGCTGTTATGGCAGCGGTTCTTTGTGTTTCCTGAACCTCAAAGCCTCCTCAGCGAGAGAAAAGTTAACACACTGATGGTTTTATTTAGTTTAGATCAGAGCATTTCAGAGAAACATTTAGGGACTAATTATGAAACTGCTGAAGGTGAAATATTCTCTTTATTAGATTTTTAACTTTTTTTCTGAACGGAGCTACAATGTCAGTGAGGCGGTAACAAGGGCCACGTTGACCATGAGTATTCAGAGTGATACACTCATCTTTGGCTTTAATCTGCACAGATTTGTCTGACACTCTGAGTAAAGCTGACATTCCCTGATATTTTCCTCTCCTCAGGCAGCAGGAAGCGCAGGGCAGACCTGGGCGCTAGGACACACCTGAGAGTCTGTCAAAAGGTGACATTTGGGAGATCAGATTCTTCAAAGTCTTCACTAAGGAGACAGAGGTAATTTCTATCCTGGACATAATTCCCACAGACAATAAGGAGGGACTGTCTGTGAGGGCCCCAAGCTACTTGAGCTGCAGATTCACAATGGGTTTGAAACCATTACTCCCCGGGTGTGGATTGTCAGTGGAGAGCCACCGTTCAAAACTCTCCGTGGGTGGCTGCCAGTGTGTGTGTTGTGTTGTGTTGTGTGTGTGTGTTGTGTGATGTTAGTAGGATCAGGTTCTGTCCTTCCTAGCAGTGCCAAGACCCGCACCTCCCCTGCCTTGGGTTTCCAGGGTTATAAGGCTGGAGGAGTCTGACATGGAGGGCAAGGCAGAAATATGCAAAGTGGAAGACATCCATTTTAGACCCACAGGCCACCTCCACAGGGGAAGCCCCCTCATCACCCAGCTGGGGGCCACAGTGTGATTGCTTTCCATTTTCCTTGCAAGATGGGGACTTTCCCCCTAGATCACCTCACTGCTCTTCTCCCAAATCAGGATCGCCACAGGGTTTGAATGCAGGGGTGGTAGGTGGTGGTGGTGGCGGCGGTGGTGTGTGTGTGTGTGTGTGTGTGTGTGTGTGTGTGTGTGTGTGTGTGTAATCTCTGATCTCTGAATCCTATCTCCAGAGGTGTCTGTGCTCAGGTGCAGCTGGTGCAGTCTGGGGCAGAGGTGAAGAGACCTGGGGAGTCTTTGAGAATCTCCTGTAAGATATATGAGTACAGCTTTACTGGAAGTTGGATCCACTGGATTAGGCAGCCACCTGGAAAGGGCTTGGAATGGATAGGAATGATTTATCCTAATAACGCTGACACCAAGTACAACCCATCTTTCCAAGGAAAAGTCACCATCTCCACAGACAACTCCATCAGCACCATGTCCCTGCAGTGGGGCAGCCTGAAGGACTCAGACACGGCCATGTATTACTGTGCAAGCCCACTCTGACTTCTGAATAACACTCTGGAG